>NC_054704.1:32097053-32447053 GCF_016097555.1 Gigantopelta aegis
ATGAATGATGATGGATGGATGGATGGATGGATGGATGGATGGATGGTGGAAGGATGGATAGGTGACTGGGTGGGTTGGTGGGTGGTTTGATGGATGGATGGGTTGATGAATAGATGGATAAATGGAAAGAAAGAAGAAAGGAAGGATGGATGGGTGACATGATGGATGTTTGGATGGATGGATGGATGGATGGATGAATGAATGGTGGAAGGATGGATGGGTGAATAGGTGGGTTGGTGGATGGATTGAATTGATAGATCGATGGACTGAATGGATGGATGGAAAGACAGATGAATGAATGGACTGATGGATACACCAATGGACAGATGGACCAATGTATGTATGGATGGTCAGATGGATGGAGGGATCATTAATGGATGATTGGATGGATGAATAGGTAGGTAGGTCTGAGGGTGGATGGATGATCAACAGACAAAATGGATGGATGGATGAATGAAGAGTGATGGATTTATGGATGAATGGATGGACAGACAGCTAAGCAGATAAAATTAGACACGTAGAAAAAGGGAATTTCAAATAATGTAATATTTCATTTATAGTGAAACACTTTTTAACTGGACAAGTATTTTGTCCAGTTTTTAGAGGTGTCTGTTTTTTAGGAATTTGCATTGATAAAAAAAGCTTTTGTTGAATACTGTCATTTGTTTTCGCTGGTGTTCTATCCATATTCAGCTTCATAAATATATTGATGATGTATCCAACAGACTGTGTTCAATAAGAACTTTTGATTTTAGATATTTTAATATTTGATATATACTTTTCAAACTTTTAATGATTTTAAGTTTATCAATGAGTGATAATTCAATACAGTGACTTTTAGTTGGACGTTCCATATTGAAAGTCACTATGGCAATGAATCCCTCATGACATCTTTTCGATATTACAAAACTAACATTACTTTTGCCCATTCTTTATTTTGGTATATAAACAGTTTTAAAACAAAATCAAATCCAAACAACAGGAAGACAGTGGATTAGATTTATTGTTATTCTGTCAGTCATTGAAGCAAACAATAAACGTATTTGTGAAGGATATCAAAGCTGCTACTTGATCTTTAATTGCTTAAATGTTATTTGCCGATTGTACCCAGTCATATGTGATGGTGATTACACATCTAATGGCTAACCTGAACATGTGCATATTGCATTAGCTATGTTCGCAGTAAGGTAATCTGGCCAAAAACGGGGGGGGGGGGGGGGGGGGGGGGGGGGGGGGGGGGGGGGAGAGTAACAATAAGTGACACCATAATGATTGATAACAGTCTGATTATACAATTTGCACTACATACAGAGTTTGGGACTAAATTATTTTGTCCGGGGTTCAGTTTAGAGAGGTTTCCTGTTTATAGAGGTAAACTTTATGTTAAGAGATGTCATGGGAAAACATCTGCTTTTGAGAGAATTCCGGTTTAGAAAGGGTCCGGGACGGGATGTAGTCCAGTGGTACAGTGCTTGCTCGATGCGCGGTTGGTCTAGGATCGATCCCCGTCAGTGGGCCCATTGGGCTATTTCTCGTTCCAGCCAGTGCACCATGACTGGTATATCAAAGGCCATGGTATGTACTACCCTGTCTGTGGGATGGTGCATATAAAAGATCTCTTGCTGTTAATAAAAAAGAGTAGCCCATGACGTGGCGACAGCGCGTTTCCTCTCTCAATATCTGTGTGGTCCTTAACCATATATAAGATGCCATATAACCGAAAATAAAATGTGTTGAGTGCGTCGTTAAATAAAACATTTCTTTCTTTCTTCTTTAGAGAGGGTCCTGTCTTGAAGAGTTTCACTGTACATATACTTTAACCTCTATATATAGGTTACTTGCTATAAGAGCCACGTATACTTTAACCTCTATGTATAGGTTACTTGCTATAAGAGCCACGTATACTTTAACCTCTATATATAGGTTACTTGCTATAAGAGCCACGTATACTTTAACCTCTATATATATAAGTTACTTGCTATAAGAGCCACGTATACTTTAACCTCTATATATAGGTTACTTGCTATAAGAGCCACGTATACTTTAACCTCTATATATAGGTTACTTGCTATAAGAGCCACGTATACTTTAACCTCTATGTATAGGTTACTTGCTATAAGAGCCACGTATACTTTAACCTCTATGTATAGGTTACTTGCTATAAGAGCCACGTATACTTTAACCTCTATGTATAGGTTACTTGCTATAAGAGCCATGTATACTTTAACCTCTATGTATAGGTTACTTGCTATAAGAGCCATGTATACTTTAACCTCTATGTATAGGTTACTTGCTATAAGAGCCACGTATACTTTAACCTCTATGTACAGGTTACTTGCTATAAGAGCCACGTATACTTTAACCTCTATGTACAGGTTACTTGCTATAAGAGCCACATATACTTGTTTTAATATCCTTGGATAACCTATTTTGGGAGGAAGATTTATATTAGATTAAACAATTTCAATTTGGAGAAAGTGTTAGAGAAAAAAAACCCACTGGCTGTCACTCAATCTAAGCTAATCCATAAGATTATGCAGCAAGGAATATTTTATATTCATAGACAAGACAGCACATGCCAAAGCATTTGATGTACCAGTTATAGAGAAGAAAATAACCCACATACATACATATTTTTTCAGAATTAACCACATTTAAAACTGATGGACATTTCATATCACTTTATAATACTGACACAAATCAATAGACATGAATCTATCCATGAGAAAGTATTATTGCTTACAGTCACACACCATTAATCCAATACCTGCTGACAAGTCAAAGAAAATGTATTCAGTTCGTCTTCTCTAGATCAATAACTAAAGTTGACAGTTGAGTTTATTGCCAGAGCACACACTTCTGGCCTATGATATATATCAACACTTGTTGGGTCATGTCTTATAAATTTATTTTACATTTATTTCTATCAGATAGAAACGTATCCAAGTCTGAATTATAAAGGTTCATGTAGAAAGGTTGTGGTATCATTTTATTTCATCTATAATTATTTCTGATATATATTTGTAAAGTGTTTATTATATATTTCCAACCATTTATTTGGGATTTTATTTTAACAGCCGTTTTTTTGCAAATATTTAAAACAAAAGTTTGCTTCTTCACTGCTATTGATTAATAGAATTAAAACATAAAATGATGAACATTTTGTCATATATGCATCCAGCCACACACCCACCCACTCACCCACTCACTCATTTATGCATCTATCTATCTATTCATATGCTAATCCATCCAACCATTTATCTACTAAACCACCCATCTATGCATTAACAAATTTTCTCACCCAACCAGCCATCTGTCAATCCATATTCCATGCATCCATGCATGCAGCCATACATCAGTGCATCCATGCTTGCAGCCATCAATGCAGTCATCCATCCATGCATACATCCATCAATGCAGCCATCCATCCATGCATACATCCAACAATGCAGCCATCCATCCATGCAGCCATCCAACAATGCAGCCATCCATCCATCCACTCAGTTACCCACTCACTCAGCACTCCTCCTTCCAACCCACCCATCCACCTACCCACCTTTCTGTCCATCTATTCATCCATATACACCCATACCATCACCCATCAACCATCTATTCATGAACAGAATAGTTTTAAAAAAGCTTTTAAGGAGTCACTGCAATATTTGCATTCAGCAGTAATGACAGGAAGGAAATTGCATCGTTCTGAGAGATCCACTTACCAGCAAGATCATTATTTATTGACTAGAATTTAAACCTCATAATAACGTGCTCACAGGCCAATGTGAATGTAATGGTACTGGTTTAGGCGATGTCATATCTGATTTTAATGTACTTCAATCAATTTTAAAAACACAGACTACAGTATCATTAATGCTTCTTTTTTTGTTTTGTTGCTAATATTACAAAAGTGATGGAGAGCTAACAACAGGTTAATCTTTCACAATAATGTAACATAATGTTACAGAAATCTGGGTACATATTTGATGGGGGGTTTTATCTGGGGGAATATTTGTTTCGATTTTTCATTATTATTTTGCTTTTATATATTTAAAATTATAATTTTTTAATGATAGGTTCCAATGAATTATCAAACTTAAAAACAAATAACAGTAGCCATAATGTCTTAGTGTTTTTTAATTTTTTATAAACAGTAGCATAGAATACACTTATTGATGTTTTAGCAGATAATTAGATGACCAGAAGCAGGACACCTTTCAAAAAGATAATGGCATAAACATTGCATTTATATGTTCGGGGGTCAGTGACTATCACAGATACCCATAGAAAAGATGGCATCCAGTTATTAAAATTGTAGAAACATAGCCTCAAACAAGCGTTCAGCTCTAAATTTTTGATTACTTGTTACTTCAGATTTCTGTTGATCATAAGATGCAATTTTCAAATTTAGTCTTGTTTTTTAAATTAATTTTGCATAAAATTAGCAGCAGATTTTAAGACTATTGAAATTCCAATAGGATTTTCTAGATTCATACAAAGGACCATAAACACTACATGGTACTATTTCCATATTGTTTTAACATTTTAGGAGCAATGGAAGGGTTGGCCCAGCTCACCCACACCATAAAACAGAGAAAATCCATGGACTAGTTCTCTGTTGCTGTGGGTAGATAACTGATATAAGCCCACCATTTTTTAAAAGATAAAATAGAATATGTTAAAGGTGCAGATCCTAGTTTCAGCCTGTTGCAATGGACACTAAGTTTAGTTAATCTACAAATATGCAACACACATTTAGATAACAGATATAACAGATAGAAGAAAAGTCTGTGATGTTTAAAGAGGGAAATACCATCCAAAAATAACTAAAACTCAATAATCATTAATTCTCAGATAAACATGCATTTTTAGAATTTAAAAAAATTCAGTTTGGAGTATTGGAAAAAACGGGATGACCAGAACCACTTCAGGTGTACAAAAATTAATATTCTAAATGATAAAATTTAAGTACTTCTAATTTAAATTATCAAAAATGGCTTTAATAGTCAAAACTATGTTGTAATATTAAAATGTAAGGTCTGTCTCTTTAAATGTAACTCAGGAAACAGCAAACAAGAAAACACATCTGTATTGGTATTTTCAATAAAGTGGGTGAATCATTAACACTGACCTTGGGTGCTTTGCTGCAAATGGCCCAAAGTTGACCCAAATGATCCCTGTGTATATTAAGCAAAACAAAAGCATTAAGTCATTCCTCAATCATTGTTGATGAGGTTTTGATGAGCTTCAGATAAGAGCTGCTTCACTTAGTGGAAGCATTTGTCACAGATATGATATTTAGAATATGCAATAGCACAGCAATATTCGAATACAGTTTTTCATTTATTGCTTCAAGTGTTGTCTTTAGTGAATAGGCTCTTGAAAGGCAGACTTAAAATAAGTTTTGAAATAAAGTTTGTTTGTTTGTTTTGTTTAATGACACTACTAGAGCACATTGATTTTTTTCATCATTGGCTATTGAATATCAAACATTTGGTAATTCTGACATATAGTCTTAGAGAGGAAATCCGCAACATCTTTTATATGCATCATCCCACAGACAGGATAGCACATACCACAACCATTGGTATACCAGTCATGGTGCACTGGCTGGAACGAGGAATAGCCTAATGGGTCCACTGACAGGGATTGATACCAAACTAACCCCACATCAAGCAAGCGCTTTACCACTGGGCTATGTCCAGCCCCTGTTTTAAAATAAGTGTTTTTGGTGTCATTCTAATGTGCTGTATTCTGTAGTCTAATAAAAGGGAAACAGCTTGACCCAAAAAAAAAAGCCCCTTGGATCCCCCTTAAATCTGTGCCTCATGATATTAAAGAACCAATTATCAAACTTGTATCAAAGTTTGGTACAGGTCTATGTATAATTTTAGTGTGTGTAATTTGGGTTGTCCAATGATCAAAATTTGTGTCTGTAACATTAACTCATCGTAGTTTGTAATACATGTTGCCTATTTGTGTTGGTTACCTTTGATAACAAGAAGTTTGTTTGTTTTGTTTAACAACACCACTAGAGCACATTGATTAATTAATCATCAGCTATTGGATGTCAAACGTTTGGTGATTCTGACACAGTCATCAGAGGAAACCCGCTACATTTTCTTAATGTATCAAAGGATCTTTTATATGCACAAAAAGGAAAGCACATACCAAGGCATTTGAACAGTTGTGGTGCACTGGTTTGAATGAGAAAAAAAAACAATCAGTTGACAGGGTCCACCGAGGTGGTTCGATCCTGTGACACAAGCACCTCAAATGAGCAATATACAAATACCGTAGGTCTTCATTTTGGCAGTTATGAAGACATATCATTTAGACACCATAATGATTACCTACATTTTTGTTTAGTTTGTCATCATTATCCTTTCTTCTTTTCTTATTATTTTTGTTATTTTGTTTAATGACAGGCTTTTTATAATGATGTTTTGACCTTTTGTGGCAATCATTAAAAATCTATATTTAACAAAAACACATACATTTAAAGTGTTTTATTAAAAATACCAAATATTGCATCCATTAAAAAAATCCTTTTAAACATTCCATAAATATTTAATTAATTTAATGAGTAGATCAAAACTGAAAACAAATACCCATAAGCAGTGATAGCCATGAGCAGGTAAAATTTGTTAGTGCTTTGTTTTAGAAGATATGTTGTTTAGTGAATATGATATTAATTAACCAATTGTCAAGCTTGTTACATGTCCATAATTTTAGTTTATTTGGGTTACCCAATGATTCACATTTTGTTTAATAACAACAACTCATAGTTGTTCATAACACATGTAGCCTGTGCTGGTAACCTTTGATAACAGCAAGGTGACACAAATATTTCTGCATTCTGCAGGTTATGACCAGGTACCAGTAGTTTTCCAAACAAACTATTGTTATCTATGAAGGGCAGATGTCACCTCTTATCTACAGATAACCGACATGGCAAGATTGTTGACAATAATGTTATGTTTTGTCTACTAGATGTCTGCATGAGAGTGTGGAGATGGGAGGGGGAGACCTTACTGGGGGTCAAAACTGAAAAAAGTTTAATTATTTCCCAGTGCATCATTTAGCCGACAGTTAATAGTTATTAGGTGCCTACAACATATGATCTATTGTAGTGGGGCAGATATGTGACAAAATTGAGATGAATTGTGGCTTTTGTGGTAAAGGCACCAAAATTGGTACATAACATTATCATGTTTGATATGTTCTAAATGATTATAGATACAGTGCCAGGAGGAAATTTGTTTAACCACATGGTAGCACATTATAAACAGTGACTGTTAGGTGCTGTCTAGGGTTACTTTGACACTTGGTCAAGAGACAGAGATGAAACATGCAACCATTGCATAAGCTTATCCTGCTGAAAAACAGCAAGGGAATTCTTTATATGCAGTTTCCTAAAGAAATAACAGTACGTATCACCATGGCCAACTATGTAACCTGATTTGGTTCCTTTTGAAGGATGACATGTGATGTGCTTGTACTGTAAATTTGCTATACAATGAATGTGATTTGAAAGTAGCTCTGGCCTAGTGCTTATAAAGCTTTTAGAGTCCAGACTCAAGACTCTAATAGAGTCTAGACTCAAGACTCTAATAGAGTCTAGACTCAAGACTAATAGAGTCTAGACTCAAGACTCTAATAGAGTCTAGACTCAAGACTAATAGAGTATAGACTCAAGACTCTAATAGAGTCTAGACTCAAGACTCTAATAGAGTCTAGACTCAAGACTAATAGAGTCTAGACTCAAGACTCTAATATAGTCTAGACTCAAGACTCTAATAGAGTCTAGACTCAAGACTCTAATAGAGTCTAGACTCAAGACTCTAATAGAGTCTGAGACAGTAATGTCATGAAAATGCCATACAAACTGTATGTGTGTGACGTCATTAGAGATTGAGTCTGGACTTTAAAAGTTTTATAAGCACAAGCTCTGGTGTATGAATAGGATTGGCATCCCCAGGTTATTCTTCAAAATCGTATTAAGTGTTGAGCAAGCAAAAAAAAGAAAAAAGAAAGAAATGTTTTATTTAACGACGCACTCAACACATTGTATTTACGGTTATATGGCATCAGACATATGGTTAAGGACCACACAGATATTGAGAGAGGAAACCCGCTGATGCCACTGCATGGGCTACAATTTTCGATTAGCAGCAAGGGATCTTTTATATGCACCATCCCATAGACAGGATAGCATATACCATGGCCTTTGATATACCAGTTGTGGTGCACTGGCTGGAATGAGAAATAGCCCAATGGGTCCACCGACGAGGATCAATCCCAAACTGACTGCGCATCAAGCGAGTGCTTTACCACTGGGCTATGTCCTGCCCCCAGTTGGCAGGATTCGATCCTATTGAACTGATTCACATGGCATTCGACAGATACACTTCAAGTTTTATATCTATTTATTTGATAATTAAAAGCATATATGTTTTGATCCATTTCCATTTTAATTTTTTTGATTATATCCAATTAAGGTTCAAGCATGCTGTCGTGGGTAAACTCAATTTGGGGTGTATGTTCAGAACAATGGATTAGTGGTTAGTTATATGTTATTATTTTGTAAAATTTCACAGCAATAAATTTGGTTTTAGATGTCAATTTACTCTTCTTTTTCAGTGGTGCTTAAGTACTGGTTTTCAGTGACTAATGTTTATGTGATATTTCAACAAGAATACTGGTGAGGTACATGATATGCCCATCAGGAATTTAATGGAAAATCATATCTATATTAATGAATATGTTATGAGTATGATTTAATTCTAATTATGTTAAATGTTTGCAATGGCATGGATGATGGACAGTTTGTTTTGGACCAACCACCATCTCAAGTTGTTCCTACATGTGAGGTTTGATGGTCCTGTATGCAAGATATGATCCGGACAAGGATATACTGTTATGTGCAGTAGACCGTGAAAAGTATTTCACAGTGACCTAGTAACAGCATGTGACACACCAACATCCCAAGTTGTCCTACATGTAAGGTTTGATGGTCCTGTATGCATCTGTATGCAAGATATGGTCTGGACAAGAAAAAGTTATCAGACGGATGGACGGACAGACAGACGGACAACAAATATACGACATAATATTGATGTTCGTGTGTCTTGGTCGTGTAAAAATATCTTGGTGTCTACACGTCCGAAATTGCTGCAACCCTGACAATTAACCACTGCAATGCCATCATGGAGATTGACACATTTGACATTTTCCATAACATTTATTTTTCCATGAAACATTCAATTTGACAGGTCACTTTCCTTTGTCAATTATTTATTTTTGCAATACTGACAAATTAAATTCCTCTCTAACATGTTAACAGCAAAATTGCCATGGGAAATGTTACACAGACTATTTTTTCCAAGGTACTTGTTTTTTGCTGTCACCATTTTCTTAATTGCCAGGTAGTCATCCTAATAGTGTTACCTGAAGATGATTAGTTTTATTTCATCAGGTTTCAAATTTGATATAAGGAGAATGAAAGTTTGTTTTGTTTAATGACACCACTAGAGCACATTGATTGTGTTAATCATCAGCCAATAGGATGTCAAATATATGGTCATTTTGACACAGTCATAGAGAGGAAACCTGCTATATTTTTCTAATAGCAGAAAGGGATCTTTTATATGTGAGATGGTTCCCACAGACAGAATAGCACATACCAAGGCCTTTGATATGGGTGGTGTTGTGGTTCACTGGCTGGAATGAGAAATAACCCAATGGGCCCACTTATGGGAATCGATCCCAAACCATCAAGCAAGCACTTTACCACTGGGCTACGTCCCGCCCACAAGGAGAATGAAGTGTACCTGAATACATTGTGGGACTCAGCCTTTTGTAGATATTTTGTATCAGGGTTACTGTTTTTTTTAATTATTATACAAGTATGAGAAAATACAACATTTATGAAAGAACTTTGTTCAATTTCTACAATTACTTTGTTGTGGGTATTTGATTAGGATTATTATGATGTAAATAACAGCATAGATAATATTACATGAGGGTGAGCCATATGATTTTTTTAGACTCAGTTTGATATGGATTTTTGATCAGAATCATTGCTATGAGTAACTAATAAACTATACAAAAAAATATAAAATGTATTTGAAATTACCACAAAAATTGTAATAACACACAACACATTTTTTTAATGAGTCTATAAATTAAGGTACAAATAAATGAAATATAAATTGTATTATTGTCAGAATGCTAATGAGCATAAAACAAAATGTTTTTATTACCAATAATGAATTTTGGTTTATAATACAAATATACTTTTCTGAGATAACAGTCACAAACCATCATTTGATGATCTTGTACTCTGGTGTCTCTATTACTTACAATAATGTTTTGTGGACCACATTGTCTAACTTCATTCCTATTGCATATCAAGTTTATCTCCCTCGTGACAAATAACATAAAACTTGTGACAAATAAACATTATTTCACTCAATAACAAATGAGAAATGACAAAAAAGAGAAGATATCTCCTTCAGAAGACAAAGATAATAAGAAATAGGAGTTTAATATATGGTGTTCTATAAATAGCCAATGTGATCTGAAAGGTATGCTTAATGTTGAACCTTAATGGATAATATACTCTGTCAAAAAAGAAACTCATAGGTGATAGGAAAAGAAGGAAAGTGTTTGATTTTACAAAATATAGTTTTTGTTTACAATGTTGCTGGAATGTGACAGCATTCCCAAATCCCTAAAACAAATTTAATGCATGTTGTGGCACATTGTGCGACAATTGCAGGAAATCAGTGTCAAATGGTGAGATTTTGGTGAATGCATGTGAAACTCGGGGAAAAGATTGGGGTAGTGATGAGTATTTAAAGCTGCAATGCTCGTAATGATGCCTCATTTCCATTTCGACGTAGATGAGTTACAAGATGCCAAGACTAAATCTGCCGAATCGAAACATTGCAATAGGCCGCCTCCAGTTAGGTGAATCGCAGTCAGCAGTCGCACGCCACATGAATGTCCACCAGAGCACCATTTCACATCTGGCATCAGACTAGAGTTATCCACCCATTTGGTTGTCCAAAATACGGAAACTAATGCGAAAAAATATAGTTTTCTTGTTATGTGATTAATGGCTGGGGAGCTGCTTTGTATACTGGATTGTTACACTGGGTTTGACAGGTAAAAGGATGCAGTTAGTGAATATGTGCACTTGGTTTACACTGGATACTGCATAATGTCCCCTAGAGCACCTTGAAGTCATGCAAAATTTGTGTGTTTGTTTACATTGATATAATGCGGAAAAGAGCTAGACAACAGTGGTCATCCTTTTGATTGTTCATTGGGCCCAGGCAGGTAATGTTTCCTGTGAAATGCTAATGGCCTGGTGAAATTAATAAAAGTGCTACAGCCACTGGGGCTACATGAGAATACATGGTGAAATTAATTGTGGTCTGAGGCTTGATATTGTAGGATGTTTGTCACAGGGTGACACACTTTGATACCTAATTGTGAGGTAACTATGACAGTTACAGCACTCAAAATGTACATGCTAATTGTCCAGATAGGTGGAAATCTAAAACTAATCAGTTTGGGTGATGAATATATATATTGTTTTAATTAAATTAAATTTTATTATATTTATATTTTCAAAATTTGTAATTTCACAAATTATGACATGATTCAGCCTGCATTGTACCCCTATTAGGTCATAGGTCATTCTTTTCAATCAGAATGTATTTCTACACCCTGTGGTAGCCTCACTTTGAAGGTTAAGGTTAAATAAGTCAATATGGAGGATTTCTTCAATGATGTTTGACACAGGGTGACACACTTTGATACCTAATTGTGAGGCAACTATGACAGTTACAGGACTCAAAATGTACATGCTAATTGTCCAGATAGGTGGAAATCTGAAACTTATCAGTTTGGGTGATGAATATATATTTTTTTTTTATTAAATTAAATTTTATTATATTTATATTTTGAAATTTGTAATTTCACAAATTATAACATGATTTGACCTGCATTGTACCCGTATCAGGTCATAGGTCATTCTTTTCAATCAGAATGTATCCCTACACCCTGTAACAGCCTCACTTTGAGTATTAAGGCTAATTGAATAAGTCAAAATGGAGGCTTTTTTTTCATAAATACCAGAGGTTAATTTTTTCAAAATGTGATCCTGGGCCAAATGGTGAATGTATAATATGGAATGGGCCTCCCAGACCAAATGGATATGGTGCTATTAAGTTCAAATCACTAATCACAGGCCAGTATCATACAGTAAATGCTCACAGATTACATTTCATGGTCTTTAATAAGGAGATGGACATAGATGGCAGTGACATCAGTCACCTGTGCCATAACCATCTTTGTATGTTTAAAGATCACTTATCTGCTGAGCCACATGCAATTAACAGCTCGCACATACAATGTGTGAACAGGGATGTCTGTCAGGGACATGGACAATACCCCCCCTGCCTCTTGCATCTCAGAATGCATAACATATAAGAATGTAAAACAATAACAAAGGTTTATTTAAAGAAATATTTTATGTCATAAAATCACATATAAATATCACATATAAATATCACATGATATATTTATTCAAAAGCATTCACATTACTATTTTTTATTGTTTAAAATCAATCTTCAATGTCTAGGGTTCATGTCCATAGCAGAAATGCTATCATGCAAACTGATAGTTCCTATATTATATGTATCACTTGAAAGTTTGTGACAAAAATTACTTTGAATAACTGTGGTCACAGGAGTTGTCTGCTCTTTGACTGTCAATATCAGCTTGTTGATCTCTGTGCAAATGTTTATATTGTAAGTGGTCTCTAATTTTACTTCCTTGCTGGACTAAGTGCCTTTTAACCACCTGTGGATTGTTTTGATATCTTTTTTAATAGTCCGACTCTTTGTCCATCTGACGCAGTGAAGGCCTCACCCGAGCTGACCGTTCGATGCCACAGTACTTGCACTTTTCTATCATCAATGTTCCCGGGGCGTTGTTCAGCCTGTGGATGGTGGATGCAGCTCTCCCAGTCATCGTTCATGAATAGTTCACATTCTTAGGTAAGGAAACACTGAGAGAACGGTTCGCAGCCTCACATTTCTGTGTGTCTGTATACAGTTTCATTTGCTCTACAGCTGAAATACTTAGTTTAATCTTCAGAAGTTCCAGTACTAACATTTTGTCATTTTCATTCACATTCAGCTCTGTGATTCTGTGTGTACCCAGGAACATGGATCGGTGCCACCAGTTGTTATTCCTCCACTGCAGACAACCGAGTACCGCGAACACTTTGAACAGTCACCACCGTAGCACAAAAGTGTCGATTGCAGGACCTTTGGTAAGTTTCATTTCAGTACACTGATATCACCAGTGTGTAGTTTCATCAGTTCTTTAAGAATTAAACTGCACCTTGCTTTCATATCCTGGCTGAATACCTTCTGTGCTTCACGCTTTTGTTCACGGGTGGACCCAGTAAACATGTCGGGACTGAAGTTAGCTTTGTAACACTTACGAAACTGACTCTGACCTACGTGGGTTGGATCAGCTAGCCGCTGCACTTTCCACATTGGATCTAGAAGTTTCAAAGCACTATCAACTCCAGCAGATGATCTGGAATCTCCATCTGTTGTGACGTATTTTATGAGAATACCTTGTAGAGCCAAGTCTGTTCCGATATCTTTTCCTATCTCGTATTCCGACAGCGGAGCAAATGGTGGCAAGTTTGCTGTGCAGTCAGGATGACCACCGGGACACGTCACATGAATACCTTTGTTTCTTAACCAGGCTCTGGTCCAACAAAGTTTATTCTGGAATCAGGCACTTACAATGAATTTTCTTTCAGTCATTGTTTCACACACAAGTCCTATAGCTTGTGTTGCATTCTGGCCCGGTTTCTTCTGACTTGTTATTGTCGTGGAGTTGTATCTCCCTTCCATGGCTATGTTAATTTCATCACGTTCATTTCCACATTTCATGTTAATGTCTTTCAGTAGCTCAACTTTTTGTGCCATATCTTTTTCATTTAGATCTGTTACAGCCGTTGATACCTTGTATGATGTTCTCTGCATGCTGCTCCGACATGGTGGTGAAATGTCCATGCTTGCCAATAGCACTCTTACTCTCGTATTGCCGACAGGAATATCTTGAATGGAGATCGATAGCAAGACCCACATTAGTTTTTGCTGCATTTGGGCTAGGTTTATTTGTCTTCACCTCATTGTACAATTTGCTTTCAGGAGCAGTGAAGTCACATTTCACACAGTGTAGTGTGACTTTCCAGCAAAGACCCCACTTGACCTCTTTTAATATTTGCATTTCAGGCTCGTCGCACTCAGGGGAAGCTGTTGAGTGGTATCTGAAAGCTGCATTCCATGCATCTACCATTCTGTCATTGTCCATTATACTCATGTCTTCTTTGTCTTTACACTGTTGTTCTTCTTTCATTTCAGATGCAGTACATGTACTCGTAATGGGACGTAGCAGGCGGACTGGCTGTGACGCACCTTCGCAATATGGAGTGGATATGGTGGCTGAAGTGGAACTCGACTTCGTGACCAAGGCAAACTCGTCTATATTCATCCGGATTACTGGTCACAACTTCTCAGTGTGAGATTCTGGACTTGCATGTTCATGCAGCAGAGTTTCACCCTTATTCCAAGGTGCATGTCCCTTCTTGAACTGTGTCTTTCGTCTTGTATTGTCTTCCATGGATGTGACTCGTAGTGTATAAAACAGTGAAATACTTATTGTGGTATGCATGTCCACCCTTATATATATCAGTTCATGTGTGATGTCACTTTCAGTTCTGATACATTAAAACATTTCAATGCAGTGGCAGTTGACAGCTTTTTTTGTTCACTGTATATTCTGTACTGCATCTTCGCAGGCTGGTGCCATTTCCTCTGCATTCAGGTGTGACCTGTTACGGTGTGCAGACACCTTGCTAATTACCCTCACCAGAATGACACTCGAGCAGTCCTAATTTGTAATTGGGTGAGTGTGAGTGTCATGGTGAAAACAATTTTGGTCTGATAGGCATCAGACTAGAGTTATCCACCCATTTGGTTGTCCAAAATACGGAAACTAATGTGAGAAAATATAGTTTTCTTGTTATGTGATTAATGGCTGGGGAGCTGCTTTGTATACTGGATTGTTACACTGGGTTTGACAGGTAAAAGGATGCAGTTAGTGAATATGTGCACTTGGTTTACACTGGATACTGCATAATGTCCCCCAGAGCACCTTGAAGTCATGCAAAATTTGTGTAAAATGCACAGAAATGGGGGTGATTCGGTCCCTTAGCCCACGTGTGTTTGTTTACATTGATATAACGCGGAAAAGAGCTGGACAACAGAGGTCATCCTTTTGAGTGTTCATTGGGCCCAGGCAGGTAATGTTTCCTGTAAAATGCTAATGGCCTGGTGAAATTAATAAAAGTGCTACAGCCACTGGGGCTACATGAGAATAAATAGTGAAATTAATTGTGGTCTGAGGCCATCTCTGGGACAGGTACCAGCAGTTTCAGTCAGCTGAAGACCAGCTCAGAAGTGAAAGACCTCGCATAACAACTGCAGCACAAGATCGCTACATCCGGGTTTTGCACTTGCATCACCAAACTACCACAGCAACGAACACTGCTGGATGCATACCTGGTTTGAGAAGGGTGTCTGCACAAATCATTCGGAATCGACTTCGAGAAGCTGGTTTCCTTCTACAGCGATGTGATGGAAGACAACATGTTTACAGACAACGCAATGAACATTTTGCCAACAACTGTGTCACCCAAGTTGACAGATTCAATGGAGGAGTGTCATGATGTGGTGAGCCATCTCATACACCGGCAGAAGTGAACTTGTGTTCGTACAAGGCAACCCGGGATGAAATTCTTTGCCGTCACATGCTTCCCATTTTGGATCGACAGAGCAATTCCAGGCCGCATACGGCACGTGTAACAATGGATTTCCGACAGAATGAGAACATTAATGTGCTACCATGGCCATCAAGATCGCCAGATCTCAAACCCATTGAACATCTATGAGATGAATTGGACAGACGTGTACGCCAGCATTACCCAGAGTCTCAAACACTTCCGCAACTGTCACATGCACTGCAGGAAGAATGGGCTAGGATTCCACATGCCCGGATTCAGAGACTCATGCAATGCCAAAGAGATGTCGTGCAGTGATTGCTACTGCTGGTGGCCACACAAGGTACTGATTTCAGCGCCTTTATACGACACTGTTTGGAGACAAAAATGCCTCCACTGATGTCAGTCCATAGCAAGAACATTGTCACATACTCATGTCAAATTTAACTGTGATACGATTATAAATAAAAAAATTATGCCACTTTGTATTAAAGAAATAATTCCATGAATATTTCGCCTATGCGTTTCTTTTTTGACAAAGTATACAAGTAAAAACTATTAAAGAGGACTGAACATCACTTCTGACAGCAAATCTGTTTTGTGTTAAGCATCCAAACAAGTCAGCATTTGTATAATCCAGAAATATACATGTATATTGAGGCAACTGCAAATAATATAATGTCAAATGTTAATAAATATTAAATATTTTTAAGCTGCTTTGTGTTAAAAATAATGATGTGACTTTTGTATGGATTACATAGGCAGCTGATGTTATTTGTTGACACAAGTTTATTAAAACCACAGATCTGTTTTTATTTTATGTTAGTCAAAAGATATTACAGGCCTGGTGCTTATAAAACATTTAGAGTCTAGATTCGAGACTCTAAAAAAGTCTGAGATATTAACGTCATGGCAACGCCATACAAATTGTATGTGTGTGAATTCATTGGAGATTGAGTCTGGACTCTAAAAGTTTTACAATCACGGGCCAAGGATGGGTAAGAGTAAATAGCAGTTTAAAAAAAAAAGAGACTAATTATACTTAATATGACACAAGACATAAAATATTATTAAAATGAGATATTGTTATACTACATTTTTCCTGCAACTACTGTCTGTACTGGCCAATCATGATGACCAATTTTTGACGTGATATACAAGTGAAGGAAGGAAGGAAGGAAATGTTTTATTTACGGTTATATGGCATCAGACATATTGTTAAGGACCACACAAATATTGAAGGAGGAAACCCGCTGTCGCCACTTCATGGGCTACTCTTTTCGATTGGCAGCAAGGGATCTTTTATATGCACCATCCCATAGACAGCATAGCACATACCATGGCCTTTGATGTACCAGTCGTGGTGCACTGGCTGGAGCGAGAAATAGCCCAATGGGCCCACCGATGGGGATCGATCCCAAACCGACCGCACATTAAGCGAGCACTCTACCACTGGGCTACGTCTTGCCCCTTTGTATACAAGTGATGCCACATGCATAAATACATTACAAAATCGTTTTCATTGAAAATGAAATAACAAAAGTAATCGTTTTTTCCCATTAATTTTGATGAAATGAAGGATAAATATAATAACTAGTTACTGACATAGAATAGCAGTTTTATCCTGTTCAGACCGAATAGGAAATTCCACTTGGCACAAGCCTTGTGGAATTTCCCATTGTTATTTTCACAGGATAAACCTGATATCCTACATCATTAATTAATTATTCTATATTTATCCTGTAACCACTGTTTGTATTGACAGAATATGATAACTGATTAAAGTAAATGGATACATTGCTACTAGCAGTTTATCAACTGTCAGATGACATACTACAACTGATTAAAGTAAATGGATACATTGCTACTAGCAGTTTATCAACTGTCAGATGACATACTACAACTGATTAAAGTAAAGTGATACATTGCTACTAGCAGTTTATCAACTGTCAGATGACATACTACAACTGATTAAAGTAAATGGATACATTGCTACTAGCAGTTTATCAACTGTCAGATGACATACTACAACTGATTAAAGTAAATGGATACATTGCTACTAGCAGTTTATCAACTGTCAGATGACATACTACAACTGATTAAAGTAAATGGATACATTGCTACTAGCAGTTTATCAACTGTCAGATGACATACTACAACTGATTAAAGTAAAGTGACACATTGCTACTAGCAGTTTATCAACTGTCAGATGACATACTACAACTGATTAAAGTAAATGGATACATTGCTACTAGCAGTTTATCAACTGTCAGATGACATACTACAACTGATTAAAGTAAATGGATACATTGCTACTAGCAGTTTATCAACTGTCAGATGACATACTACAACTGATTAAAGTAAAGTGACACATTGCTACTAGCAGTTTATCAACTGTCAGATGACATACTACAACTGATTAAAGTAAATGGATACATTGCTACTAGCAGTTTATCAACTGTCAGATGACATACTACAACTGATTAAAGTAAATGGATACATTGCTACTAGCAGTTTATCAACTGTCAGATGACATACTACAACTGATTAAAGTAAAGTGATACATTGCTACTAGCAGTTTATCAACTGTCAGATGACATACTACAACTGATTAAAGTAAAGTGATACATTGCTACTAGCAGTTTATCAACTGTCAGATGACATACTACAACTGATTAAAGTAAAGTGATACATTGCTACTAGCAGTTTATCAACTGTCAGATGACATACTACAACTGATTAAAGTAAAGTGATACATTGCTACTAGCAGTTTATCAACTGTCAGATGACATACTACAACTGATGAAAGTAAATGGATACATTGCTACTAGCAGTTTATCAACTGTCAGATGACATACTACAACTGATTAAAGTAAATGGATACATTGCTACTAGCAGTTTATCAACTGTCAGATGACATACTACAACTGATTAAAGTAAATGGATACATTGCTACTAGCAGTTTATCAACTGTCAGATGACATACTACAACTGATTAAAGTAAAGTGACACATTGCTACTAGCAGTTTATCAACTGTCAGATGACATACTACAACTGATTAAAGTAAATGGATACATTGCTACTAGCAGTTTATCAACTGTCAGATGACATACTACAACTGATTAAAGTAAATGGATACATTGCTACTAGCAGTTTATCAACTGTCAGATGACATACTACAACTGATTAAAGTAAAGTGATACATTGCTACTAGCAGTTTATCAACTGTCAGATGACATACTACAACTGATTAAAGTAAAGTGATACATTGCTACTAGCAGTTTATCAACTGTCAGATGACATACTACAACTGATTAAAGTAAAGTGATACATTGCTACTAGCAGTTTATCAACTGTCAGATGACATACTACAACTGATTAAAGTAAAGTGATACATTGCTACTAGCAGTTTATCAACTGTCAGATGACATACTACAACTGATTAAAGTAAAGTGATACATTGCTACTAGCAGTTTATCAACTGTCAGATGACATACTACAACTGATGAAAGTAAATGGATACATTGCTACTAGCAGTTTATCAACTGTCAGATGACATACTACAACTGATTAAAGTAAAGTGATACATTGCTACTAGCAGTTTATCAACTGTCAGATGACATACTACAACTGATTAAAGTAAAGTGATACATTGCTACTAGCAGTTTATCAACTGTCAGATGACATACTACAACTGATTAAAGTAAATGGATACATTGCTACTAGCAGTTTATCAACTGTCAGATGACATACTACAACTGATTAAAGTAAAGTGATACATTGCTACTAGCAGTTTATCAACTGTCAGATGACATACTACAACTGATTAAAGTAAATGGATACATTGCTACTAGCAGTTTATCAACTGTCAGATGACATACTACAACTGATTAAAGTAAATGGATACATTGCTACTAGCAGTTTATCAACTGTCAGATGACATACTACAACTGATTAAAGTAAAGTGATACATTGCTACTAGCAGTTTATCAACTGTCAGATGACATACTACAACTGATTAAAGTAAATGGATACATTGCTACTAGCAGTTTATCAACTGTCAGATGACATACTACAACTGATTAAAGTAAAGTGATACATTGCTACTAGCAGTTTATCAACTGTCAGATGACATACTACAACTGATTAAAGTAAATGGATACATTGCTACTAGCAGTTTATCAACTGTCAGATGACATACTACAACTGATTAAAGTAAATGGATACATTGCTACTAGCAGTTTATCAACTGTCAGATGACATACTACAACTGATTAAAGTAAAGTGATACATTGCTACTAGCAGTTTATCAACTGTCAGATGACATACTACAACTGATTAAAGTAAAGTGATACATTGCTACTAGCAGTTTATCAACTGTCAGATGACATACTACAACTGATTAAAGTAAATGGATACATTGCTACTAGCAGTTTATCAACTGTCAGATGACATACTACAACTGATTAAAGTAAATGGATACATTGCTACTAGCAGTTTATCAACTGTCAGATGACATACTACAACTGATTAAAGTAAAGTGATACATTGCTACTAGCAGTTTATCAACTGTCAGATGACATACTACAACTGATTAAAGTAAATGGATACATTGCTACTAGCAGTTTATCAACTGTCAGATGACATACTACAACTGATTAAAGTAAAGTGATACATTGCTACTAGCAGTTTATCAACTGTCAGATGACATACTACAACTGATTAAAGTAAAGTGATACATTGCTAATAGCAGTTTATCAACTGTCAGATGACATACTCATAATTAAATACAATATGTGAAGAAATATTTTTGAGTTATGGTAAACATAATAAAATGTACATATTTGTTTATGTATTAAGTGTTTAAAAACTCTATTTGACACAACAAATTTAACACGTTACAAAGAAGGTTATAACATCATAAATCTTGTGTGATGTCATATTATGAAGTGGGTTTCCACTTATATAATCTATTAGCTGAACTGAGTACCTGGAACTGTGTCTGAAATGTAATTAGAAAAAAAAAAAAAAAACATATAGAAAATTATCATTACTGTTAAAATCCAATAATTCACTGAACACTATTAAGATAGTTAGATTTATATTTACCTTTTTGTATTAAACAATCCATAAATGTGTGTGAGCATACACACGCTTCACAAACATTAACTGATGCGTACTGATCTATATTTTGTCCTAGAAACACCAATTTGCAGAGCATATATTGCAAATATGTCTAACCTATGACAGTATATGACAGAATATCTGGCCACATCCTAAAACAATTGAAGACAAACTGTGTGGCAAAAGAGACGACCTACTGCTGACTGCGCACTTCAAGAAGGCAGTAAAACTCCCAATTTGAATTTTGAGGACCCTTAAGAAACTGAACATTATAGAAGAAGAAGCAAAAACTGCGTCAAAGGTTTTACGACCTTGGTTTAATGCATGGTCTTTCACACAATTTTTTTAATAACAAAAGGTCTTAATGGATAGTAAATTACTTTAATTAAGGCTGAAACATGAAAGGATGAATAGGCAAAGTACTATGTTCCAAACAGTTTTCATAAGCAAATGATAGGAAATCAATAACATGAACAGATGCAGTAACAGCTGTGGTGTAGTGTTTAAATTCAAAGTTATAACTTACCAGTTATAGATACATACATATATAAAAGGAAAATAGTAATGCATACATTGTACGAGTACAAGGAATTACAGAAAGGGGACCCATTCCAAATTATATTAATATCAAATTAATATTATAAAATAAAGTTCAAACAGAATTAAAAAACAAAAGATATGACACATCTTTTAGTTGTTTTATTCTACAACATAAATCCAATATTCTAATGGATATTCTGTTTAACTCTTTACATGATGTCCGATGATACATTTTCCAGGGAAAATGTTATCAGGATTTACCCTTATTTCAGTCCAGATATACAGTATGGATTACTTGACAGATATATATCAGGATTTACCCTTATTTCAGTCCAGATATACAGTATGGATTACTTGACAGATATGCATCAGGATTTATCCTTATTTCAGTCCAGATATACAGTATGGATTACTTGACAGATATACATCAGGATTTACTCTTATTTCAGTCCAGATATACAGTAGGCATTACTTGACAGATATACATCAGGATTTAGCCTTGTTTCAGTCCAGATATACAGTAGGCATTACTTGACAGATATACATTACTATAGGTGTCACTTGACAATCATAATACTAATTAAAATAATTGAAATACACTCCAAACATTTAAAATAATTTTGCTAGTGGAAGACACTAGAGTAAGTATGTTTTTTTTCTCTGATTTTTAGCAGCAAGCAAAGAATTAAGGCCAAATGTATACAAAAAAAAAGTTTCTTAAACACAGGTATTTAAGCATCAACTGGCTTTGTAAATTCAGGCAATCACATTTAATAAGAGACTGACTTACCGAACTGTGACAGTTGGTTGTTGTTGTTTGTGGAGGCAGACAGGTCAGAAGGAAGACCTCCATCTGGTGTGATGTTGAGCAGAAGGACCTCCTCCTCTTTCACATGTTCCTGACCGTTCATCATGATGTCAACATGTTCTTGACCATTGATCATGATGTCAACATGTTCCTGACCATTCACCATGTCTTCTCTTTCATCATTATGGCCATTCATCTTCCTAAAACATAAACCAATGATGTCAATATGTTCCTGTAAACAACATAAACCAAAATGTTTCACATGTTCCTGATCATTCATCATGATGTCAACATGTTCCTGACCATTCATAATGATGTCAACATGTTTCTAACCATTCATCATGATGTCAACATGTTCCTAACCATTCATCATGATGTCAACATGTTCCTGACAATTCATCATGATGTCAACATGTTCCTGACCATTCATCATGCCATCTTTTTCATCACCAATGTGGATATCTTCCTACAATATAAACCAATGATGACAACATCTTCCTAACCATTCATCATGCCATGTATTTTATCAATCTTCCTACAACATAAACCATCAATGTCAACAATACAGTACCGAATTTAAGACAGGTACTGGCTCCCACCCAGAGCAAGTTTATGAATCAGTGGGTAGGTATAGGCCACTACACTCAGTGCTCTCTCACTAACCATTAACAAACTAACCACTAATTCACTGTTGTAGACAGCCCAGGACAGCATACTTGAACCTTAAGTGGATATAAGCACAAAAATAAGTATTTGTTATTCTAGTCTGAGGCAGAATGTAGGTCAGAGGTTAAGTATATGTTGTAGGACTGATTGATTTCTCCCCCTCCCCATCCCAACCAATGCCACATTAGTACATAAAAGGACATGTATGTTCAACCCCTGCAATTGCCCACAGCAATCAGCAATGCTGTGGAGTTTGCTGTGGAGTTTGCTGTGGAGTTTGCCATGGAATTTTTAATTCTCCATAGCATTTTTTTACCTTGGACTATATTCAGGGTTTTTTTCAATGGCATGTTTTTTTAGCGTGGACATTTTCTTAATTGCAGGGGTTATATGTTCAGTATTGTTTATGGATATAATGCATGCAAATATGCATAGAAAAAACACTTTGCTGGTTTTTGGAAGAATAGACTATGTGATTCCCCTCTGACTCAAAATCATATATTTAAAATAACCATATGTTAGACACCAAAAAGCCAAGGTATTATTTTCCTTTTATTATTCTTTTGACCATTTTCTTTTGCAACATTCTAATAGCATATTGAAAATGGTAAATTATATTTTTGTTATGCTTTAATTTACGTTTTTGTTTTCCTATCATTTTAATTTCATCATAGTGCTCAAAGTCTAGTTTGTTTCTGTTTTTCTTTTTAAAAGCTACATTTAAAATCGTCTTACCTTTACTTTCTACAAGCAATGTTTCAGAAAAAGTTACTCCTTTCCTGTAAAGAAGATTTCAACTACACAACTGATTTCAAATTGTTGAAATTATATACTGGGATTTTATTTCCCACATGGTTTGTTTTATTACTTTAACATTTAACATAATGTTAAAATTGAAAAAAATAAATCTTATTTAGCTAAATTATATTAAAAAAACTGCTTTTGAATGATCAGAACATTTCGCTGTTTTAATTATTACCTTTTCTATGTCTGCCAGGTGTGCTATAGTTTTTTTTGTTTCCAACACAGCTGGTGCTAGGTTTTGCTAGATATAATTTCTATACTATGATTACCATAGTTTGACACCCAATAGCCAATGTATTTTTCGTGCTGGGGTGTCATTAAACATTCATTTATTCATTCATTCATTCTATACTATGAACAATATAACCACATAATCAATATATCAGCTTGAATATTTTATAAAAAACAAACATAACACTGAAATCAAATTTTATTAATGGACCTTCCTGGAAATTGTCAAAATCGAGAATGACACCCCATGCACGTGTACGGGGCAACTGCGTGATGCATGTGCAAACTATGGAATGTGTTTCGGTGTGTTGATAAACAGACCTGAACGTTCTTTACTAGGATGTCTGTGGTCAAAACATATAACATTAATATTTCTGGTTCCTCTACTTTTTTTGAAGAGTATATATAGCAAAATTTCTAGTAAAATATGAGAAAGTAATATGTTTAATATTACAAGTTGAATGGATTTCCTGTTCAGTTTAACGACACCATAGAACATTAGGGGCGGGCTGTAGCCCAGTGGTAAAACATTCAGTCAATGGTCTGGGATCGATCTCTGTCGGTGGGCTATTTCTCATTCCAGCCAGTGAACCACGACTGGTATATCAAAGGCCGTGGTATGTGCTATCTTGTCTATGGGATGGTGCATATAAAAGCTAATTGAAAAGAGTAGTCCATGAAGTGCAACAGCAGGTTTCCTCTCAATATTAGGTGCTATGTTTTGGGAAAAGGTAACTAACAAAAACACCCAAAACATTGTGAATAAAAATGCAGTTAATAAAATAAATTTTTCTGGAATGTTTTTAAGTCTCTTGTGCAGAAGCTGACCAATCTACACATGCGGTTAGTACACACCTGGTCGGACCTAATTAAAGACATAGTAATATAGTGTGCTACTATGAGGAACAGCACAAGAAACGCAAAGCAGTGAGTTGTCACATATTGCAGATTCATGTCTAGTAATTAGGACCAGCTTAGGATTATACATTTATTCATTCTGGCCAGTTGGCGAGACATAACCCAGTGTTAAAGTACTAGCTTTATGCACAGTCTGTTTGGGATCGATCCCCGTCTGTGGGCCCATTGGGCTATTTCTCACTCCAGCCAGTACACCATGACTGGTACATCAAAGGCTGTGGTATGTGCTATCTTGTCAATGGGATGGTGCATAAAAAAGATCCCTTGCTGCTAATTGAAAAGAGTAGCCCATGAAGTGGTAACAGCAGGTTTCCTTTTTTCAATATCTGTGTGGTCCTTAACCATATGTCTGACGCAATATAAACCATAAATAAAATGTGTTGAGTGCGTTGTTATGAAAATATTGGTTAAAATGGCAAAGAATATTTATAAAACTAATAACCCAAAATGGTAGGATCCTTTCGGACTTAACCTGAATGATTCAGTCGAGAAAACCTCAGCAGTGGATAGTTGGCATTAAGCTTGATGCACATGCTAAACGTGTAACCTCTGATTTCCGATTTAGTTTCTGACAATCTTCATTGTATTCTGCCAGAATACATTACTATCACTAGTATCAGGTTTATAAGGCTTAAATTAAATGTTCATTTGATGATGCAGATGCTTGGCCTTGTGGGCTAATGGGTTGTACTTGTTTACAATATACAAGTTTTGTCGCTTCCAATCCCTGACCTGAACTCATAAAAAGTTCAAATTGCATTGTCGGTGGCGTCGTGGCAGGCCATCGGTCTACAGGCTGGTAGGTACTGGGTTCGGATCCCAGTCGAGGCATGGGATTTTTAATCCAGATACCGACTCCAAACCCTGAGTGAGTGCTCCGCAAGGCTCAATGGGTAGGTGTAAACCACTTGCACCGACCAGTGATCCATAACTGGTTCAACAAAGGCCATGGTTTGTGCTATCCTGCCTGTGGGAAGCGCAAATAAAAGATCCCTTGCTGCCTATCGTAAAGAAGAGTAGCCTATGTGGCGACAGCGGGTTTCCTCTAAAAACAGTGTCAGAATGACCATATGTTTGACGTCCAATAGCCGATGATAAGATTAAAAATCAATGTGCTCTAGTGGCGTCGTTAAATAAAACAAACTTTACTTTACTTTACTTGTTTCACAGTGCATTATTTAGGATAATGCATGGATAGCTGTGCGTTAATGAAAATAATCTACACCTTGAACAATAGTGTGATGTCATAGGTATAGATTAATGTGTGAAAGTCAGTGGCCATAATCATAAATACAGAATACAAAAGACCCTATTAACTAATTGTAACTGCAAGTTTATGATGTTTTAAGATGATATAAATCCTGTAAGTCACAGTTTGTAGGAGTATGTGAAGAGGTGTAATAATATCAAATGAATACCATACTCAATACCAAACTAGTATATTAGTTTGCAGTAAAAGGAATCTAAGTCACTAAAAATGGACTTACAAAACACGACCATGGAAGTAAAATTTACATGATAAAACCATTATTGTATTAAAAATTGTATCTCCACACAAGACAGAGTTGAAAGGATATTAACAAGGTTTTGCTTCTAAGGAAGGACATTAAATAAAGTAGTCTTTTGAACAAAGTTAAAGTTTGTCTTGTTTAATGACACCACTAGAGCACATTGATTTAATAATTATCAACTACTGAATGTCAAACATTTGGTAATTTTGACATATAGTCTTAGAAAGGAAACCTGCTACATTTTTTCATTAGTAGCAAAGGATCTTTTATATGTACCATCCCACAGGCAGGATAACACATACCATGGCATTTGATTTTCCAGTTGTGGTGCACTGGCTGGAACAAGAAATTCTTTTGAACAAATGTATCTGTGTTATACTTCATGCTGTCTATAGAAGACATCAAAATGGACTGACAAATATGGCCTCTATTAGAGATCATGGCTTTAATACTGAATAAAAATTTGTGGTCAGAAAGTTTTTAACAGGAATATCCTTTTGACCAAATTTGGCTCTATTATATCATATAATTTTCATGGTATGGTTCAAGCATACTGTTGTAGACAAACAGCTCTACTATCCAGGTTGTCCCAGTCCAGTTCATAACAAAGGTTTGTGATCAGTGTGAAAATAGGCAGTGTAATGACCTTACACAACTGTAAGCTCACTCTGGATTGGTATGGAAAGGACAACACCTCAGCACATTTTAAACTATAGCTCTTTGATATCTAACATACTGTATTCTGACACTAGTGAAGAGAGGCAGAAAACCCACTCCTGCACATAGGCTACTCTCCTACACCCCCCCCCCCAAAAAGCAAGGGATCTTTTATATGTAATTTCCCTTATACAGGACAGTACATACCAAGGCCACTGATGTACCAGTCATGTCATAAAAACCATAAGCTCATCAAGTGTGATTGATCCTATAAACCAATGATGTCAGGTGAGTGTTTCCACTAAGCTACATCCCACCCTCAACACTCCACGGATGAGTGTGTTTCCACTAAGCTACATCCCACCATCAACACTCCTCAGGCGAGTGTGTTTCCACTAAGCTATGTCCCACCATCAACACTCCACAGACAAGTGTGTTTCCCCTAAGCTACGTCCCACCATCAACACTCCACAGACAAGTGTGTTTCCACTAAGCTACGTCCCACCATCAACACTTCTCAGGCAAGTGTGTTTCCACTAAGCTACGTCCCACCATCAACATTTCTCAGGCGAGTGTGTTTCCACTAAGCTATGTCCCACCATCAACACTCCTCAGACAAGTATGGTTCCACTAAGCTACATCCCACCATCAACACTCCTCAGGGGAGTGTGTTTGCACTAAGCTACATCCCACCATCAACACTCATCAGGCGATTGTGTTTCCACTAAGCTACGTCCCACCATCAACACTCCTCAGGCGAGTGTGTTTCCACTAAGCTATGTCCCACCATCAACATTTCTCAGGCGAGTGTGTTTCCACTAAGCTATGTCCCACCATCAACATTTCTCAGGCGAGTGTGTTTCCACTAAGCTATGTCCCACCATCAACACTCCTCAGACAAGTATGGTTCCACTAAGCTACATCCCACCATCAACACTCCTCAGGCGAGTGTGTTTCCACTAAGCTATGTCCCACCATCAACACTCCTCAGGCGAGTGTGTTTCCACTAAGCTACGTCCCACCATCAACACTCCACAGACAAGTATGGTTCCACTAAGCTACATCCCACCATCAACACTCCTCAGGCGAGTGTGTTTCCACTAAGCTATGTCCCACCATCAACACTCCTCAGGCGAGTGTGTTTCCACTAAGCTACGTCCCACCATCAACACTCCACAGACAAGTATGGTTCCACTAAGCTACATCTCACCATCAACACTTCTCAGGCGAGTGTGTTTCCACTAAGCTACGTCCCACCATCAACACTCCACAGACAAGTATGGTTCCACTAAGCTACATCCCACCATCAACACTCCTCAGGTGAGTGTGTTTCCACTAAGCTACGTCCCACCATCAACACTCCACAGACAAGTATGGTTCCACTAAGCTACGTCTCACCATCAACACTTCTCAGGCGAGTGTGTTTCCACTAAGCTACGTCCCACCATCAACACTCCACAGACAAGTATGGTTCCACTAAGCTACGTCTCACCATCAACACTTCTCAGGCGAGTGTGTTTCCACTAAGCTACGTCCCACCATCAACACTCCACAGACAAGTATGGTTCCACTAAGCTACGTCTCACCATCAACACTCCTCAGGCGAGTGTGTTTCCACTAAGCTACGTCCCACCATCAACACTCCACAGACAAGTATGGTTCCACTAAGCTACGTCCCACCATCAACACTCCTCAGGCGAGTGTGTTTCCATTAAGCTACGTCTCACCATCAACACTTCTCAGGCGAGTATGTTTCCACTAAGCTACATCCCACCATCAACACTCCTCAGGTTTCAACTAGGCTACCCTCAACACTCATTAGGCAATTGTTTCTGCTAAGCTACATCCCACCCTCATCACTTGTCAGAACGATAACATTTGTAAAATCTGAAGGCCTGAAGTCTCATGTTTAAAAATAAAGGTTCTGAGTGGTATGTATTAACAGAACTAATAAATTATTAAATAAAAAATTTAACACCCTTCACAGGGGCATATCTATGCTTATTCTAGATGACAATGATTGCTTCAGATGTTTTTTTTACCATGAAAATTTAAAAATAAAATTTATACACATGCTTGTCATGATTGCAAGTCATAACTCGAACTATGACACAAATTAATATCATTAAAACCAATGTCTGATGGAGAAAACATAATACAAAACAAATAAAGCAAACAAACAAAGACATACAATATCTGTTAACATTTAGTATGATATTTTCTATAACCTAGAATATATATTTTCAAAAATAATTATTAAAATACTTATATACAGGTTAAATGTAGTACATGTATATTCACCAAAACAAGAATAAATATTATTTAAAAAATATAAAGAATATTAACTTACCATATATTTTCTTCAGATCAAAACTAATAAAGTTATGCAATTGTAAAGAGTAGACGTTTTTATTTTCAGTCTAGAACTTATCTCTAACTCATATAGGCTGTGAAAGAATTGTCAACTGTCACCACCCACAGTATGCATAAATTACTCCTCCCATGATATGCACCACAGAGCTATTTGCATACCAGTAAGTCAGCTGAGTTTCCTCCAAATTTTCCCCAATAGACAGGAAACCCCAGAGCTAACAAACTTAAACTTCAACAAACCAGCTTTGAGTTTCAACCAATAGACAGGAAGGAGCAATGCTAACAAACTTAAACTTAACCAACAAGCTTTTAAATTAAATGTGGGTTTTTTAAGTTTTTAAAACTCTTTTTTTTTTATAAAGACTGGCCAGTTTATTAAAACTATTTGTCATAGTGAAACCAAGTGTGCTAAAAATAACAACTTCAGAAATTCACTCCTTAAATCTGAGGTCAACTCAACATAATCACCTTTATGAATTAAAACCAAGAACAGAATTTTATCGCCATAGTTTTTCATGCAGGGGAGCTAAACTGTGGAACACACTACCTTCAAAGATAAAATATTCTCAATCCCTCGCCTCATTCAAATCCAGTTATTTTAAGCACTATTCAAATAATAATCAATTTTAAGATATACCTTTGTTGTTGATTTTGTGTTTGTTAAAATAATTATGATGTATTGAGTTATCACTGACTCAAGTTTCTTAACAAATTGATTTAAATATTATTTATATATTCATAATATGTGCTATTGTTCCTCATGCTATACATATTACATGTATGTTGATGTTGTTTTTTTGAATGTATGTATGTATAATATCATGTATAGATTAGAGAGGGCCTCATGGGAGACCAGTCACCTTGTACTGAATGTGTTTACCCTCTGAAAATAAAGAATTTTATTATTATTATTATTTATTATTATTAATTTGGGGGTGCTGGATGGGAGCAGTGGTGTCTGTGCCTCCCCCCACAAATGTTGTAAAATGTATTCTTTTTGTTTTTGTCCAACTCTATATAAATACAGATAAAAAATCTGGCCTGTGCCCTCTACTAGAGACTGTACCCCCCTGCACTAGAGTTTGTGCCCCATCCCCCACTCCAGATGGCGTTCCTATGGTCCTGGGTGGTGGTGGATAAGATTATTTATTTCAGTTCTCAGATAATTTTGTTTATGTACACCTTTTTTTTTCTATACAACCTTTTACATTTGTCTGTTGCCCCATAACATGACTTACATGGGTGGTTCAGCTAACATAGCCAGTTTTTTTAAATCAAAGTAGGTTGAGCACTTTCCTGCAGAAGTTACGTGTCCCTAGAAGGGGGAACTCTATTAGCATGCTCGTTCCACTGTTCAAAGGTCAGGCACGTCCATCATGGACACTGCATCTGACTTTGCCAGCGAGAGTGTCTAGGACAGATACACAAGTCCCTTCTGTGTGATCCAGGACAGATTAACAAGGATCATCTATATGACCTGTTGAATGTATTTGACTACCTATAGCTTCTCTGATTGTCAACTGTACCAGATGTTTAATTCCCCAAAGCACAAAACAGTACCACCACACAGCCCACATTTTACCACACATTGCACTACTTTGCACCACATTTCCACACCACTGACTAAATATGGTACAGTGAAACCCCACTTAATGGACACACCAATTCTCAGACCACCCCATTCTAAAGACCAATATTTCATAGTCTGGAATATTTTTGTGATAGTAAAATTACTCTAGTATTAAGACCACCTCTGCTAATATGGATTATGACCAGTAAAGTCAGTCCAGTGGTAATTTTCAGCACATTTTGACACCACAAATGTTTTTGCATTAGCAAGGAATTAATCTACAAATTCATAAGTTATGATTTAATTGATGGAATATATGATGTATAGTCTTTTTTTGTAATTTCCATATAAAAATGTTAATATGTAGCTGAAGAAAAAAAAATCAGTTACATTCAGTTACAGTCATGTTTTTTCTTAAAAGAAAAATGCATACTTTATTGTTTCTTAGAAATTGTGTCAACAGATGCAGTCAGTCACATGACCAAGAAGGTGTACATTCCTACTATTTTTATGGCTATAAAAACCCATGATCCCCAAGACATATATGCAAATAATGGGTACAGACCCACAAATAACTTTGAAGTAGGCTTAACAGTAAAATGTAATACTTTTGTAAAAGCCAATATGCCATCATGAATTACTAATTAAATTCATGAGTCAAAACAACTGTGGAGGATAAAAATAGAAGATCAAAACATACCAAACAATAATCATTACTAGTTAATACATTATTGGTAATCCGATATTAGACCCCACCTCAGTATTATGACCAGTTTTAAAAACTGCTACTGGTCATAATAGTATATAATACTGTATATAAACAAATGTATAGCTAGTCATAAATAATAAAGAATACAGCAATCTAACAGTACCAGTTATAAAATAAATAAAAGAAGAACACATTTTATCTTTGATGTCTACTTATTACAACAAGCCTAGAATCTATTTTAGTATGTAATAAATTAAAAAAGAAGAGATATGACCTTGATAGTCATGATATATCACACTGGGTGCTTAAAGACACTTGACATATCCATTTAATGCCAGTTTATTAATCATCTAAACAATATAAAATTTGTGGTGTACACATGACATCCATTTTACGACAAGCTTTTATCTAAAAGGTTCCCGTGTGAAAAAGTAGTTCAGTAATACAGTGACCACATAAGGAATGAGAAATAGACATAAAGGTTTTTGTTTTGTTTGATGACACCACTAGAACACATTGATTTATTAATCATCGGCTATTGCATGTCAAACACTTGGTAATGTTGACGTATCGTCTTAGAGGGAAATCTGCTACATTTTTCCATTAGCAGCAAGGGATCTTTTATATGCACTATCCCACATACATACCACAGCCTTTGGTATACCAGTTATGGTGCACTGGCTGGAATGAGAAATAGCCCAATAGGCCCACCAATGACGACTGATCCCAGACTGACTGCACATCAGATTTAACACTGGGCGACGTCCTGCTCCCCACAGCTGAATTATTACTTGTTCTAATTTATGTTCCATGATTGATGCAGTTACTTTATGTTGAATTTTATGCAGGGAAGGGGTGAGTCTTTCAGTAGTAAATAATATTCTTTGAAAAAAGAGATTTTATGTGCACTATCCCACAGACAGGATAGCACATACCATGGCCTTTGATAAACCAGTCGTAGTGCTCTGGCTGAAACAAGAAATAACTCAAAGGACCCACTGACTACTACTGGGCTATGTTCTGCCCTCTTACTTTCAAAGATAATAAACATCCAAAAGAGCCAAATAACAAGTTATGGTATGTAGCAAAACAGAGGTAGATTGGACGTGTTCAGAACATTAAACTTTAATCAATTACATTTATCGTTTTACTTAGTTTTGTGTCACCTTATCCAATAACAAGTTATGGTACTGGTGTAACAAGGTGTAGCAAAACAGAGGTAGATTGGACGTGTTCAGAACATTAAACTTTAATCAATTACATTTATCGTTTTACTTAGTTTTGTGTCACCTTATCCAATAACAAGTTATGGTACTGGTGTAACAAGGTGTAGCAAAACAGAGGTAGATTGGACGTGTTCAGAACATTAAACTTTAATCAATTACATTTATCGTTTGACTTAGTTTTGTGTCACCTTGTCCAATAACAAGTTATGGTACTGGTATAACAAGGTGTAGCAAAACAGAGGTGGATTGACATGGTCAGAACATTAAACTTTAATCAATTACATTTATTGTTTGACTTAGTTTTGTGTCACCTTGTCCAATAACAAGTTATGGTACTGGTATAACAATGTGTAGCAAAACAGAGGTGGATTGACATGGTCAGAACATTAAACTTTAATCAATTACATTTATTGTTTGACTTAGTTTTGTGTCACCTTGTCCAATAACAAGTTATGGTACTGGTATAACAAGGTGTAGCAAAACAGAGGTGGATTGACATGGTCAGAACATTAAACTTTAATCAATTACATTTATTGTTTGACTTAGTTTTGTGTCACCTTGTCCACTATTTATATCACATAGATGGGAATTTAACAATGACTGTGACTAATATACTCTGTGGCAGAGATCAATATAAATTTAGTGTCTAACAATATACATTTCTATAAATATCTTTCTTTTATAATATATGGTACAATGAACATGGATAAAGAACTGATAAGAGGTAGAAAATAAATTTTCTCTTGTGTAACCAAAATACATGAAGGTTTGTCTCTAGTATTGACTTAGTAAATACAGCACTATTGTAATCATCTATTTCAATAGATTTTTCACATTAAAGGTGCTATGTCAAAGTTGCAATAATGATAATATATGCCTGTAAAAAATTACAATCAAATAATTCCATTTACTAGTTGAAAAAAAAAGTATTTTAGGGGGTAACTCTTGAAAATATATCATATGCATTAACTAGTGACATCACTGTTTTATGTGTACATATTCAACAGACTAAGTTTTTTCCATAATTTTTTGCAGACATCTGACAAAGAAACAAAGATGGTGACCATGCTATATTTAGCCACAAACTATTAGGGAAACCCCTCTTGTCGTCCAGTACAAGACTTTTAAATATTATTATTCTTGAGTTCATTATGGAAAGATTATGTGGGATTGGTTCATTTGTAGTTATTTATTACAGATAAATGTGAAAATAACAAAATATTATAGAGTCAACTTTGACACAGAACCTTTAATAAAACAAAACAACAACAAAAACTTCCATGAAATCATGCCATTTCCACAAAACTTAGCAGATAAATAAAACATGTTTTTAATTATATAAACATTATCATGTAAATTTGATAAAAATTATATATCTTTGTTCTAAGACATAATTTAGAATAATACAAGAAGTCATTACTTTTTATTAGCAGCAAACAGTTTTTTTATTGAAATAAAACAACATCCTAGGCAGACATTAATATTGAACTACATCCAACTTCATATCATTAATAAAACTGAACAGAATGAATTTAAAGTTATTTAATAATGAGATGGTTTCATAAAGGTAAATAATTTTGAAAATTTTATAATATAATGTTGTAATAGAAAATAAACTTTTATTCAGTTTGGTATTTGGTCTAAACACAAAGAAAAGAAACCTGCTGTTGCCATGGCCTAGTTTGTTGTGATTACCAGTACATTTGACATGTGCTTAAACATTCTATATATCAAAGGTTCAAGCATGCCTGTCTTGAGCATGCCATTCAAGGACCCTAGATTTCAGCTATAGTTGGGTTTTTTAAGGGGGTTTTCAAGGTACATTATGTGTAATATGTCTATTCTATGGATTTAGACAACACAGACTTCAAAGCTGAAGCTTTTTCATTTTGCAATATGCACCAGCTACATAGTTTTGAAGAATTAAGACAAATTTAATATCAACTTTAAAAAAAACTGCACATCAATAAATCCTGGTTTGAAGGTGAAGTCTCCAAGATGAGAGAGATGCAACATAAAAATGCATCTTATATAAAATATTGAGAACACTTGCAAAATACAGTTCAAAACCAGATAAAACAACAGAAGGATTAAAAGCACATCTTTCAGAAGATTGTCAAAACCTTTGCACATGTTGGCTTGAGGGTATTTCTCACTGAGTATTGTAATTTGTTCAGTGACAAACCTTCCATTTTATATCTGTTGTCTGATTTGCCTGTAGCAATTATTAGGAGTTATAGCTGGTTTCAAGTAGCTCATTTCAATGAACTCTTCAACAGGAGACAACTATTAGGTATCAGCAGTGGGTATCAGTGAACCATTAAGTTTTTTGCAGGTTTCCAACAAATTCAGAGTTCATGATGACTTTTTTTTTAATTCCATCTTTCTTTAAAGTAGCATATTTTATTTTTTTAAAGAAGGGAATTTTCAGTTCCAAGATGAGAGAGATGCAACATAAAAATGCATCTTATATAAAATATTGAGAACACTTGCAAAATACAGTTCAAAACCAGATAAAACAACAGAAGGATTAAAAGCACATCTTTCAGAAGATTGTCAAAACCTTTGCACATGTTGGCTTGAGGGTATTTCTCACTGAGTATTGTAATTTGTTCAGTGACAAACCTTCCATTTTATATCTGTTGTCTGATTTGCCTGTAGCAATTATTAGGAGTTATAGCTGGTTTCAAGTAGCTCATTTCAATGAACTCTTCAACAGGAGACAACTATTAGGTATCAGCAGTGGGTATCAGTGAACCATTAAGTTTTTTGCAGGTTTCCAACAAATTCAGAGTTCATGATGACTTTTTTTTTAATTCCATCTTTCTTTAAAGTAGCATATTTTATTTTTTTAAAGAAGGGAATTTTCAGTTCCTTTTCAAAAACGTCTTACTAAATTAAATTAGAATTTAAAAGAGTAATACTCTAAATGCACTTGTGTTTATTCAAATTATTATAAAATGTTATTGGGGAGGGAACATGTTTGTCAAGTGTTACATACTCACCATCTATAGATTTTCCATTTAAAAAAACATTTCATAGTAATTTTTATTGGCATATTGTTCAAATAAATCTTTACATTTTCAACAAACATTGATAAGTAATTTTAGCCATCATGCAATCAGAGTAGAAATGGTAAATCTTTTTAAAGCAGGGTTGGGTTTTTTTTAAACACTTGAGTTACAGAAAACTATATTTTAATGCATTATCAATCTCAAATGAATGTAGTGCGACCATATTCATAATTACAGGAAGAACAAATTCTGGTTTAGCTTTTGATTTCTGTTTTAATGATCTTAAACCTTAGTAGCTTCTGTCTCAGAGGAAATGAGTTATATGATTCATTCCTTTCATTGTATTTATTGGATTATTTCCCATTCCAACCAGTTATTTGTGAATGGTATATCAAATATTGTAGTAAGTGCTATCTTGTATAGGTAAATGTATATAAAAACTCATTTGCTGCTAATCAGAATTTTATACCTGAGGTGTGATACACATCAATGTTAAAAAATATTAGAATACAATGTCATCTCAATTTCAACGAGTCACGAATATATATATATATATATATACATTCCTTATATATGTATATTAAATAATCTTCTACAACAACTATCTCCTAACTACTATTGTGATCAATTTTTCAATATTAAGACACTAATTTTTGTAATCAGTTTGGTAAAGTTTGCCTGTAACTGTATACGAAAATATTATGAGCAAATCACAATATTGCAAAATAAAAGGGACTTACTTGTGTACTTGTGTGGCATGTGCCAGTGCCTTCTTTATTCCTTATGACACTGCAACATCTAGGAACGTGGTAACTTCGGACTTTGGTAACTTCGGCCTGGTAACTTCAGACCCGAGTAATCTTGGCCTCTGTATTAATGAAAGCAACTTATATCTGGGTTATACGCAAACAAAAGTTTGTTGATAAACAACCTGATATTATTTCAAGATGAGTTTGTTATTTAATTAAACATTATTATATATTCATTGTACATTTTGTTTATTCACTTTTAAACATTTATTTTGCTCATACCTCATCCCCTTCTTACTATGGTTTGATTTGGTAGGTGTTCCTGATTTTAATCAGATGCTATTCCCACATTGAGCATGTTTGAATCCTCGGCATATAAGCATTTTAATACCTATCAAACAATCCAAATTTAGCCATTGGTGAATAATGCATTGAGAGGCCATTTAGTGTATGTGACCTGTAATCTGGACGTTCATTGTTACTAATTACCAATCAAATGACCCCACTATTAGAATAATGTTCATAAGGAGAGGCCATATACCTAATGCAGTTCAAATCACCCTCAGCTGATAGTCTGTCCCGGGACAAGCCCCTGGCTATCCAGAGACAGGCCCTGGGACGGACATGCTCGAAACTCTACTGGTATATGAGCATGTAAAAACGGAGCAGCACCAACATCAATGTAATAATAGCCAATTAATCAATTCTCAAAACAAGTCCCGCAAAAACACAGATCTACTCAATGAAATCTTCTCAATTAAACATGGCCTCGCGTCAATGGTATATTATATACCTTAACTGTTATACGGGTGCATATACCAATATCCATAAACATGGCACAGGCTGCTCTTGATGTTCCAGATCCCTGTTTATCATGTTATAATACTCTGCATCAATGACAAGAAGTTATTTACTAGAAATAAAATATATGTACAACTGGGTATATGTCCCATACTTTTGGAGAAACATACGTATTGAAATGAATGTTTGAACTGCATATATGCCATAAAATGAAAAAAAGTATTTCATTTCAACTATTTTCGTGCTTATATTCAATTAAGGTTCAAGCACACTTATTATGGCACACACTTCAATGGTTAATTGTTAGTAGATATATGTTATTGAGAGTGTTAATGAGAAAAAAGGAGGGTGTAGTGGCCTTACCCGTTGTGCCCTTGAGAACTCACTCTGGGCTGGAGCCGGTACCGGGATATGAACCCTGTACCTGTCATCCTTGTAAAACTGATTTTTGCTTAGGCACTGTGTCGTCGAGACCAGCAGAAAAATGTCATCGGAATTCCTCTTAACTAAGCTGATGGGGTCCGAGATTACCTGGGACCGAGATTACTCGGGTCCGAAGTTACCAGGCCGAAGTTACCAAAGTCCGAAGTTACCCCTATTCCAACACCTATAATGCGATGGGGTACTCCTGCCATCTTCTGCCACAGACATGGTCCTTAATCCAGTCATTTCCATTATCTTTCATCTACAGCTAGCTATCTTCACCACTATATAGATAAAAACCATTCATTGAAAATCGACCTTTGTTATGTTTACCATTTAACAAATTTAACCAACAGTTTCATCTACATGTATATTTGTGTCATTGAAAACAATGTTACTGAACAGTAACATGTAATAAATACAAACACGTGTAATTTTAAAATAATCATCATAGTAATTATTTCTGTCAAATATAATATTGTATTTAATTAACATATAGCATTATATTAAAAGCTTAAAACAAAGTAAATATTGGATCAGACTTTCATAAAATATTTGTGGATGTCTAGATTTGAGTTTTTCAGTTCTTTGGTAAAACTTTTGCACATTTATTATTTTTTCATCATTTTAGATGAAGTGACAGACTTGACAACTGCGATGGCAATATTCATGACAGGTGGAGGTGGGGGTGGGGGGTGGGACAGGATATGCTCACCTTTCTCACTGCTATGACAGTGATTAATGAGTGCATGTCATCACAGATGTAGTTATTCCAATGAGCTCTGTCTAGTGCTAGTTTTCATTTAGTAAACTGGCCTCAGTGGCGTTGTGGTAGGCCATTGGTCTACAGGCTGGTAGGTACTGGGTTCGGATCCCAGTCGAAGCATGGGATTTTTAATCCAGATACCGACTCCAAGCCCTGAGTGAGTGCTCCGCAAGGCTCAATGGGTAGGTGTAAACCACTTGCACTGACCAGTGATCCATAACTGGTTCAACAAAGGCCATGGTTTGTGCTATCCTGCCTGTGGGAAGCGCAAATAAAAGATCCCTTGCTGCTAATCGGAAAGAGTAGCCCATGTAGTGGCGACAGCGGGTTTCCTCTCAAAATCTATGTGGTCCTTAACCATATGTCTGACGCCATATAACCGTAAATAAAATGTGTTGAGTGCGTTGTTAAATAAAACATTTCTTTCTTTCATTTAGTAAACTAGTCTGGGAGTGGAAGTCCTCTTTGTGGCAATGCAGGATGAATGAAATCTCCAGTAAAGAATCTCCTTGGGAATAGCTGTCCTCCTATAGACGAGGCACTTGATAGAGATTCATGGAATCAACCACTATTTTACCAAATACCCATTTATGTAGAGATTTGGCCCTGATTATGGTTTTGTTGTTCAGATTTATCTTATATAAGTTTATTTTGGTACATGTAAAACATTGATTTAAAAATTTCACATTGTACAAGCTTATATGACATTAAACAATCTTTGAAATATTCCGTCTTTGGTTTTGTATTCAAAATACTGATTCAACTGAAATGAGACATTTCTGGCACATCAAGCTGCTCCTTTGATTAACAGCAATCAGTTCTTTACCTTTGACAAATCTATCATGGAGCACTGATAGGTCTGTCCCATTGTACCTCAAGCACAAATGAAAGAAAAGGAATGTTTGAAAGTTTGTTTTCTTTAACAACACCAATAGAGCACATTGATTTATTCATTATTGGCTATTAGACTTCAAACATTTGGTAATTTTGACATATAGTCTTAGAGAAGAAATGTCCTACATTTTTCCATTAGTAGCAAGGGATCTTTTATATGCATCATCCAACAGACAGGATAGCACATACCATGACCTTTGATATACCACACCAGTTGTGATGTACTGGCTGGAACAAGAAATAACGCAATTGGCCCACAAACGGGGATCGATCCTAGACCGACTGCGTATCAGGTGAGCAATTTACCACTGGTCTATGTCCCGTCCCTGGAATGTTTGTTTCATTGCACCTAAACACATGTTAAACTATGGCTATTTGGTGACTAAGTGTGGTTATTTCAATATTTAGTTTAGAAAAAAAGATAAATAAACTGCTGTCAGTACAGGCTACTAACATGTGGTTATATTTCAACATTTACTTTAGAGAAAAATCAACAACACTGCCATCATAGGCTACTCCTACCAGCAAGGGATCTTTTATACACATCTTTCCAAAGACAGGACAGTACATACCATAGTCTTTGATGGGTATGGGGAAAAAACAATTCCATCAGGGTTAATTAATCGTGTGACTCATTGCGAATGCTTTTCCATTGAACTACATTCCACCACTACGGTAGTTTGAAAGAGACAGAAATAGAGAGACTGAGACAGAGAGGAATCCCACTGCTGTTGTGTGAGCTAATCATAATGAAAAGCAGTAAGGGATCTTTTATATGCACTTTTCCAAAGACAGGACAGTACACACCATGGGTTTTGATGTACCCATTTGTGGGGCACTGGTGAAGGAAATGTTTTACATGCACTTTACCAAAGATAGGACAGCACATACCATTGCTTTTGATGTACCACTGAGTGATCGATTCTGTGGCCCACTACACTCCAGGTGAGCACTTTATCACAGACCTACTGACTTTATTTTCAAGCTCATATCTAAAGAAGGTTCAAGCATGCTGTCCCTGACCACACACCTCTGCTATCTGGGCTATCAGTTCAAATCTATCTGAAGCAGTTGGCCGACTACTGATACACATATCCTGCTTCTACTGGAAACAGGTTTGTAAGCTGAGCTAGACATACCTAGACAGTGAAATGGTTGCCATACAGGTATATAGCAACGTTATCAAGAGAACAAACACAACAAAAGATTGTTCTAGATCTAGCTTAGAATCAGATCAGGGTAGCCTCCTACAACCCAGTATTAAAATGTCAAAATCTCACTCATGGAATTTGCCATATTTATTTGACCTTTTGCTATGAGACAAGTCCAATAACAGTGACTGCTTACTGTGTCAGATAAAATATCCAAATTTAAATACAAGATAAAAGTACAACAACAAATCACTTGAAAAGAGCAAATTTAATCTTTTAGATAGGGTTGTTATCAAACTCAAGGGTGTGACGTAGTCCAGTGGTAAAGTGCTCACTAGATGTGCCGTCGGTCTGGGATCGATCCCAATCAGTGGGCCCACTGGGATATTTGTTATCCCAGCCAGTGCACCACGACTGGTAAATCAAAGGCTGTGATATGTGCTATCCTGTCTGTAGGATGGTGCATATAAAAGATCCCATGCTACTAATGCAAAAATGTAGAAGGTTTTTTCTTTAAGACTATATGTCAAACTGACCAAATGTTTGACATTCAACAGCCAATGATTAATAAATCAATGTGCTCTAGTGGTGTCCTTAAACAAAACAAACTTTAACTTTGTCAAACTGAAACCTGATTTTTGTTATCTTTAAAATAGTTTTGTGTTCATCTAACATGAGATCTCCATGGCATTAAAATTATTTACTAGACTGGTTTTAGAGCTTAATATTAAAAAAATATGACAGGATGAGAACCATTTGAACTAGTAGGTGCTTGCTACAGAATCTATATCTTGAACACAGCCCAGGTATTAGGCTGGCATAGTTACTGTAACCTTTGGTCTGTTTATGATCACGTACTCTACTTCAATGTCACCTAGCCATTATCTTTATTTTACTCTTTTTTTCTTTTACCTCAATGTCACCTAGCCATTATCTTTCTTGTTTTTCTATTTTTTTTCTTTTATTACATACACCAAACTCTTTGCACCATCAAAATATAAAAACAGAACATAAACACCAAAGAAAGAAATGAAAGAAAGAAAGAAATTTACGGTTATATGGCATTAGACATATGGTTAAGGACCACACAGATTTTGAGAGGAAACCCGCTGTCGCCACTACATAGGCTACTCTTCCGATTAGCAGCAAGGGATCTTTTATTTGCCCTTCCCACAGGCAGGATAGCACAAACCATGGCCTTTGTTGAACCAGTTATGGATCACTGGTCGGTGCAAGTGGTTTACACCTACCCAATGAACCTTGCAGAGCACTCACTCAGGGTTTGAAGTCGGTATCTGGATTAAAAATCCCATGCTTCGACTGGGATCCGAACCCAGTACCTACCAGCCTGTAGCACGATGGCCTGCCACGACGCCACTGAGGTTGGTATAAACACCAAATTCATACAGATAATTTTCATAATAAATGTCTTAGGGGGATATGGTACATACTATATGTCATACCATGTATACTATAAGTCCACAATACCTCTTACAAACATATTGTAAGTAGCCCCTGATGAAATTCCATAAATTCCACCCAGTTTTACGAGTCAAATGATGGAAATACATGGTGAAAGGTTTTCAGGCTAGTTGATTTTCCAAAAACAAATGCTAAGATTTGCTTATTCTTGTACACTTAAATGATTTCACCCTCAATTACTTTGACATTAGTTTTCATTTTATTAAGAGATAAAAAAACCCAGCAAAACATTTTCCATGTGCATTTTCCAAACATACAGGATAGCACATGGCACGGCATTTGATTCTAAGTCATACATTGAGCTGATACAATTTTAGCTCAGTGATAGTGTGTTTACAAGAGGTGCAATTTCAATATATAAAGGAAGGAAATATTTTATTTAACGACGCACTCAACACATTTTATTTACGGTTATATGGCGTCAGACATATGGTTAAGGACCACACAGATATTGAGAGAGGAAACCCGCCGTTGCCACTTCATGGGCTATTCTTTTACAATTAGCAGCAAGGGATCTTTTATATGCACCATCCCACAGACAGGATAGTACATACCACGGCCTTTGTTACACCAGTTGTGGAGCACTGGCTGGAACGAGAAATAGCCCAATGGGTCAATTTCCATACATATGACTGTATTTTATCACATATTCACTTTAACATAGTACACACAATGTTTATAAACTCAAAACATACAAATCTCAGCCGTAAAAAGTTCACCTGATGCATGGTTGGTCAAGGATCGATCCCCATTGGTGGGCCCAATTGAGCTATTTCTCGTTCCAGCCATACTGGTATATCAAAGGTTGTGGTATGTGGTATCCTGCCTGTGTGATGATGCATATAAAAGATCCCTTGCTACTAATGAAAAAATGTAGCAGGTTTCCTTTTTAAGACTATATGAGCTGTCACACACGAAAACCTACAACTTAGCATGACGTCGGAAACCGAGTAAACGCGGTTCAAAGTTTGACGTCACATGTGAACGCGGAAGTACAAGTTGACATGCTGTTTGAATTGTTTGTTTTGAAGAATTTAGAAGATGACATCTTCTTCTTTACATGAAGATCAGTTTTAAGTAAACATATATCTGTATGTACAATAGTGTTTGGTTACTATTTTGTATTTTGTACCTGTGAACATTGGTCGAGATCGTTAGTGATACCATCAGTACTTTAATATCCTCGCGGTATGGGTTTTGATGCAGATAAGCAACAATCTCGTGTAGTGTAAAAATAATGATGACATAACCTAATATATATATACATGTATTATTAAAATACAAACATTAAATTCAATATATAGTGAAGTTTTTAGTTTTAGTTTTAGCTTACATGTGCATACTGTAATATTCTAACCTTTTTGATGCGGTATGTATTTTGACACGGAACATCCAAATAACTTGTGAATGACCAATATTCAAGAAAAACAACTCCAACAACTGGAAACGATGTGTGGTGGTCCATAAATTCCATATTAATAATACACGTAAAAAAATAACACAATTAAAATACATTTTAACCAGATTGTCATGTGTAAAGCATATAGCCCAGTGCAAATATAGTCACTATTTGTACATTGATAGGGTGGGAGACTTTTTTGTATTATTCAAACCAATGTCTACTTTACATTTCATTTATAAACCTTTATTATACGTCATGATATCATTGCATAAGCTGGTCTAGAGATTAACATGAGGAGGTATAGTAGATCAATTCTCGAAAGGTTGTTTTTCCCTCAACCAATTTTATTATTATTATTATTGCTGTGTGTGTATGTGCGTGCGTGCGTGTGATAATAATTATTATTAAATTATTATAATATCTGTTCACTTTAATCACTTCACATCATTTGTATAGAAGGAGTTGGTTTTCTTTCCTTACAGATGTATATTTTAATTTTACAAGAGCCTGAAGTAGGCCTACTCTTTGAGGCACATTTTGGAATTCAAAATAGAAGACCAAGACTAAGAACAGTGGAAACGGAAGAAACAGTATGTCTTAGATGATGAGCGCGACATAGTCCAGTGGTAAAGTGCCCGCCTGATGCACAGTAGGTCTGGGATCAATCCCTGTTGGTGGAGCCATTGGGCTATTTCTCGTCCCATCCAGTGCACAATGACTGTCATATCAAAGGTTGTGGTATGTGCTATCCTGTGTGGGAATGGTGCATATAAAACATCCATTGCTACTAACAGAAAAATGTAGCGGGTTTCCTCTGTAAGACTATATGTCAATATTTCCAAATGTTTGACATGTATTGGTCGAGTTGGATGAATATGATAAATACAGTCCAGTAAATGTTAACAATAATACTGAACATAGAATCAAACACTTATCTGATGATAACACCAGTGATCAGAATGATACTGAACCTCATCCAATTTAAAAGCTGTCATAAAAAATAATAATTAATTAATTAAAAGTTATACTTTAAGGTGTATTTAAAAATAGGTCTTTTATCTACAATCTATTTAAAATATAACACCAACAGGACTGTATCTACATGTTTGACCTTTCAAGATCACCCAAGAAGTATCATTGTGATAAGTGAAATTAACTTTAAATACAACTCACAACAAATACAACTTCTATGACAAATACTGTATTGTTATGTAACTCACTAAATCAGATTGGTCGGAAAAAAACTAAAAGAATAAGTAATAAAATAAAACCATATCCTTTTAATACTAATTTTTTTTTTTTTTTTTTTTTTTTACCATTTTCCTTTCATTCCTCACTTCTATTTAGCAGCACCTTCTAAGTTCCAACATATTTTACACTTAAGTCCACATCCAATCCTCGTCTCTATCTATTATTAATGGTTGCCCATTTGGCTATCCTGCTACACAGCCATCATTCACAAACATACTAGTTGTTACTTTTGGTACCTGCAACAATGTAAATTAATTTAATTAATTAAATTTAATTTTTCTGCTTATATCCACTTATATCCACTTATCCACTTATACACTATCCTGGGCATACACCTCAGCCATCTGGATTGTTTGACTAGGTCAGGAATTAACGTTTAGTTGTTAGTGGTTTGTGACAGAGAAGTTGGACCAGTAATCTTATACTTCCACATGGAACTATGAAGGCTCATTGTGAATACAAGAAAGAACTGGGATGTGAACTTGGTACCAACCAGCTTAAAGGCTGATGACTTAACCAATGTGCCACTCAGACTAGTACAACCACGTTAAAGTTTGTTTTGTTTAACGACACCACTAGAGCACATTGATTGTTTATTAATCATCGACTATTGGATGTCAAACATTTAGTCATTTTGACACAGTCATTCAACTAGTAGCAAGGGATCTTTTATATACACCATCCCAAAGACAGGATACCACGACCTTTGATATACCAGTTGTGGTACACGGCTGGAATGAGAAATAGCCCAATGGGCCCACAAATGGGGATCAATCCTAGACCGACTGCACATCAAGTGAGTGATTTACCACCGGGCTACGTCCGGCCCCGGTACAACCATATAGCATATTTTGCAAGTTAATTCTGCTGGACAAACCAGCTTTATTAATAATAATGGACACAAGCACTAGATGGGAGTAAGGATGTGCATTCACTACAGATGTGAAGAGAAGTTGAGACAGCTCAGAAGGAAGAAATATAGGCCACTGACAAAACAATCAACCCATGTTAAATTGGAAAGTATGTTTTTAAATGTATTAAAATGACAAGAATAAAATGCATCTCTAGGGTGACAGAAAGTGTTCGCTTAATGTGCGATCAATGTGGGATCGATCCCCATTGGTGGGCTATTTCTCGCTCCAGCCAGTGCACCATGACTTGTATATCAAAGGCCATGGTATGTGTTATCCTGTGAAATGGTGCATATAAAAGATCCCTTGCTGCTAATTGAAAAGAGTAGCCCATGAAGTGGCCATAGTGGGTTTCCTCTCTCAATATCTGTGTGGTCCTTAACCATATGTCCGACGCCATATAACCATAAATAAAATGTGTTGAATGTGTCGTTAAATAAAACATTTCCTTCCTTTCTCTAGGGTGACAGAAGAATTGTTTTAACTGAAAGGGTCAACCAACCTTGATAACATTTAAACATGGTATCAGCTTGATCTTCAACCTGAATAACCTGAATACTCAGTCTTTGTAGCATTTTGCATTTTCATTCATTTTTATACTATAGTCTTTCTGATATAGAATGGCCAGTCATGAATATGAAAACCCCAAATCAATATATCTGTTAAAGGGACAGTAAACTCAAACATGTTGGAAAGATGCATTTACGACAAGGCGCTTCCCTTTCATCAACCTGACTTGTAAAACAACATAAATGACTTGATAATATAATAAACTATTTAACTAAATATATTTCAATTTGCATTAATAGACCAAAATGGGGTTATATATGTAATACGAATATTCATTTTCTTTTCATTGTTGGTTATTTTAAGGAAACTGCAGAGCTTGTTTTGCAATTTGAGATTTAATTAAATACTTACGACATAACAGAACAAGTTGTTTGGTTTTTGCTACTACCAATTTTTTTGTGCCATAACAATAAAATACTTTCCAAATTATAATTCAGAATTTATTTACATAAATATCCTGAAACTAGAAACTTCAGTATTTGTTCAGTTTATTTATTACTTTTTAAAATAATATTTTTTTCTTTATTTTTTGGCCTACCTAGACTATTATAGGAAAATGTAGCAAAAACCCAACATTTTATTCTGCTAAGCCTAATGACAGTCATAATTCTTTTACTTTTTGTGGGAGTATGTTGACTACATTATCGTAATTTATAGCATGGCATTGAAAAAACAAACACTTTTGGACTGAAAATGTAAATACCAGATAGTTATTATTTATGTACTAATCAAATAAATATCGGAAAGTTGGTGAATGTTTCTTATTAACCAGCAACCATTCACAAGAGAAAACCCCCATGAATTAATCATCTTTCATTTTAGGATATCATACCATGGTTTTCAATATACCGGTAATGGAGTATCTTTCTTTCTTTCTTTTAAATTATTTCCATGCTTATATCCAAATAAGGTTCAAGCATGCTGTCCTGGGCACACACCTCAGCTATCTGAGCTCTCTGTCCAGGACAGTGGGTTAGATGTTAGTTGTTAGTTGTTAGTGGTTAGTGAGACAAAAGAGGCTGTAGTGGTCTTACACTTATCCGTTAAAACTCGCTCTGGGTGGGAAACGGTACCGGGCTGTGAACCCTGTACCTACCAGCCTAATGTCCGATGGCCTAACCACAACACCACCGAGGCCAGTAATGTTGTATAATTTTTCTTCAGTGATGGATAAATGAACTCAGTCTTTATAGTCCTTGTGTACTTTACAAAAATATTGCCAATAAAACCATAACTGTAGCAAAGAAAAGAAAGGAATATTTGTTTACTATCACGTCTTCTTTTTGTTTAAATCTCTGGCCATTTTGTGTTTAACATAATTATTGTGACACCTGGTTTTGATAGTAAGGAAAACAACCTTACTGCACCTACTAAATATTCTACTTCCCCTACAAATAGGACATTTCATATCACAGCCTTTGATATATCATTCCCATCTGGTTTTCTTCCATCCCACCAGTGACCCATGACAAGTATTTCAAAGGCTGTGGAATGTGCTGTCCTGTCTGTGGGAAGTGCATATAAAAGTTCCCTTGCTACTACAGGTAATGGAAAATGTTGCGGATTTTCTCTGTAGACTACATGCTGGAATTACCAAATATTTGATATCCAATAGCTGATGTTTGATGCTATAAAATAGTCCATAAAAATATTGTTAAACTTTTAACTGAAAGAAAAAGAAAGAAATGTTTTATTTAACAATGCACTCAACACATTTTATTTAAGGTTATATGGCGTCAGACATATGGTTAAGGACCACACAGATCTTGAGAGGAAACCCGCTGTCGCCACTACATGGGCTACTCTTTCCGATTAGCAGCAAGGGATCTTTTATTTGCGCTTCCCACAGGCAGGATAGCACAAAACATGGCTTTTGTTGAACCAGTTATGGATCACTGGTCGGTGCAAGTGGTTTACACCTACCCATTGAGCCTTGTGGAGCACTCACTCAGGGTTTGGAGTCGGTATCTGAATTAAAAATCCCATGCCTTGACTGGGATCCGAACCCAGTACCTACCAGCCTGTAGACCGATGGCCTAACCACGACGCCACTGAGGCTGGTAAACTTTTAACTGTGACACATTCACGGTTTTATATTGATCATCAGCTATTGGATGTCAAACATTTACTAATTCAAGTCATAGTGTTTAACATGCACATTCAGAACAAGCACACACCTATCATGGGAGCAGGCTCCTCTATCCAGGACAGGAATTCCATTAGCAGCAAGGTTTTTTTTATATGCATCTTTCTACAGACAGAACAGCACATACTTTAATATAACACTGCATGATAATGTGATCTTTATACACATGAATGTGCATATTTTAAATGCATACAATACAATCAATAAAAACAGCCACCCAAGAGTTAAATAAAATATACCTCTTGAGACAAATGTGTCCCAGGACAGTATGCTTGAACCTTAATTTGACATAAGCTTGAAAATAATATTTAAAACAGCTTATTACAGGTTAATTGGGGTGGGATGTAGCCTAGTGGTAAAGCATTCACTTGATGTGCGGTCATTCTGAGATCGATCCCCATCGGTGGGCCCACTGGGCTATTTATCATTCCAGCTACTGGTATATCAAAGGCCATGGTATGTGTTATCCTGTCTGTGGGATGGTGCATATAAAAAGATCCCTTGCTACTAATGAAAAAATGTAGCAGGTTTTCTCCGACTAAATGTCAAAATTACCAACTGTTTAACATCCAGTAGCCGATGATTCAATGTGCTCAAGTGGTGTTGTTAAACAAAACAAACTTTACAGGTTAATTTGTAATACGGTATCTAATATAATCTAAAGGCAGGTGACTGGTATTTGTTACAGTTTGAACAAATCTGAGAGATATAAGGTTGATTAGGCCTAGAGTACGTGTGTGTGGTTTTTACTCTAAATCTTGATTAGTTTGCATAACTTAAACAATTATAATTAGAACACTACAAAGTACAAAGAACAATTTAAAATACAGGTACTCTCGATTTAATGTTTGTAATATATATTATATATATATATATATATATATATATGCATCTATGTATTGAACATGTTTCATCTGAAAGAGTTCCATTTTCTACAAGCTTGGAGTGCTGTACTAATTCTCTCTCTCTCTCTATTTTTCTCTCTCTCTCTCTCTCTCTCTCACTCCACCTCACTACTTCTATCCCTAATTTAGCTACAGCGCCTATTTTTAAAAGATATCATCAATAATAGGCTAATTGTGACAAATGCTATTAATGGCAAAGCGATGGGATGTTGCTGAGATGATTCAATGTGCTTAAGTGGTGTTGTTAAACAAAACAAAATTTACAGGTTAATTTGTAATACTGTATCTAATATAATCCAGTAAAGGCAGGTGACTGCTTAATGGAGTCTAAATCTTGATTAGTTTGCATAACTCAAACAATTATAATTAGAACACTACAAAGTACAAAGAACAATTTAAAATACAGGTACTCTCGATTTAATTTTTGTAATATATATATATATATATATATATATATATATATATATATATATAAGCATCTATGTATTGAACATGTTTCATCTGAAAGAGTTCCATTTTCTACAAGGTTGGAGTGCTGTACTAATTCTCTCTCTCTCTCTATTTCTCCCTATCTCTCTCTCTCTCTCTCTCTCTCTCTCCACCTCACTACTTCTATCCCTAATTTAGCTACAGAGCCTATTTTTAAAAGATATCACCAATAATAGGCTAATTGTGACAAATGCTATTAATGGCAAAGCACTCATCAGATATGGATAAATGTTATATTTATCAAACGCTGTGGTATATATTGCCCTCTCTGTTCAAAGTGTATGTACCAGTTGAAAAAACGCATATGTCATGGTCTAAAAATAGTAGTCTTAGTGGCTGTAGTTTGTCTCATCATCAAAAATATATAGACGTTGGTTAAAATCCACCATTACTAAATGAACATTGCTTTCATTTTCTTATTAAAACAAATATTACATTATGAAGTGCTTGTAATGTTTTAATAGGAATAATAAATCCTTGTTTCGTTTTCACCTTTTATAAATAATTTCTATCGTGCGGAAACTCGCACCTCACTTTTTGATATTGCGCATGCGTATTACAATCTAAATAAACGCCATATTCCCGTCGATACAAATGCAGGTTGATTAAGAATGTCAACCTTCGCTGATAATTTTTGGGTGAGTGCCAATGATTATTTACCAAATAGATCGAACCAATATCCAATCACACACTTCTCTCCCAATTAACACGGTAAATGCACCCAAATCCACTGTCTGTATGTCCAGACTGATGAAGATGCAAGTGAAGATCGCCGATCGGTGTCTGATGTGTTTGCGTTTTAAACGCTAAGTTTGGCTTACGCATCATTAATTATTTACCGTTCGTGTCGAATGTGTTAAATTGGATTATTTATAACAAATTAAATATTTTTAATATGTATCGCTTTTTCCTTGAATAATAACGACCAGAAGTGATTACTTAAAACGCCTATTATTGGCGGAAGTGAAGTGAACCGTTTTGACACACCTCCCTTGACCCAAAATCATGAATGTGACATGAATTAAAATAGATATAGGTCACACATCAACACTTAAATACAAAACATTTACATTTTGTGTATCAAGAGGTAATTTATATTATGCATTGTCATTTGATTATAAAAAAAATAAACATCAGGTTACAACTAGAGGTGGAATAGAGAACTTTGTATTTGATTTTAAACATGTCACTGTTACATGATATTCAGTAGGGTAGCTTTATAAATTATTACCCATTTTTGAAATACATTTACCCCCTACAAAAATATAAGTCAAATGTCACTGCAAGTGTTTCAACATTATGACCCTGCACATAGCGATTTAAACCAAATGCTAAATCAAGTTACAATTTCTGAATGCCATCTATTTGAGTACAGATGATGCACCAGTTCCGGATCACTTCCGGATCACCTGTAGTTACCGATCAGTCTGTCGGTATATTCATTTTTTAGTCATTTCTGTGTAAATTTCATTAAACAAATATTCTAACAAACAAATAATACATGTTTCTTGAAATTGTACGTAAAATAACTGTAACAGTATATAGTCTTGGTTTTATTTTGGACGGCGATACATAACCACTATTAAAACTTGACACGAACAGACGACATGAAAAAAAGAAGACGTTTAAAAAGAGATGAAGTTTTTGATGTTTTTCTTTTTATATCCTTTGAAATTTTATAGTACGAGTAGGGGAAACATATATGGATTGTGCATGACTAGTTTTATGAAAAGTGATGCTGTAAACGACTTACTGTAACTCCTCAAAGGGGACACACTTGATACGCCAGTTGCGGATCACTCGCAAAACGGAAGTATTTACGTTGTAATTGCCGCTAGATGGGGCAATGAACGCAGGGTTTATCTCAAGACTCAAAAACGTTGAACACGGTGGAATTTTTTTCTCCATGATAATAATAATAATTATTATTATTATTATTATTATTATTATTATTTTCTTCTTAAACCTCTCTTGATTCGTCATTTTAACCACTAGTTCATAATAATTCGACTCTGTATGTCTCGGGGCCCATGTCATAGTAGCCCTAGACTGTTCGTCCCATGGCCAGTCATCCTCTACAAAATATTATATTAATCGTTGTAGTTCCACCTATTTTTCTTGTATTATTTTTGTTTTCTACAGGTAATGACAATATGTATATAATGTAAAGACACGTATTTTATAAACTGAAACTACGATTTTAAGTGTTCGTCCACTTGTCTCTCACTTTGTATTTGTGGGTCTACGTGTAATTAGCCATTCGTACAAATACCAGCCGCAGTCATTCACAAATATGGCTAATATAAATCAAATGTAGTTTTTTAAAATTCCATTTTCGTTTAATTCAGGCAAAAATTAGTGTGCCCTGCCCCCTACAAAAATAGGAGCCCGTATGACCTGTTACATCGCCAGTCTAGAATCGCTCAAATCGCTGCACACGTGTCTTGTATTTGCCCCATAAGACTATTCAGTAATGTTGCCCGCCCCCCTCAGTGTGAGAGCCGTCCACCCCATTGCTTCATTCATTGATTGAAAAAAAAAAAAAGTTTACTGTACAAAGAAAAGAATCGGCACAAGTTTGACATGAGGACCTTTATAAAACCATGCCACCGCCAGTGGTCTGTTTCGCATGTGCCATTGCACGTGCTTTTCGCATACTCGACTACTCGACTGCTCGACTTTGGGAGAGAGGGGGAAGGGGTCCTCTATTTGGTTTTGTCAACGAAGTGAAAATCTCTTATTCGGCTTAATTATAGTTCGCATTTAAACAGTCTGTAGGGTGGATTATGTTTTTTCAGTGGAATTTTTGTTTTACACAATCGCATTCTGATGCAGGAGAGTCAGTCGGCCACTGATCTGTGTATTCACACGGTCAATCTGAGCTAGCCCTAGCCTTTAGACCGTCGTTGAAAATAATTCTGTTTTCAGGAGCAGATCCAGGAATTATTTTGCGGGTGGGTGGGAGACTAACCAGAAAAGGGCAAATGGAACAACACGTCAAAAATAATAATTAATAATCGACTTTTGTGACTGTTTAGTGTGTGTCACTATATTAAAATGTATCATTATTAACAAGGGGTCTAACCGTCCTGCTTCAAAATTATTTGTTTAATTTTAATATTTAAACGGGCGGATTAGCCTATATCCGGCTAAAAAAAAAAACTACCCCCACCACGTAGATAACCTGCAAAAATTATAATTTCAAATTATAAACATTTACATATTGTTTCGGACCCCCACCTAAAGCATAATTCGCCCCCGTAAAATACTAAAATAAATACTAAATACTAAACAGTCCCAAAGTTGATATTTTGCTGATATGTCATTTCTTTCTATTTTCAAGCCTTTGTTCCTTTCAGTTTTAAATGTCATCAATATAATAATAATAATAATATTTATTATTATTATTATTATTATTGATATATACGATAATAAATGAAAACAATTATTTATTATTAGTAATAATAATATTAATTATTATTATTATATACTAGAATGCCAGAAATCAAATATAATTCAACTTGTTGAAACAATGAAAGTACACAACGAAAATAATAAGGATCGCGCACCTTTACTTTTGACACACGCCCCGTATATCTGACGTCATGGGACGCCATCGTTGATTTTCAATTGATTTTAGAAATTGCTAATTAGGGGCGTAATCAGGGGGGTGGGAACCCTATGGAGTTGCAAATGATCATAAAATATGTCCGGCAGGATCCACGAACGTGCTGAAAGTGCTAACATGTTGGAAATAGTGTTTTTGAAGGCGTAAGCCTCTATTTTTCGAAAGTGATCCGGAACTGGACAAAGTGATCCGCAACTGGCTTAAGTACGCCAGCTCGAACAACACTGTTTTTGGTGCCAAATGTTTACCTAAATTTACATTTTATATCACGCTGTGATTATCTTTATTACCAAGAATTTCTTTTAAAGTCATATGCGCGCATGTTGACAGAATTCACAATTTTGTTTGAAGTGATCCGGAACTGGCGCATCACCTGTATTTCACCAGGAGTAAGTGAATTCAGTATTTAAGTCAGTGTTAAGTTAATAGAGCACTCACCGTGTTCATGTGTAGATTATGTAACTTTTATATGAACCACATAGCAACTTTCATAAACACTTTACCACTGACATGTTATGATCTTTGAGTAGTAATATTTAATAAATATTTCCTCACTTTAATGAACTGTTTTTTCTTGTGAATATGCAACATCATTCAACATCATTATTTTTATTATGCAGTTAGTGGTGTTGGAAATCGGTTTCATCATCGGTTGACACCAACTTAGCTATATGAGATAAATTTGTTTTGTACAATGATCATATTTGTGTACTAGTCCATACAGTATGTTACATGATGCTGTATTAAAAAATATTCATCAATCGCAGTGAGGGTTATCTGGGTCAGATGTAACTTTAGCAGCTGAACTTGGGTGTCATGCGACACCTGGAATGGCATGGCTTTACAAATCAACAGACAATTGATCATGCATAAAAATAATCACTGCAGTCAAGTTGCCACGTTAAAACTGAATTAAAATTAAAATTTAAATACATAATAATGATCCAACTGGCTTACATTTAATTATTAAGCACATAGCAGTGATAGCTGTAAAGTAGTGAACTGATACAACTTTAACATGCATAAAAATTAATTGATTCTGTTTTCAATAATAAGTTATCATATGGGAATCCCCATACATATATATTAAAAAGTCAGCCTTTATATCATATGGGAATCCCCATACATATATATTAAAAAGTCAGCCTTTATATCATTTTCAAAATGATTTTGAATTCATTTCAAAAAAAAAAAAATTTACCGCTTGAAAAAGGTGCTAACTTTTCTTTGGTTTTCCGCTGTTATGCAACACGCATGTGTTTTGGCTGCTTGATTGATTGATAATGTCACTGATTCCAAGCAGGTTGTCATGCCGACAAGTATAATTTAAAGCGCATGTCCCAGTCCAGCAAAATATGTCGTAATTTGGATGTACAACTAACAAGACTTCGGAGCTTGAGACTGCGTGACCAAATAACCGACTGCATGACCAAACAGGTCATTCTTTTGCTAAATCTGTTGCACATTTTTTCTAGTTGATTATAAATTAAAGTCCAGTTGCATATGCGACTATTTGGTCAAGAACTTTGCGACCTGTGTATATGTGAAAACCAACATATTTACATCAATACTATCATCTAAACTGGAGGTACAGTTACAGTTAACATTTTCCCACACAATCGATTATGGATTTGTTTAATCGATCATATCAGGATCATGGAAACATCACTAGCACTTAGCAAATTATGATCGATTTGTAGTACTTTTGTCACTGGTATAATACCATGTTCCAGCCAGTGCTCCACAACTGGTGTAACAAAGGCCGGTGTAAGTACTATCCTGTCTGTGGGATGGTGCATATAAAAAATCCCTTGCTGCTAATCAAAAAGAGTAGCCCATGAAGTGGCAACAGCGGGTTTCCAATATCTATGTGGTCCTTAACGCCATATAATTGTAAATAAAATGTGTTGAGTGCGTCGTTAAATAAAACATTTCCCTCCCTCCTAGTATAATATCAAAATAATCTTTCATATCATTATGTACAGATGTTGGACTATGATACATAAAACAAATTTATAAACAAAATCAGAACTTTATTTAATTTTGAAAATGTCACTATTAGATTACTGACAGAAAAGCCAAGTAATGTAAGAAATAAATTAATAATTAGTACCGTTATAATTTAGCATATGTAGTTTGAATATGATACTTTTGTTTTCATAGAAATGTCAAAATGTATTGACAAATCAGGACTGAGAATAAAGAATTGTCTGATAACCTGAAATAGACTAGCTACATGTGTTCAGATAACCTGTTTTGGTTTTAGGTTACCTAATTAACAGGCATGTGATTCTTCCGCATTTTAGCAGAATTTAGCTTTTTAAAAAAATATCTTTTATCGTAAAATAAATCTGTGAAAATGTTTTCATAAAAAAATATCCCATTTCCCTTTATTTTCAGGTTTTTTTTATTATTGCACTTCCACTAAACCATTTTCTTAATGGCTGTTTGCTTACCTGTAGACAATGTACCGTGATATAAGACTGATGACCAGTCAAAGAAATTGCTTCGTTTTTGTATGATAGAACATTTTCAGCTTTTTATAAGAATACCAAATCACATGCCTGAATTAAGCATTACTAAACAGAACTATTTAATGGTGTTGCACCTTTGAATATTCATTTAATAACCTTTATCATTTAGACAAAAAATTTATTGAAATAAAAATAAATGTAATTAACGGCAAAAGATATAACAAATATTTAATTAATTAATAATATATTTTATGAGTGTTTTATAAAGCAATTTTAGAATTAATTATTTTAAAGTGCATGTGTAATCATGGTGCTGATTAAGGCAAGATGATGCTAGACTAGTGTGGCATGGTACTGCACCATGCTAAAACAAGATGTGGAAAAAACGGTTCAGTATACATCATGTATTTTGTTAATATATTAATATTGTTGTTTTGTTTTTTAAATTTTAACACATTTTTTCTTTTTAGGGAGAAAAGAACAATGGCTTTTTCATACTGTACCAGACTATGAAACATGGCCAGATCTCCAGCAAAGAGTTGATTGAATTCTTGAGAGAGAGGTACAAGACTGACGATTTGTTCCTTTGTTTTTTGAATTCAGTTTAAAACAAAATTCCCAACTAGGCTTGTCATCAAGATAAACATAATATTTGTTGGTGAAATTTAGGCCCCAGATCACCAGTATTTTTTTCTTTTGGTGGTGGTGGTGGGGGGGGGGGGGTTGGGGTAGAGATAGAGGTTGTGTGTTGTGGGTCCTTTTCCTCTTTGTTCATCTTGCAACAGCTTTTTACAGTTTGTGAAAATCATCATTCTCTTTCCTGTGTTAGCTAATACCTTGCTATGATATATTTGAAAAATGTACAATACATAATGTGCATTTGTTTATTTCAGTTGTCAAGTAGAAGAAACATACAGCAAACTGCTGAGCAAACTGGCCAAAAATGTTGCCAATAGTTCTCATGTTGGGTAAGTTTGTATATGTTATGTATTGACATTAGTACAGAATCTAATACCTTGAAAGTTAATTCAGTTAAGTTGTTGCAAATTAATTAAAAACTAAATACAAAATTGAAATCAACACATAGGTTTTTGCTGACAATATTAGGAGCTATGCTTTGGGAAAAGGTAACTTCAAACAATACCCAAAACATTGTGTATTTAAATGTAGTTAATAAAAAAGATTTTTCTTGCAGAACCTATGCCCCATTCTGGAATATTCTCAAGTCTCTGGTGGAGAAGCTGGCCAATCTACACATGCAGTTAGTACACACCTGGTCTGACCTAATTAAAGACATAGTGCGCTACTATGAGGAACAGCACAAGAGACACAAAGCAGTGAGTTGTCACATATTGCAGATTCATGTCTAGTAATTAGGACATTTATTCATTCTGGCCAAAGGGCAAGACGTAGCCCATTTGTAAAGCACTTGCTTGGTGCGTGGTTGATTTGGGACCGATCTCCGTTTTATTTCTCGCTCCAGCCAGTGCACCACAACTGGTACATCAAAGGCCTTGGTATGTGCTATCTTGTCTATGGGATAGTGCATATAAAAGATCCCTTGCTGCTAATCAAAAAGAGAGTCCATGGAGTGGTGACAGCGGGTTTCCTCTTTCAATATCTGTGTGGTCCATAGCCATATGTCTGACATATAACCGTAAATAAAATGTGTTGAGTGGTGCGTCGTTAAATAAAACATTTTTTTCTTCTTCTTTTTTTCTCCTTAATATCTGTATGGTCCAACGCCATTTAACCGTAAATAAAATGTGTTGAGCGTGTCGTTAAATAAAACATTTCATTCATTCATTCTGGCCAGTGCACCTTTACTGGACAGTGGCATATCAAAGACAGAATATATATTCTGTTTTCACAGTTACCTCATGTTAGACACTTAATAAAAAAACTTTCATGACACAAGGCTCGAAATTCATTTTTTTTGATTGGGAGGCAATCTTTGCTTTTCAAATTTTAATTGGGAGGCAAATGTTTGAATTTGAGAAGCAGTTCTAGAGCACAGGTATTGCTGTTATTTTACACTTATTTTATTAAATCTATACAAAATAAAAGAGTCCAAACAAATTATGTACCTGGTTTATAAGTTTATTACCCTGAGACAGTGACAGATTTTTCGTCGCATTCAAATTCTAACCAGTTTGCGTGTGTACTTGCCCATTTCTTGACAGTAGCTTTTTTGGCCACCGCGGCCATGATTGTAATAAGTTCTAAAGTAGCTTGGTCGATGGTAGTCTCTAAAATTGTAGTCGTTTTTGAAAGTTGCGACACTCGGAACTTCTCGGCTGATTCCATTGATAAATAAGCGTAAGTTCAACCAGTAGTTGTTTCCTAACGTTGGCTAGACTAGTTTTTACGCTACATGTTAAACCGAATGACCAGTCCGAGAACCAGTCCAAATAGCTCAGGACGTTTGCATTACTCGCTGTCGCTGAACTCGGATTTGAAAAACCGTAATCGGCCGATGTGATCCGAATGAGTTTCGAGAATGTTGTTGGTAGATAATTCTGCCATTATTGGTGTGCGCACTAATGTAACATGGCCGCATCTACGATGTCGATACAAATATAGCAATGTTTTAAATATTTTAAGTTCTTCATTTGAAATGCGGAAAAGGCGCGACAAACGCGAATTCTGGGATGTACCGGAAACAAATTTTAGAAACCAGATGACAAGCAAAACCTGCTTGTGAAACGTTTTTTTGGAAAGCATTTTTGCGCTTTGAGCGGCAATTGCCGCCTGCCGCCTGCCAAATTCGAGCCTTGTGACATGGTCGTAATAGTAGGGTTTCACTGTACATAGAATATGATACATTTATTTTCATTGAAATGTTAAAATGCATTGGCAGATCAGGCCTGAGAATAAAGAATTGTCCGATGAACTAATATAGGTTAGCCACATTTGTGCAGATAACCTGTTTTGGTTTTAGGTTATCATTTCAATTGGTTTCCACTGTAGAATCATTGTTAAAAACAAAATATATCCATTCATTTTTTCTCTAGTCATTTTCAAATTTAAATGTTACAATATTTTATAAAACAGATAATTATTATGTTCTACTTACAGATGAAAGAAGAAGAATCAGAGACTTTAAATGCAGTACAGTCTATACAGCAAACCATTGTAGCAGTACACAAAGTGAGTCTTTTTACTATAAATTTTATATGTAAAACCTTGTGTCCTTTCAATATAATTGTATTTTTAATATCCTGTATAGAAAAGCTGGAGGTATGTTTTTCTTCAACACTTTACCACTTTTACCATTTGTTTTCAGGCAAAAGAACTTTACCACACAAGATGCATAGAACTGGAAAGACTAAAGAGGGATAATGCATCACAAAAAGATCTCGAAAAGGTAACAAAAATATGCATGCTAATTTATAAATATTTTAGGCATTAAAAAATTAATATTATTTCTGGATTAAAGTTTAAAAGTATTAGATTTACTAGATTATGATTTAATGCAAACATTATTTGAATGAAAAACATTTTGTAGTAATAATGTTTTTCATTTAACTAAAAAATATGCCTGGAATACTGATACATGTTAACTTAAATGTTATAAATTCAAACTTTTTCTCATTCGTTCTAATTTAATAAGCACATTGTACTGGGCGCTCACTTCATTTGACTAAGCTGTCTGTCCAGAACAATGGTTAGTAGTTATCAGTGATAGAGAAGTCTGACAGTGTAGAGGTCTTCCATCTGAACTGACTGTGCAGCAGGTTATGGTAATGGGATATGAGCCCAGTACCTAACAGTCTTAAAGCCAATGGCTGAACTACTACATCCTTAAGACCAGTGTTTTTTTTATTGATGATAGCATATGGAACATATTTTTCATATGCCTGCATTATATTTATGCTAAAAAAAATTAACTAAATCTGCATAAGTATAATTTGTAACTCTTCTTTTTATTCAGTCAGAAACAAAGTACAAGAAAGCAAGTAAGTAATTTTAAAAACTATGAATTTCACAAATCCATTGTTAACAAACACCTGCAAAAGCAAATTGGATACTGTGATAGAAATTTAAATATTAATATAAGTAATTTTTTTAAATGCTGATGATTAATTGTAATGTATTCCCATTTAAATTTTAAATAAAAATTTTTTTTATAATTGTGATCAAGACACATTCTCTACTGTTAAAATATCAGTGTATCATTTTATATAATTTAATATTCATAATTAAAATAAAATAGAAGACAGTCCTATATTTTTGAGTGACATTTAGTTAATATATTTGTTATATTCAGGAGATGAATACAAAAGTTTGATAGACAAATATGCAACAGTCAGAAGTGAATTTGAAACCAAGATGACAAGTTCTTGTTGTGTAAGTAAAATATGAATTTGATTTTTAATAAGTTAACAGCAGTTTACATAATCCTTAATGATTTTTATTTATTTATTTGTTTATTGTTTAAACCTCTAGAGTAAACTGTAAATTATGAATTATGGTGCAGACATATTTAGGCTTTCACTACTAAATGGGCATTAAACAGAAACGTTAATATATTTGTCCGTCTCCTGGACCGCATAAAAGAAGACCGTCATTGTCTGGTGGACACATTTCTAGTTTCATATATCTATTTGATTTTGTAGATTTATTTTGTAAAAGTACCACAATTTTAATACTTTTATTAGCATGTGATTCTGATTCATTGATCAGTACTAAGTATGTTATAAATATTTCATGCATTTTTTTATTAACTACAGCATTTTCAAGAAAAAGAAGAAGAACATATTAGTCAGATGAAAGATTTCATTGATACCTATGCAAGGAGTTGGGAAAATCAACATGTTGTACTTGGACAGGTAATTATTATGCTGAGGTGTAATATAACTGCTAGTGATACCTATTTTAGCTATCATGAAAATCTGTAACCTGATCTTTACTATTTTCTGTATTGGTTGTGTTCTGTATTACCCATAAGTGATTTGATATATTGCTGTGTAACTTGATTCATAATGGTTGTCACATGGGAAAAATTTAAATTCCAGACTTATTGTTTGAAACTGTTTATTGATTTAATGTCCCAAATGGTGATGTTGGTAATAGATTATGTTTACTTTCTTGGTCTCTACCTCCACAAAAATAATTGTCGTTGATTGCTTTAATATAGAGAAAAAGATACTAGTTTTGAAAATAACTGTTTTTGTGCATTTTCCTTATTTTTTTGTCAGATGATAAATACTAATACTTACGTACAGTATAAATAATCTTTTGTTATTCAGAATTCCACTAGAAATGAAATAAAATTTATTGTTTGGTTGGTTAGGTAAGGGAAATAATGCTTCTTTCTGTTACTTTGTCCCTGCTTCAGTTCTTATTTGTGATTTCTTTTCAGGCATATAGTGAATTAAAAAGAAACTGTGATGAACTGTCAATACAAAAACTTTTAGATGCATTTGTAGAAGCTAAAAAAACTGGAACTACAAAACCAGGTAAATATGAATTTCAGAATTTTAACTCATTGGAATGTTATCTTGACAATTTTCCAGCCAGTGAACCACAACTGGTATATCAAAGGCTGTGGTATGTGCTATCCTGTCTGTGGGATGGTGCATATTCAAGATCCCTTGTTACTAACAGAAAAATGTAGCAGGATTCCTCTCTAAGACTGTCAAAATTACCAAATGTTTGACATTTAATAGCTGATGATTAATAAATCAAAGTGCTCTAGTGGTGTACAAACAAACAATCTTAACAATTTTCAGTTTCCTTTAAAAAAACAACAACATTTTTATAAAGTCTGATTGTGTGTATATGAGAGAGAGAGAGAGAGAGAGAGAGAGAGAGAGAGACAGAGACAGAGACAGAGAGACAGAGAGAGAGAGAGAGAGATCTCAGCAGACAGCTATTTGAGAAAGTATCAGCTATATTTATAGAACACAGTTAAACAAGATGGCTGCAGTGGAGACAGTAGCCATTAAAAATGTCACATTTCTGCTATCCCTATTCTGAATCTTTGATGTATAATAATTATTACTGCATTTTACATATAATTGAAAATATTACAGTTTACTACTTCAATATTTTTGTCTCATCTTTACGGTGGTGATGGCGTCAACTTTTGCGTTAAAGTTTAATATTAAAGTTTCTCACAAAATGTAAGTCCCAGGTCAATGAAACTTGGTTTATAGTTGCACCTATGGATGTTCATCACAGTGCACATAAAAAGTTTATGGTAAGTGATACACTAAAAAGATTTCTTAAAGATTATAAATGAAGGTCAATTAAATCGAGATTTGACTACTAATGACATTTATTATTTATTTTTGTAGGTCCACTCGTCTTTCAGGAACCAGATTTATCAAACCTTGCACCCCAGCGACCAATGTCCCCAGATCCTCTTGATAAAAGAGATAGTTTATCTGATAAACAAAAACAAGGTACATATTTCATTATCTAATTTGGTTGTGGAATTTTTTATTTAAAAAACCCCTAATTATAATAGTTTAACCCCAGTATTTTTATTGCTTAAACTTCTGTTAAACTTGCAGTCTAGATTTCATTGTAAATTTTATTTTTAATATTTCTTATTATTAATTGATATTATTAATTAAATGCTCATAATTGTCTTGCTTTTTTCAGTTTCTTCAAAAATGCTTCTCTTGAAAATGTTACTGATCCTAACTTGGGTTTTATATGTGCTGCAGTTATTTTATAAATCCAAACAATGAAATAGTTTCATGAAATATTTTAAAGTTTATATGGAATCTTATTGAAAGTACATAACCTCTAAAATATTTTTGAAGTAAAGATGAGAAGTAAAAATGGGATATTCTTAGTGAAAATTTTAAAACTGGAATGTTTATTAAATACTATATAATGTTTACGAACAAAATAAGACAGATATGGATTATTCTAAATCTTTGTTTATTTATCAGATTAAATTAATAAACATTTTCTGGTAGAATGTTCTGATATAAATGAATTGTTGGGGATTGGTGGGGATATGAATTGTTGTTGATATGTTTAAGAAACATTCACTTTCATGTATGTTAATATATCTATTTCCTTTACTTAGTGTTCTGTTGTTATTTCCATGTATGATTTGTTGTGTTATTACTTTTCTTTAAAAAACCCCAAAACTTTCTGTAAAAGTATTCTTGCTCTCTATGTATGTATGTTTGTGTCTTTTAGCACCCTGTTTATATTGTATTTTGTATTGTATTTTGTGTTGTATTACGTGTTGTATTTCGTGTTGTATTACATGTAGATTAGAAGTTTGTGTTAAAAATAATTGTATTCAGACTACACTACTCATAATTGGGAAAACACTTGCCTGACATATATTTCAAATCAACCCAAAAGCTAAATAAATCAAGAAGAAAATTGTATGTTCAAGTGAATTTATTTTCAGCATTATATAACAAAAATATATATAATGATAAATCCAACATTTTATTTGATCATCAACTTTGTTGTTTATTGGCACCTTATTTTCAGTACAATTGACCAAATTTAATATCATGTAAACAAACTTCTGTGTGGTTTAGTTTACTAACAGTTAACTTACCAAATTATTGTTTTTTTAAAATCTGGATTTATAATATATGTTAATTTGTGTTTGGGACGCTGAATATTATTGACATGTACTTTTGTATGTATAGAAGCCATTGGGCATGGTCAAGTTAATTATGTATTATGCCTTGGGCATTAGGTATTCATATTCTAAAAAACCATGTATTTCTTTAAGTAAGAAAACCAAATAAAAGAGCTGCATGTCAGATTTGTTTTCAACAACATTCACTTCCGGATATACGTTTAAGCTCTATACACTATTGAAAATACAAGTGTATATATTGTAGGTATGCACATCCCTGGTAAGTAATAAATGAAATGCTGTACTGCACAATAGTAATTATACCTATCTAAATAGTTTATATTTATGCATAATTAGAATTCAGAGGTACTGTGTAAATTAGGTATAAAACTGTGGTATAATGAAGCAAACACCGGTAATAACAGGCCATTTTACTATTCTCCTGAACCATTTCATATTATACAAACTGTTTGAGATTACCTCTACTTAGCATATTTTCAGCACAGTTCAAGTCCAAACTTTATTTGTTTACTTCATCCCATTTAATGTGAGCCCCCACCTCCGCCTTAGTCTTACTATATAATTTTTAATCAACTACATTTGATAGGTTCAGTGAAATCTGTGAAGGATGGTATTGGAGGTACTGTATTTGAAATACTTCTTCCATGTGTGACCTGCTTCAAACCCCCTCACCTATGTCATAACCTGACCTATTGCTCTTGTAAACAATATATGATCAGGATTCTTGTATGAGTACTAAGCTGGTAAGCTTATATCAATATCACACAAAGAGTAATATTATATATTGCAGGTGCTGTGCAAATATATCTCGCATTCTGAAACTATTTTTCAGTATCCATATTTATTGCATGATCTTCCTTTTTTTTTTTTATTACTTATAATAGTTATTTTATAAGCATGAGTATTTTTTTACAGTATAATCTTGGTTGTCCAATAGCTTTTGAAAGAAATTATGATTTGGTGAATCTACATTAGTAATCATAGAAATTCAACATAAAAGTAGCACATTTTTTTTAAAGAACAAATTGGCCAGCAATAGATAGTAGAAAGATATCTTTAAAAAACCCATGAAAAACCCCAACAACTTTATGACAAATGTTAATTATGATTATTTTTATGCTGTAGTAGCAAGAAAATCTGCTTTCTGGGGACATAGCCAAGGAGATTAATGACTTAGTTTAAAGGGTGTATACCAACAAATAAAATTTCCTGGATGACAATTGTAAAATGTGGCTAAAACTGCTACATGCAGTGTTTCAATCAGCATATACATTGTGGATGTAAATACTATCACTCCTCACCCTTAAAGTAAATCAGAAAACATTTGGGATTAAACTGCTCGTTTCAGATCCAACGGGAAGCAACTTTGACTACCCTAGTTTCACACAAAAGTTATCCTATTGTTGATTCGACCCTTTGGATGTTTTTAGTAATTAAAAAAATGTCCATGGCAAAACAAATTGAATATCGTGAATTGCAAAATAATTAAAAACACAGAAGCGGTCTCCATGGCAATGCCAGTTGCTGCAGGGAATTGCAGGGGTTGCAATAGTTCAGATTCTAGTTCAGATTAAATTACAGTAATTTACTGGCCAAATGAAGCAACATTTTATGACCGCCAGCACTGTCCCATTTATCACCAATGATGCTTATGACTGGTGCTTATATGGTATACTGCTACTTCAAGAGGAAATCTGATTCTTCCACATATGTTGCTCCTGTTTAGTAGCTACAGATCTTGTATTTTCAGTAGACAGGATAGCATATACCACATTTAATATATCAAACATATATGACGGTGTTAAAAATAGAAAATAGAAAATTTTAACTAAAGGGTGTAGATTGTCTATTACCGCACTTGAATAATCTACCACTGAGCTACATTCTGTTTTTGGTACACTGAAACTTCTGTAAACCAGAATTCCCTCAAAACCAGACGTTTTTTACCGTTTTTAAATATTAGTACAGAATAGAACATCTGTACACCTCTTAAAACCAGACTTTTTGATTGGTCCATTGGGTATCTGGTTTAGAAAGGTTTCACTGTATATTGAACATAGAAACTTGTAAAACAAATCCCAACAAATTCTACATACTAGTAATCTGGTTTAATGTTAATAATCTTTTTTCAGTTATTACTGAATGGATCTGGTTGTAGCACTGTCAGGATAAGGTAGTCAAAGCATGAGCTTAAAAATTAATTTTGCTGAATATCTCACAAATATGTTATTTTATAATTGTCTAAAGTGTGTGTAACCAAAATGTTCCACATTTTTAACACATTCTCTGCTACACCTACATACATCTATCTATTCCCAGAGCTTGATCCGACTTTTGATGGACCTTGAGTCTGTACACTAAATACATGCATCATGCTAACAAAGACTTATGTTTTAGTGACAGCTGTCAGATGTATTCGAAATAATATATAATTGGCCATAAGATTGAAATTCACTTTATCCGAGTCCTAATTAAAGTCGTTTTGTTGTGCCACAAGCAAAAGGAATGAGATGACAGTTACGGTTCTTGGTTAAATCCTGTTGGTGACAAATACCTCCTTTTGTTTTTTCCTTTTTTCTTTCTTTTTTTTTTTTTTTTTTTTTTAGCAAAATTTTGTGAGAGTAATCTCAGATGTTTTTGTGCAGACTATTTTCATTTGTTTTCTTGTAGTACCATTTATTTGTTTGTCCCATGTATTTATGACTTCCTGTCTTTGTGCACGTTTTGTCTGCTTAGCTTCTCTGCACTTAGTGTGTCTTGTCCTGTCATCTTTCAGATGCTGCACTATTCATAGGTAATGTATAGCTTCATTTGCTTTTGTCTGTTGGCTTTCTTTTGTTCATTTCTTTAGTGTTGAGGCAAGCCTTTAGAAAAATTGATCGACTGTAAACTAACCCATTTTAATAGTTGATTGGTTAGTAAGCTTTTTTAAATTATGGTTTTGAAAAAAAAGAAAAAGAAACCTAAACATACAAATACATGTACACATATTAGGTTACAGGAATCAATATTTTTTAAGGTTGGCCTGATTTGCACTGTTATGATAATACTTGATTTGTCAATGGCATTATAGTGTAATGAGTTTACTATGGAAACAGTTGGGGTGTATGGTGATCATGTTTGTAGACATACATTTAGTATGTGAAAAAGTATTGTCTCCCTATTAAAAACCCTGTGATTTTGTCCTATCTGTCCATCCACCTGTAAAAAAATAATCAGGCTCATTTTTCTTTTCTTTTTAAAAAGAAGATACTAGATTGATGGTATAATCAGACAAAGATTTCAATTTCCTTTTGCTATGTCCATTTGCCCATCGGATCTTGACTTTCTGTTCCAGCCTCTGAAAATATAAATTTTGCGTAAACCATTTACGGGTTATGCAAAAATAAATTCATTTTACGTAACCCATCATGACCAAATGATGTCATAAATTCAATGTGCGAACGAAAAGTGGGTTACACAAAATTATACTTACGTGAGCAATGAGCAAACGAAACTATCGCTCTCACAATTTTTAGAGGCCTGTTATTGTATAAGCAACTTGTCTCATTTTCATATCCATACTTTTATATCCACACTGAATTAAAGAAAGAAGCCACATAACACGGTTGATATTAATTTTGTTGATCCTGATTAATATTCCAGAATGATCAAAAACATTGGGTAAGGTTTTTATAACCTACCAGACTCAATAATTATTTCCCTCTTTTCCTAATCTTAACTGTGACTTCAGTAAACAATTTTGACAGAAAGATACTTTTCCACCCCCATCCCACTATAAGAAAGGTGAATTGATTTTTTCTTTTTCTTTTTGCAAATCCCCCCCCACAGCTCCTTACACTGTGGTTTTACATGAGTGTATATAAATATGTTCATATACTTACCATTTGTGACACCCAATAGCCGATATGTATTTTTGTGCTGGGGTGTCGTTAAACAAACATTCAATCAATCAATCAATCTTTTTGCAAATCTTAAAAATGCATGCTCTGTTTTACAACTTCAGCAAAAACAAAACAAAACCTTTTGTTTGGGGATTGAGATGGGTACATTCCCATGTTTCCTCTTTTTATAGTAAACCTATTTATTTTTGCAGATTCTAGCAGCAGTCCCAGCCCAGTGCTGTCCGATCAGCCGGGGCCGCTGAGTAGAAGTGTGAAACTGCGAGTCTCACGAACATGTAAATACTTTCTGTTTCAGTCTTGTGTCGACTGAATGGCTGGCCTTTTCAGGCTTTGTTGTGTTGCTGTGCTGTTTTCTGCATGCAGTTTATAGGCTGGGGCTCACTTGCATAGTTTACAGCTTTCTAGTCGCAGTCTAGTGTGTATCTATTCCTGTTTCAGCCTCTTGTTTACTCTTAACCATGTTTTTATTTGTCGTAATCTAGCATTTATCTTTCCTATTTCAGTTCGTATTTAATCTTAACTGAGTTTTGTTTGTCACCATTCTCAGATAACAATTTCAAAATGTATTACAACAAGAATGTTTTATACAGATAAAGTGTTACTGGGTATGTTTGATTTCTTATAGTGAAACTTAATACTATTTGTCTGAATTGTGTCAGATTAAAGTCAAACCTTTTCAGCTAGCTATTTGTAGAAACATTTTGTGGTCTAGAATTTCATGAAAAAAATATAGTACAAAATACAAGTGTAGTTTCTTTTCATTGGCTTTCATAAGGTTGTTTCAGTAAGTGTTTTTTTTAAACTGTACTCAATATATACATGTGTGTGTGTGTGTGTATGTATATATATATATATATATATATATATATATATATATATATATATATATATATATATATATATATATATATATATATATATTGCCTGTGCAGTTTCAGATTTGGGTATTTTAAACCAGTCATGCAATCTTCTATTTAATAGAGACATTTTTCTGTGTTAACAGATGAATAATGATGATGAATGTAGGGATATGTATTAAAGATGAAAATAGTTGGTGTTACCTGTATATATTTTTGATAGTATGTATATTAAAAAGCTAAAACATTTTAACTGTTAAATCCTACATGGCCTCATGATTGAAGTTTCACAACTTTTTTTTATTATTATGCTAACATTGACAGTATATTATTAAAAATGTATTTGACTAGGTTAGTTCATCCGAGAAATGTTATACCAGTTACGACCAGTATTTGTGATTACAGTTTTGTTCAAGTATTTTAGTTTACGTCTCCAGTTTAAGAATGACTTCTATGGTCAGACTACAAATAGCAACTATTTATATTTTGTGTGCAGGATACATCACATTTATTTACTCAGCTAACTGACAGCAAATTAATTAATTTTATAAATTGTGTCTTTCTAATACAAAACATTTTTATTTCTAGCTACATGTTTACATAATACTGTTTATTCTTTTTCTTGCATACCGGCCTCGGTGGCGTCGTGGCAGGCCATCGGTCTACAGGCTGGTAGGTACTGGGTTCGGATCCCAGTCGAGGCATGGGATTTTTAATCCAGATACCGACTCCAAACCCTGAGTGAGTGCTCCGCAAGGCTCAATGGGTAGGTGTAAACCACTTGCACCGACCAGTGATCCATAACTGGTTCAACAAAGGCCATGGTTTGTGCTATCCTGCCTGTGGGGAGCGCAAATAAAAGATCCCTTGCTGCCTGTCGTAAAAAAGAGTAGCCTATGTGGCGACAGCGGGTTTCCTCTAAAAAAATGTGTGTGGTCCTTAACCATATGTCTGATGCCATATAACCGTAAATAAAATGTGTTGAGTGCGTCGTTAAATAAAACACTTCTTTCTTTCTTTTTCTTGCAGATTAAATTACACTAACTGAATTAAAACATATTTTATTACTATTAATCTTCATGTACATGTACATGTACACGTACAGGATTAATATTCATAAACTAATAATAACTATCAAATTAACACCAACTGTATATCTTGTATCAGTATTATGGATTAATTCATATTAATTTATATTATTTAACACGAGTTAACCTTTAGACTACTGGATTAATTTTTAACAAAAACCACGTTGAGTGGGTACAAGTTTATAATTTTTACTCACATATATTCACTTAAATGTTTCATAAATACATGAAATAAAGTTCATATATGAATCGGTAAGTATTATTATCGTGTCTTTTTTTGTAATTTTTATTATTTTAGATCGGCTAATGGTGATTAAAATTAGGCAAAAAATCGAAAAAGTTGCGTTTACTTACGGGCATTTGTGGCCAGCTGTCCAGTATTTATGTCCATTATTCCCGATAACAGTGGTTTTCTGACCAGATTTTTTTTTTAAACCCGAACTACGATTCATATTGCAATATTTGGTAATTTTCGTTGTTGGTAAAACGATCAAATTTATTATCAAATTAGCTGTTACAATCAGCTATCGATCCCTGAAAATTACCGCGACGTGCCGCCATTGTTGTCAAGCGAAAATACTTGCCGAAAACCACTTTTTGAACTCAAAATTTCAAGGTATTTTCAATTGAAAAAATCAAAACAAAAACCACCATTTTGAAAAAAAATCTTTTTTCTTTAATTATATTTCCCTTTCCGGTGAGTGTCGTGTGCAAAACGGCGGGAAATATGAATTGGGGAATGCACTGTATACAGTGTACAGTATATCGACTGACGTGACGTCGGGCGAGATATCTCGCCTGCAGTAGTCAGAAGGTTAATAACAATGTTAGAACTTATATTAAACTTAAGCACTGGATAATGAACTGATTTTAAATTTTCATTCTGTGTTTTTTTGATACTGGTAAGTTAAACTGAAGCCGGAAACAATTATACATTTTCATTTGATTTAGTATACTTATATAAGAATACATGTTTTTTCTCATACACCTCTCAATAAATTAATATTTTGATTGCCATAGCAACAGTTTTATATTTTGAAATATTAATTAGTTTTTTCATCACAATTTCTTTAAAGGGGACCTAACACTAAACCAAACATGCAATTTAATTAATATGTTTGCCATCATAAATCACAACAAGCAAATACTGTGAGAACATGCCAGTCCTCACTGGGGAGTGTTTTTATCGCTATTTCCAATGTTAGCTGGAAAGTGTCGACAGTTGATGAGCTAACCTGTGACGTCATCGTTGAGTGTGCTCCTTGTTCATGAGAAGAAAACCTAAGAAACAGAATTTGCAATTTAAGCAAGCCAAGTAAAGAAGAGTTGTGCTGAGCTGATGCCAGTGGTATAATACCATATCGATTTGAACCACTTATGTCATATGTTTTACCTAGCACCGGACAGATAGTGTTAGAAGAAAATTGTGACATAGAATTGTCTACTGATGATTAAGACATTGACAATTTAGCTTGTTGTTGCAGGGATAGGAAGGTGCCAAAAGGTTGGTGTGGGGACACACACACATATATATAAATACATGTTAAAATATATACAAAATCATTGCTGCTGCTGCAAAGGGGGGGTTATATGCCCCTCTTGCCCCCCCACTTCCTACACCAGTGTGTTGTTAATAGACTTAAAAAATAAATATGAGAGCTAGTGTTAGCACTGGGAAGTGGAATGGACAGCCCTCCCTCCCCCACCCCCCAATCAGGTCTTATTTTTTTCCACCTTATATATTGGCTTGTGTTACATTTTACTATCACTATTTGGTGATTTGTTTGGGTAGTGCGCCCCCCTCCCCCCCACCCCCTCTCCAGTGAGTACAAGTCACTCCTCAGTTTAACTTGTGGTTAAACAAACAAACAAACACACTCACACACACAACCATGTACAGGTAAGGACAAAAGGACATCGCATAAATTCCTAAAGAACAAAAAACATGTTAAAAATGATATTGTTAATTTTTACCATGAAGTAGGTAGCACATTCAATAAAATAATAGTATGTGATGTTTTTCATACCACATACTTTCAGAATTTTATAACTTGGCAAATTAGATGCAAATGAATCACTTAGACATGTCTTTGGAGTGTAGTGAATGTAAACATTGATGCTGTAAATAGACAACATATTGCAATGTCATTTAGCTATTTGATGAATCACAAAATTTATTTGGCATATGTTACATATAACTTGTACATGTAGACATAGGACATATTAATATTTTAGGGTTTTATTTTATAAACAAAAGTTTTGTTTACTCATTTCTTCATGATACTGGAAATAAAATAAACCCAATTGTCTACAAATACATGTACATGTATGTAAACATTTTATAATATTTGTAACCATGGTAACACTGATTCATAAACTATTTTTGTATAAATTATTTCAAATAAGCAATACCTACAACTTTTTAAAATTGCACTGAACACTTACTTTCATTCAGTGAAAGTACAAGTCAAGGGAACAAAGCAGCACTTTGTTTACTCGCCATTTGGCTAGTAAATCAGAAACAAATACATGCTAACTCGTGGTTAGTACTTGTCAGGCAACATATTATTGTCAGTTATTAATATATAGATACATAAGTATTTGATGAAAACTTTTAACACCAACCTCTGTTATTTTTTATTTCACTTTTAAAGATGCAGTCACCAGCAGTGAAAACAAATTTCAATGTTATATATAATGTGTTGTAATATTTTAATATTTTTGTAAGTGAAAAAGACCAAGAAAATGTTATCTGTAAACACCCAGATATGATATATATGAGTTTAAAAAATTTGCCTTCAATTTCTCAAAATTAAAAGCATTAAATCACCAGTACACCACAAAAACAGACTGCAAGTTGTCATAATAGATGATGGTTGATATGTATACAAGTCGGCGACAGGATTTGGGTTGTTCCTTAATCATTTACTTATTTCATAGGAGGCTGATGCAAATTATTGTTATTGAATGTACAAAATAATAATTAAAAAAACCTAAGAACCCCCCAAAACCCAGAAAGCTGTTGACAAATGTTTTTTGTTTTGTTTTTACAAGGGTGTATTTATGTTATAAAAAAAGTTAGATGGAATGGGTTGTTGTGAAAGAAGAGAAAAATATAATAAGTTAAATAGAACATTTTTATTTTAAGATTTAAAAAAATAACTGCATTATTAATTAGTTAATTTAGTACATGTACTATGAATTCCAGGAAGGTATATGAACTTTAAAATAATGTTCAACAAAAAGTGTAACATTAAAACAAATATTTCAGTATTATTTTACAGAGTGTTGAGGGTTCAAGACTAAAAGTTAGTATCTCTCATGGTTTTATGTTCAGGACATTATTTTTGAATATTGGTGTATGTTAATGCAGTTACGTAATTCTTTTTATTTATTTTTTATTAAAAAATAAATAAATTCAAAATACAAACTAAATTCTAAGCTTTTGTGAACGTAGTGTATATTTTCCTTGTTATCTTTGTTTAACAGAATATTTGTTTTGATTGATAACTTTTGAAATATTTGAATGTAATAAAATTGTTTGAATTGTTGTTATTTTTAGGGTTTTTAAAATCTAACAAGAAGAAAAAAGAAAAATCAAAGAAGAAAAAGAAAGAAAAAGATGACAAAGACAGTGAATCAATGTGAGTTTTTGTTTATTTCTTGTCTTATACAAAAATTCTTTGTTGTTAGAACATTGACAAACACACATACAATTTATGGAAAAATCTTCTCACATTGGTAATGGATGCATTTACCAACTTAAACACATAACTTGTTCCTTAATTTCCCTATTAATGGACTAAAAATTAGACACTGAGACTTCAATTACTCTTCAACATTTTGTATTATTTTAATCGTCTTAACTTTTTTTTCGTTTACAGAGAAACCGAAAGTCAAGATGGTGTAAGTATTCCTATATGTTTGGTTATTTTTAATGTGGTCAGTTTATATATGTAATCACTTAAAAAATATTTTTTTGGCTAATATTTAAAAGTAAAGTACAGGCCTTGGTGGTGTCGTGGTTAAGCCGTCGAACATAAGGCTGGTAGGTACTGGGTTCGCAGCCGGAACCCAGTGCGAGTTTTAATGACTCAGTGGGTAGATGTAAGACCACTACACCATCTTCTTTCTCACTAACCACTAACAATTAACCCACTGTCCTGGACAACATCCAGATAGCTGAGGTGTGTGCCCAGGACAGTGTGCTTGACCCTTAATAATTGGATATAAGTGCAAAAATAAGTTGAAATGAAAAAATAAAAGTAAAGTAATTGCTAACTAAATTATGTTGAAAATATGTCAACATGAAACATACTGAAGAAAATGGTTGTTATATTTCCATTTTTATTTATTTGTAAATTTTACATTTAATACACATTTTTATTTCTAGACCACACCTGAAGTTGAAGTTGATGAAGAAGGTTACCGAATACGACCGAATGATCCAATGGATAGTATCCTTTTCTTGAAAACCCCCATCCTAAATAGTTTCCCTTTTACCTTTTATTTGTTAGTTATGTGATGTGTAAATAAAAACGGGCACTTCTCTGTATCTCAGTTGCAAGTACATCCCATTTGTTTTAATAGAATAAACCCTTCATATTAGTCAGTGGTACAGTGCTTGCTCGATGTGCGGTCGGTGTGGGATCGATCCCTGTCGGTGGGCCCATTGGGCTATTTCTCATTCCGGCCAGTGCACCACAACTGGTATATCAAAGTCCGTGGTGTGTACTACCCTGTCTGTGGTATGGTACATATAAAAGATCCCTTTCTGTTAATCGAAAAGAGTAGCCCATGAAGTGGTGACAGCGGGTTTCCTCTCTCAATATCTGTGTGTCTGACGCCATATAACCATAAATACAATGTGTTGGAGTGCGTCGTTAAATAAAACTTTTTTTTTTTTTTTCTTTCCTTCATATTAGCTGCCATCTCCAGTTAATCGACAAAGTACTAGCATATATGACATCTGTTCATGAGTAATAAGGCACATTCACTTGTGAACTTATAATTGAGCTGGCCAGTGAAGAAAATGCATGGGAGTGTAATACTTTAGGTTTGATTTATGTGTAGGACAAATACTATAAAATATTTTGAAATTATTTTTTTTACACTCGTAGAAATTACAAATCACGAGATACCTATATTTAAAAAATTGCAGCAATTCCAATAGTGAAAATGACCAATGTTACAATACGTGAAAAGGTCTCAATATCAATATTTATTAGTTTTACATTTCTTAACCAAATACAGATAATGGTGACAAAAACAGCTGGTACTCGAGTGAAAGTGACTCCGATTCAGGTAATCGTGTAGTAAAATTATAAGTTAATTCATAATATTTAATTTATCCAGTAAAATGTAATATGTGATATTTCTCTACTTAGAGAATTGGCTAACTTTGCAAATTAACCAGGTCACAGTGACATGACAAAATATATATATGTATACATCATTAACATGTGTAGTACTAACAATATGAGTAACCCTTCACTAGTGATGCCGAGTATATTTTAAAAACAAAATTTTGATACTAATATTGCAAGTTTTCTTATGAATTTGTCTCGCTGTTAAAAACCCAACAAAAACAAACCCAAACACTTTTTAACATCTATAGATTTATTACTTTCATTTTATTAATCATTATAATTTTACAAAGCTCAAAATTGTATGTTATATCACAAATATATCGCTACAACATTAATACACGATTATTCAAAGTCATGATTAATATACATATTTGTTTGAAATTAAAACAGATGACTAGTTTATTCTCTTTAAATTTCCTTAACAGATTTAAATAATTTAACATTGATCTGAAATTTTAATATATATTTAATTATTTGTTTTGAACTTACAGATATGGACGAATTCCGGAAAAAAATCAAAGTCCAGATTCGTCCTTTAAGTCCTAACAGTGCTAATGCAACAGGGACAATTGAAGATATCAGGGCATCAGTGGAGGGCCTCCGCCTGTCACCAACAGCAACGGTAAATGCATACACCCATATATATATTTGCAAATAATTAAATAACACATAGCTCAACATTTTCAAACTGATCATTGACATTTATTTCATTTGGTAACCATGACTGGTATATCAAAAGCCAAAATGTCCTGTCTAAATGCAAAATATCCTTTGCTGCTAATAGTAATAGAAAACTAAACTATTGATAAATTAATAGTATTTGACACTTCAGCTTCTCTATAATTTACATCTTCTGAAAATTACAGCAAAACAGTTGTTTCATTATTTTTAGAAAAAACATGAAAATATTCGATTCCTTTAAGAAATAATAATATTTTGTGATCCGTTCATATTAAATAGCTGTTAATAATAGCATGTTTTAAATTGTCTAAACATTAAGTTTGACTTATCTTACCAATTTCACTGTTGACAAATCACTTAAAAATCAAGTCTTTTAAATACATAAGAATTTATTTTTCAGAGAAAGAAAAGTCAGTCATCAGATAAGAAGATTCGCCGGTCACAGTCTGAGTCAGATACTCTAGAGTAAGTTAATTATTTTTTAAACTTGTATATTTGCTTAGGGTGGTCATAATGTTTCATAGTTGTAGGGTACTAGTCCCAGTAGATATATATAGTGATCCACCGTGGTACCTCACAAAACCACAAACAAAAACAAAGCAAACAATGTCATTACTCTGTATAGAAGTAAGAATATTTCAATGTTAAATATAGTAGGTGCAGACATAAAATCTGATGAGTATGTGCTGATTGTTGGCGTGGCAGTAAATATTATTGTTATTTTCAGATATAATACTATAACTGAATACTTAGCAATTTGTGTAAAGTATACATATAGAGGTACTTACTACTTGATTGCTTTTCATGATGTACAGTAGAACCATAATTGTGGCCTGGTGAAAATAATTTTTTAGTTGGTTTAGTAAGAAAATCAGAATTGTTAAATCAAATTGGTGTTTTGTTGTTAGCAATATTTAATTCTGTAAATAAGAACTATTATTCCAAGTGGTAATATGAAGCTTGTTTTTTTGTTTTTTCAGTAAACCCTGTCAAGACCTCTTAAATCTTGACCTTTTTGCAGCATCCAGTGCTTCCACGCCCACAGGGGCTATTAATTATAATATACCGTCACCCATGTCACTACAGACAGAAATCAACTGGAACTCATCTTCTCCCAGCACTATTACCTCTCCTAGTACATCCAACACACCACGTATGTAATATTCAATGCTTAACATTGGAATTTTATTTTATATCCCATGTCGTAAGGGGAGATAATTTCTTCTTGAAAAATAAATAATAAAAGATTTATTTTGTTTTGAGAAAGTGCATTTTTTAATAAAATATTAAAAAAATTAATTATTGTTTGCGATGAACAAGTTGTTTAGGTTAAGATATGTACATGTAGCTGTTACAGTTTTGGCTATGAAAACCTTCATGATTTTATCTGGTCTGGTTTAGTAAGTTTATTTTAAAAGTGCATTGATCCTTATGTTTAATGTCTTATTTGTCAGTTATATTGTAAAATGTTTTGTTTTTTTGGACATTGTAGATTTTGATTTATTTAGTCCCAGTCCAGACGTTCCAGACAGCAGTATAACAGGGAAGACAACTCCATTAGGTTCAAGTTTTATTTCATCACCACCAACTGTTCCTGGTCCCTCAACATCAATAGCCAGACCACCGTCTAGAAACAAAGGAATAATACCTCAGGTATCGCCATAAACAAATCTTCTAATTTGTGAATGAGACAATTGTACAGTGGTTGTTGGTATGATGGTTTTTAGTCCACTACTGGTACAACTGTAGGTGACTATAGGATTAATCTGTGTCCTGTCTGTCTGTCTATCTGTCTGTCCATATGACTCTCCATCAGTCCATCTACAGCTTTCCAGATGTTTTTTTTCACAATGCCTTGAGATATTGAGATGAAATTTTGTGTATAGCTTTTGTTACAGTTACAGATCAAGTTTAACTTTCATGGTGATTTACCCAATTTTGAGAGAGTTATGGCCCTTGAATTTAGGAGAAACAAAAATCTTTTTTCTGGATTTTTATTTTGCAATGTCTCAAGATATTGAGCAGAAATGTTGTGTATAGCTTTAGAATGTACTGTCACAGATCATGTTTGACTTTCATAGTGATTTATTCATCATTGAAGTTAGGAGATACAAAGATTTGTTAGTCCTGGTAAGGGACATGTATTTCTTTAGCAGGACTCTTAGAATGCTTGTTTGGTGTTGTCATGAGGTTAAAAATCCTTAGCTGGTTTGTTAAAAAGTTTTCTTTAACACATTAAAAACATGTCACAAACTTCACCTGTTCTGACACCAAATAGCTGCTCAATATACAAGTGTGCTTAAATATTGTTGAACATTCTTTATTTTCTTCCTTATAATTAACAGAATATTTGGAGAAAAGGTATGTTTTTAAATGAGCTTGTTTCATTAGGACCAGAACACAGCTGATGTAAATACTCTGAATGCATGCAGCAGCTACAACACATGCAAGAGCTGGACTGCATGCATACACCGCATCCAGTGAATGAGCCCTTGTTGAGGAATTGCCATTTGCGCTGTTATCTGTATTTAACAATTCAATTTACCACTGTTGGCACATTCATGTTATTCATTGATGCATTTACCCATATGGTTTAACTATATTATCATTGTGTTGTCTAATTCATTCATACTGGTGTGTTTGATCATCCATCCATTATCCATCCATCCAATCATTAATTCATTCATTACAGCTTTCCAAATATTCCATCCATCCATCCATCCTTCCATCCATCCATCCATCCATCCATCCATCCATCCATCCATTTATCATTAATTCATTTACATTGCAGCTTTCCAAACAAGCCAGTCAGGGCAGTCCTGTTGCCCCAGTGTCTCGGTCAGAGAGCGGATGTAGTGTAACATTTAACACGACCTCCATGCCGATAGGGTCATCTCGAGGACCCAGTCCTTTGACCATCGGCATGTCCGACAACATTCCACTGGCAGTGGCGTTCACAGAGACCGTCAATGCTTATTTCAAGGGCCATGATGCCACCAAGTAAGATTTACTCTGTTGGTACTTTATTGAAGAACAGTCATATAATCCTCTGTTTTTGTTTTTTAGGAAAGGCAAATGAGGTTGCAGGTTTAAAAAACAATTTCCAAAAGCAGTCAAAATGGTTGCTGTGCCTGCCCTATAATACATACAATATTTTATTTAACTTGTGGCATTTCATAGCTGGGGCTTCTAGAATTAAAAAAAAATCTACTAACCATGGGATCAGTGATTTAAAAAATGTACTACCACAATTAAAAATTCACTAGCCCTACTTTACAATAGTAATAATCGGATAAAGAGGGAGATAGAGCTTAAAACACTAACATTGGGGTTGGGGTGGGTCAGGATATTCATATTTACAAAATAGACTTAACTGTAACATTTGTCCAAAAAAACAATTCACTAGCTGTCGGGCATAGCAATAGCAGTTATTTACTAGCCCAACATTAAATATCACTAGCCATGGGAGTGGGGCTACCATAATCTAGAAGCTCTGTTCATAGCAGTCACGTCACATTTCTTTTGGCTGGATAACACCCCCTCAACTAAAACCCCATGTGTATGAGTTATTTGAATTCTCACGTAAATGGATTATACTAAAACCCAACCGATATGGGTTATATCAAACACCATTTATATAAATTATATGCACATAGGTTATATATGTTTTTTGGGGGGGTTTTCAAACTCCCCCACAACTGGATGTCGGATTTGAGTGTGTTTGTATTTCTGGCACAAACATGTGCAACAAAATACTCCAAAATGTTGTGTTTTTTTGCATCCTTGAAAACTCTTTTTCAGTGGCTATCATGTACAGCTAATGTCACTTGAGTCTGTGTAGATTTTGATGCATCTGTCTAACATCTAACATGTCTTCTTTTTCACCACACAGGGATTTATCTCGGGTGTTTCACTAGGGTCCCATTTTCTGATGGGATTGGCAAAAATAATGCAAGAAAATCATGAAAACCTGGAATCGTTTTTCAGGCCACTGCTTGATGCAGTACACCACTGTTAAATTAATTTATTACAATTGAGATAATTAAACATAGAAATTGGGAATTTTCAGGGCCACTTTCTTCCATGTTTGGACCCACAGAACACCTGGATGAATCCCTACTCACAACTTTTTGTTTTGGTTTGCTTCTGGTTGTTGCTTGACATTTAGTTTGTGAAAACTTTCAAATAGATCTGAATAAGCTCTAATTGATATGTCATTGTGGCATTTATATTGAGATTTAAATACCTTTTAAAGTAGTTTTGTGTCTTACTCAGTTTAGATAGGATACTTGTAGGAAGCAATATGTTTAGTCTAACAAAGAAGGCTCTGGAGTTGCAGTTTATAAGGTCTAACAAAATAATGAAAATCAAAGTTAAATCAGTAAATCAAACCTGTATATGTATATCTGATGTAATCAGTATATTCTATTTTTAAAATAAAGCTGATATTCTATTTTAAAAATAAAGCTGTATTCCGGTGATAATCTGTATGTATGTGGTAACATATAAGGCTTAGAAAACTAAATTCTAATCTGCTTGTAATACATACATATACATACTTATATCTGTTTGTATGTGTTATGTTTTTCTCTTCAGCATTAAAAGAGTGCTTGCATGTTACTTCACCCATCCATACCTCCTGGGTTTTTTATGGTTCTTTTGCCTCTAGTAGATGTGCCTAGCTGTTTGCACCCTTTTGTTTTTATTTCTGCCTGTAAACTCTTTTTCAGATCCATGTCTGAGGAAGATGTTGGTAGCAGGTGAATATAGAATGAGGCTTTTTGAGTTTCTCATTTATTATTAATTTTTTCTCAAGCTTTTCTCCAACACTACTCCTGTATGCCGCCTGCTTTTTCTCTAAATTGTTTTGTGTATTTTCCTGGTACCCTGTTTGTCTTGTTGTCTGTAGGATTTATATATGTTTGTGTTTGGGATATTAAAATATTAAAACAAAAACAAAGGTAGACTGTTGTTAAAGAACAAACAGAAAATTACTTTCTCAGATGTTGATTGCTGTACAGTGGCGATAACACGTTTTAGAGTGACAAAAATGCTTTATTGACAATTGATTACACTCTTAAAATTTACTTAATTGATAACTGTTAACATTTAATTGATTAATAGTTTCCATTTTTAAGCAGTGTATAATAAAAACAGTTTCCTCAGGAATGATTAAACTTTGGACAAATTATTTTAAGGTTTTTATCACATTTTATTGCATTGCTTTATACCCTCATAATCTAATCAGCAATATTATAGTCCTCATTTATTTTTATATACCTGTAAATGCCAATACCATTTTAGTACTATATATATATTTTAAAAAAAAAACCATTTTAAACATTTGAGAATAATTTTAAACTTAAAATTTAATGCATGATTTACAATTTTACATTATGGCTTTGCTAATGTATTTTATATTTTATACTAAAAATAAGCATTCTTTTAAAATATCAATAGAGCTGTATTACATAAATAAAATTTGATTTGTTATGTCTATAATAAAGCCGATTTAGATAATACAACTTTTTATTAATGATCTTTGTAATAATTTGTCTTACTTGGCCTTACCTATATTAAAAAATAATAATCTGTTAGCAAGCTAAAAATACTCTGATTGTTGTGAACACAGCTATGAATGAAGCACGAAGTTTTCTTGAAAATAAAAAATAAAAACCATCTCTGGGAGCACCTGATTGTTTGCTTGTTCAGTAGAACCTATGTTTTGTGGTGTTTCTGTTCTGTTTCTTTTTATGTTTCGACTTTACCGTGTCACATTTAGTCTTTGTATATATGTTGGGTCTTCCATGTCATTGTAATCATAGCGTTTGATCACACATGTTTAGTCTGTTGATTGTAACAAGTTTTTAAATATATTTTCAGATGTGTTGTAAGAATTGCTGGCAATGTAATGATGTCTTTCCCAGCTGGAGTAGTGAAAGTCTTCACAGAAAATCCATCACCTGCTATGCTTAGTTTTAGAATAAAGAATATTTCCAAGTTGGAAAACATAACTCCAAATTCAGAACTTATTGTTCAGTGAGTTTTATTTATTTTAGGGCTGAATTTACAAAGCCTGTTTTTGTCTTACACATGTGTAACTACATACGTTTACAATGCTTAAACACCTGTTTTTGTCTTACACATGTGTAACTACATACATTTACAATGCTTAAACACCCATGTTTAAGTAAAACAGGCGTCGTAAATTCAGCCCTGAATGTTTAGTCATTAGGCTAGCAAGTAGCTGAGAACAAAAATCTGGTCCTACTGAAAATGTTGAAAATACATCACAAGCAAAAGTATAGGAAATTTATATATTGAATTCAGGCAAAGTTTTAAATGATCGTTTTTTTTTCTCTCACCTTTTCTTCTGTTAATACATTTTCACATCATATTTTGTAATAATTAATAATTTTCACTATTTTGTGAATTCATAAATACTATTATTTTTTAATTTATGATTTTTGTAGATGCGAAATTTATATTTAAATATTTAGGGGATAGCTGTTTGCAATATTAATGTTTACTTTACTGTCACAAATTATTTTTACCAGCAAGGTAGCGAAGGTAAAATTGATATTTGTGAATGATTAAACACAACGGTTATTCCCATTCTAATTTCATAAACGTCTGGGTTTTGTTTTTTCAATTTTGTTACTGTAAATAATTTTTCAGAAAGAATGCAACATTAACACAAACTTGTCCATTGTTTTAACTTCTGTAACCTGTAATTAGAATAATGATAAACTATTTATTCACGAGTACACTGATTGTGTCATTGCAGAGATGCATCTGAGAGTAGCAGTTTTCAACATGTCTACACATTTCACATGTCTGCTCTGGTTGACCACCTTCGTCAGCAAGGAGAACAGAACAAATCAGCGTCATACTTCAATGTAGACATACTCAAATATCAAGTAAGTTTGAATATAGACATACTCAAATATCAAGTAAGTTCGAATATAGACATACTCAAATATCAAGTAAGTTCGAATATAGACATACTCAAATATCAAATAAGTTTGAATATAGACATACTCAAATATCTTGTAAGTTTGAATATAGACATACTCAAATATCAAGTAAGTTCGAATATAGACATACTCAAATATCAAGTAATTTTAATCATAGACATACTCAACTATCAAGTACGTTTGAATATAGACATACTCAAATATCAAGTAAGTTCGAACATCACCATCATGTTATTTCAAAAACAATGTTGGTTTTTGGTTTTTTTTTTTTAAATATTTATTATTCACAGAAACATAGGTGATGTCAGGATTAGGGAGCCGTGATTCATCACCATACATGTTTTCGTCTTTTACTTTACCTAAATGGGGGAAAATACTTGTCTAATCATGTTATTAATATAGCAGTTATGTTTGTGGAATTGTTTTTATTATTTCTTGTGCAATGTTTACAGTATGTATTATTTGCCAAAGCATCCTTGTTCTGTCACAGTAGTTTAATATTAGTTATAGGATTCTTTCCTTCCATCAAGATCGAAATAAGATCTTTATTAATCATTAAAAAATATTTATAAGCATGCAAGTAATTAGTTGTACATGATTGAAATAAAGAAAATAAGAAAATGTATTCTATGTAATATTAAATTGATATTTTGAGCTCTTACTAACACCCTGCTTGGTTTAAAGAAAAAAAAAATTCTTGCTTTATGATATCCTGATGAATTACATTTTAAGATATTTAAGGATTGTCTGTTATTTCTTTTATATCAGGGTATGAAAAAAATAATCATCCGCAAACTGTGAATCGGCGAAATGAACAAACTCTTGTTGCTACGTCTGGACCAATGGGATGATGTTATATTATAATGAATCTAACAAAAATTTAATTATTTGTGTTTTAAGGTAAAAACTTATCCTGGTGTTGAAAGTACACCATTGCCGCTGGTGGTATACTGGAAGTGTGATGAGACCAACACAGATTACCGTCTAGACTACCGCTACAACTCATCATCCATGAGCACGCTGTCCACACTGAAGAATGTCACAGTAGCCGTGAACATCACTGGAGGGGTTACCAAGATGCAAAGCATCCCATCTGGCCAATGGTTTGTTTGTATTATTATTATTATTATGTGAGATATAGCACAAGAACGTTTAGATGGGTTGTCTTACACTGATCTTTCTCCACAAATTAAAACTGCATTGTAGATTGCCACCCCTCATCAGCAGAGGCTATATACACAGTCGCTGTACGCAATATTTAACCCAGTAAATGTAGCCCAGTGGAAAAGTGTCTGCCTGATGTGTGGTCAGTCTAGGATCGATCCCCGTCGGTGGGCCCATTGAGTTATTTCTTGTTCTAGCCAGTGCAAAACGACTGGTATATCGATGGCTGTGGTATGTGCTATTCTGTCAATTGGGTGGTGCATATAAAATATCCCTTGCTACTAATAGAAAAAATATAACGGGATTCTTTTCTAAGACTATATCAGAATTACCAAATGGTTGACATCCAGTAGCCTATGATTAATAAATAAATGTGTTCTAGTTGTGTCATTAAACAAAGCAAACTTTTGTTTAAAAACTAAATGAAAGATGTGTAAAATGTGCAACACCAACGTCCAATATATATCAACATTTTTGCTATCTTCATAATGTGGACTACATATTCCATTAATTTTTGTTATTATATTTTGCTAGATATTTATTTTATTTTATCTTACATAGACTGGAGCAGCTACAAGTTTGCACCAGTTTGTGCAGCAGTGGTTCAGAAACACTGCAGTATACAACAAGCATTCTGAGAGTACTGCTAAAGCAATACATGTCCCCTACCGAACCTAAGAATTTTTCATATCTCCTAAGTTCAAGGGCCATAACTCCATCAAAAGGAGTTAAATCACCATGAAAATCAAACTTGATCTGTAACAATATCTCAAGGCCTTCTGAAAAAACCTGTTCAGATAGATAGATAACTATAGTTTAACATGCTCATATACAACTAGGGTTTCGAACACGCCCATCCTGAGTCTGACCTCCAATAAGATCGGTGGCCTGAAACGTGACAAAGAACGTTCAGAAACTAATTTTCACATATCCTAAGTTCAAGAGCCATAACTCCATAAAAAAATGGGTATATCACCATGAAAGTCAAACTTGATCTGTAACAGTACATGATAAAGCTATACAAAAAATTTCAGCTCAATATCTCGAGGCATTCTAAAAAACCCATCAGGAAAACTATTTGTTGGCCAGATGGACAAACAGACAGACAGAAGAACATAGATGAAACCTGTAGTCACCTCTGGTTGGACCAATAGGGGACTAATAACCTCACTACCTGTTGAGCCAGTAAACTTGACACATCTATGGCTCCAAACCTTATACAAATATTTAGGCAGTCATGCCTGAACCTTATTATTACAACAAAATCTATAATATAATACACAATAGCATTTTAATAGTTTTCTATCATTAGACCATTTCTCTTTTGTTTTGTACTGCCTTATTTGTACTTACGCGATGCCACACTTTGCAATGATTGTTTTGCCTTCAGATCCAGTCGACCACCATACACACATCGTGCTAAATATTGGACGTTAAACATATTGTCATGAAACCTGCTACATTTTTTCATTAGGAGCAAGGGACCTTTTATATGCACCATCCAACAGACAGGATAGCACATACCACAGCCTTTGATATACCAGTTGTGGTGCACTGGCGAGAGCGAGAACTGATATTTAGTACCATTGTGTTAAAATGTATTGAGAAAGTTGCTGTACTCCATTAACTGTTGTAAGAAAATGTAGGCATCTTTTTCTTTCTATTTCTTTTTCTTCTTTAATTTTTTTTTTCTTAATTTTTTATTTTTATTTAATTTTTATTGTTTTATTGTGGCAGGAGTGAAGAACATAACCGAGCCACCTGGAAACTAAATGATATCTCTGAAGTGAGTGAAGAAGCCACCCAGGGCTGTATACGTGCCAAGTTTGAGCTGAAGTCAGGGCCCAGTATACCATCAACAACAGCCTTACAGTTTGCTTCAGATGGGAGCACCATTTCGGGGGTGGAATTTGAGTTGGTTGGATCTGGTTACAGGATATCTTTAGCCAAGAAAAGATTTGCATCAGGTTGGTAACAGCAGGCCTGTCCTAAAGATATATTTATTTTGTCCAAATATCAAACCAGCTACTTGTGTTCTATGGATTCTTTGGATTTGGTAGTATTAACATGCTTCTATCCAATGAAGATTCAGGCTCATCCATCCTAGTCAAAACCTTTGATTTCACCAGAATCTTTGGATTCATTCGAATATTTTCTTATTTACTGTTGCGTTATGGATGGTGCTGGTAATTGAGAGTGAGAGGCATGTGATACTAGAGTAGACTATTAGTCCATTGGACCTGGTTACAATAATTTTGTACTGTAATATAAAAAATTAATGAGATATGAGAACAGTAGTCATTATAATTTTCCACATTTTTATATGTACAAAATTTTTGCATTAATTAGGGACATCATGGGTATTTACCTTATAGTTTCGATGCATTTAATGAAGGATAATTATGTTGTGTTTTGTTATTACATTGTTTATTTCATTATATGTAGAGTAATAATTTTTAATGCTTAATAGACAGAAGGCCACATGGTAGATTAGTGTACTACTATTTGTGTAACCTTCTTTAAATAAAAGTTATTATTATTATTATTATTATTATTATTATTCATCCCATCCAAATGTTTGCATATTAGGAGATAACCATATGAAGTTTTTAGATTTGTGGGTGTTATTGTCTATTTGATCCCGCAAATGTCATTTTTGACCGAAAGTGTTAGCCTGACATTTGCGGGCATCAAATAGACAATAACACCTGCAAATCTAAAATCTCAATATGGTTATGTCCATTGTAAACTGAATTGTTTTTCCATGGAACTAACTGTATATTTGATATTTCTTGAAAAAAATACCTAGCTACAATCTAACTGTAGACCCTTGAATCATCAACTTCGCCTGTTCCAATTGTTGATGATGTCACTTTCTAATGACGTCATTAGCTTTCCAGGTGTTATTTTCATTTGATCCCAGAACACACTCGCCATCCGTTTACAATTTGTCTTAATTATTCTCATAGTTCTCAGTGGGTTGTTTGAAAGGATCAGTTGTTTCATATCATATGGCTGATATTAAATGGTTGAGTAAGTCTACAAGTCAAAACAGTTGTAGATGGTGTTATTTGCTTCATGTGGATGCTTGTAAAGTAATACTATTTTGATAATGACTACTGTTCTCATATCACATCTTACATGAAAAAAAAAATATTATAGTACAAAATTACTGTATATGATTGAACCAAAATCAATGACTTTTTGCAATGGTATGAAAAGACCAAATTAGGTATGAAATGACCATGGTATGAATTGACAAACAACCAGTTGGAAATTTTAAAGAATAATTTAATATATTAAAGATTTAGTCAATATTATCAAAGTTTTGTTTTTCATTCTTTACTTTATTTGCACTTTTTTTTCCACCAATTGTAAAAAGAAAAATGGAATTCATTTTCTACATAAATGCATTTATAATTTACTTATGGATTGAACCTTCATACACATTTTTAACAAGACAGATTTTGTTCTATGCACTCCTCACCTCAGTTAATTACAATAATGAATTATTTCTTCTTTTTCAGGAAAGTATTATGTGGATCCTGAACCTGACTTGAAGTATGTATGATGAAGAATTCATTTAGCTGATTTAATATATTTAAAAAGACTTTTATAAACTCCTTGTTGAACTTTACAGAGAAGAAGACTGTGTCTAGAGAAGTCATCACACCATTGCATTGCTAATAGTGAAAGAAAACTAATCCTTTGTGAGGAAAATATCATTGGATAATTCATCACCACTGACTAAATGTTTGTTCAACCTGAGTGCACTTTGTTAAGTCAAAGGATATCTCCAGATTATCATCATCACTGCATAGTATCCACAGTTAACTTAATATCATGTTAGATTATCATGGTGTTACAATTATTGCTACATCAACTTCTTAACAAATTTTGTTGGACTGAGACTAAGACTGAGAAATTTTCTTTGAAAAAAAAAAAAATCTTGTTGTATTTTAAGATGATTATGATTTCAGATAATTCATTAATATTGTATCATCAACAGTTAACCGTACTATCAAAGATAGAAAGGTTACTACTATATTAAATTAATAAGTTACTTCCTTTTTGAAGATATATCTATTATTAATGTCTTCAGATTGGTTATTACCATGGAATCACTAATAATTATTCACCTTTTAATGTGAATGAGCTTTAACTTGCTAAGGTGGGGATACATTTAAGAGGTGGTCACAACTGCTTTGCTAAGGCAGGCTTTTCTTAGAGAAATTGATGCCATTACATTGCCAACCACTACCTTAATTGCATCTTGCATCTTAATATGATGTCTCCATCACCACTAAATTACCAACAGTTATATCTCGTTATTTAATTTTTTTTAAATATATTAGTTTTAGTGTCCCTACTTTTCACATGGATTTTGTTTGGAATATGTTTTGTACTAACATCAAATTATACCTAAACCCATGTTAACCATGTTTGAATATCACATACTCAATGTCCCCTCTTCCCGCCCCACGATTAATATATTGTTTTAGTTCAAACAAAGTCATTAATCTTTTCTTCTTCTTTTTTTCTGACTGAATTTGTAGATTTCACCTTGATTAGACTGGATTCTTAAACAAGGTTGAGTTATCAGCTGATTTGTTGTATTCATGTTATTTAATATCTTTCTGCTATATTTGTTATGTACTTGAGAAGTTAAAATTACAAGAGTATGCTCCAATTGCCTAATTGTAAGTGTTACAAATCATCATGGCAAGTTGTACCTTGAAAACTTGAGAATAAATTATATATATATATGTATATATATATATATATATATATATATATATATATATATATATATATATATATATATATATATATATATATATATATATATATATATATGTATAAATATATACACACAGTGAAACTTCTCTAAACCGGACCCTCAGTAAACCGGAATTCCCTCAACACCGAACTATTTTCACAGTCACGCGTTTTACGCAGCTTTAACCACTGAAATAAACCCCTGAAAACCGGAAACCCCTCTATTCTGAATCCTGAACGAATTTCCGGGTCCCGTTTTGTTTATTCAATACAGATTTTACCTCTGAAGACCGAACAATTAAAAACTCTGAAGGAGTGTCGCCTGTCTCAACCATACCAATTAGTTGTCAAAGTCGCGGTGTTACTAACTATACCAGATGATTTGCGCATGCTCTGTGTAGCGTGTCCGGGACATGTTTGAGTGTTTGTCGAACAATGCTCTAATTAGTCTCTGTTACCTAGATTTCAATTAAGCCTTGTCATTCAATTAACACCTTTAAGTTTGTAATGGGAATAATCCTGTGCACTGTGTTTATTGGGAATGAATTTATTCCGAACAAATTTATCGCTGGTTATATCTGATTATTTTACACGAGGACCCAACAAAGCAACCATAAATTTAATTCATTGCATTCTCATTGTCTCTGTTCCACTGTTTATTTAGACAAATAAGTTGGCTTCTGTTTCCGATATGTTTCGTAGGTACGTCAATAGCATTTCATTTCCATATCGATTGTCAACATGTCCGAACGTCCAGCAAAAAGGCGTCATGTAGAGTTGTCACTGGACGATAAAGTTAAAATTATTAACAAATACGAAAGTTTACCCAAACCAACATTATAGTCACTAAGTGATTCATTTGGCATTGGGAAATCGACTGTATCTGACATAATCAAGAAAAGGGACACCTATAAATTGCAGTACGAGAATAATGCAAATGTCCAAGATATAGAATCTTTAACACGGGCTACAATAGTTAAGCAACGATGTGCTCATCGGCAGGTAACAATGGAACACTTTGTTAAGCTCGACTGTTAAAAGAAAAACTCAGAACATTCTTGATGTTTCAATGTGTTACATGTTCCAAATGTATTTGTGTTATTTGTTCACAAAAGCTCAACAATCTACATAAAGAGTTTCTACTTTAATTTGGTTATTGTTGGTTTATAAATGTAATTTAACACACGTTTGTACCTTGGTAATGTTAATAGTAAAAATTAAAAAATGGTTATCAAGGCTGTTTCTTAAAACCTCAGTAAACCGAACACCCCTCTAAACCGAACATTTTATTCGGTCCCAAGGGTGTTTGGTTTAGAGAAGTTTCACTGTATATATATATAATATATATATATATATATTGGCATTAGCATTGGTGCTTCTTTTTTATGTTCTCATCCACTACTATATATCTTTTGCCTTTGTCAAGTCACTAATTTTAAGCCATTTTTTATTGACCCATTTATAAGTCTACTTGTGAAAAATTGCCAATAAATTAAAGCATTTCTTATTTTTAGTAAATGAGAATCATGAATGGCTCAAAAGTAGGATATTGAACAAAAACATTCATTGTTATCTTATAGCACTGTACAGCATGGTATTATGCATAGATAACAACTTTATTTATCAACATATCACTGTGACATCCAGTGTAAACCTTAACAATTGAATGTATCTACAATTTTAACAATATAAAAGAGAATAACTCAAAACGTTTTACGCACCTATGTGATACCTTGCTGTTATCTCAGCAGACTGCATACTAATCTATTTGGAGTGAAAGCTGATTAATATTCATGAAGTTAATCATGGATGTGTCAGTATATATACAAAAGATTGTTTGAAAAACAATTAATACAATGACTAGATTTCAGAATTAACCTGGTTGTCATTTTAACTAAGTGGACTGTTGTCTTGGCATGTCAGAGCACACATCTTTCCTATGACATATTTTATTACCACTTCACAAGTCTCCCAATTTATAAAATAATATTTTGACTTTAAAAATTTGACTTACAGCCCAAGATATATAGTAGTTTCTTTAATTTGGTATTTTGAATTAATTTTGGGTTAAAAAAGTTATACTCTTTGTAATTGCATTTTTCTTCTAAAAGTCATTCCCTAAGTTAAAAAAGAAAGCATGTTTACTTGTACATAATTTCAGATCAGTGCAATAGTAGCTTGTTGTTATGTACTCTGTTTATACCATTCTAGGTACATGTACCATATTCTATAATGTATATATTTGTACCATAATTATATAAAATATGTTTATCACATGCTGTTGTTTTATCAGACTGTAACTTACAAATTGTACAAATTGGTATTCCGAATTCAAATAAATAGAACTGACTTCATTTCAAATGATCTTTGTAAAATAAAACAAAAAATAATATTTATCATTTGGTGCTCATTGTAATATACATAATTTGTGAGATGTTTTCTTCTCATGTTGGTTTTTAATTTGATATTGTATATCATAGACACATTATGGAACACTTTGTATGAATGTCTGTACATGGTGACGATTTTGCAATGCATTGTGAAAGAAAGCTTTTACGCAACATGTTTTATCTCTTTGCTTTACATTGGCAACCTTTTGTTCTTCTGTATCCTTAGCGCTTTAGGTTTTAAAGGTGTTTTACACTTGTGTGGTAGAACAGTGTGTCAGTTTATTGAGACGAATACTGCATATTGCAGTATGTTGCTGACTATATTTCTTTTCTAAATTCTATATATATACTTAGTAGACTATTTCTTCCATTAATTTGTGACTTCTACTTTTCTAATTTATAGGCATATTTTATTATCAAGTTGAAGACCTATCATATTTCACTGTTACTTGTATAAAACAAACTATATTTATGGAAAAGACAACTAGCAAGCCCTTATTTAAAACAAAATAAAACATTATTTGTTGTAACCTTTTCAACTTGCAAAACCAGCCATAAGTATTTTATTAGTTCTTCCTTTTGTTTTCCTTTATAATATTTTTCACCATTTAAAGTTAATAAAATAAGATTTTGCATCAATCTTTTCTCTTCTTTTTTTTTCTTCTTTTTTTTTCTTCTTTTTTTTAGCCTTCCCAGGTCCATTTATTCTTCTGTATTTGCTTCATCTATAAATGCCACATTTTATTTTAATAAATGCAAGCAATTCATTCTTACTGATTGTATTATTTATCATTCTAATTCAGTCTACATATAACAAGAAATTCTGTTGGCTAATCAAATCCATTTGCAACACTAAAACCAGGATTAAAATGTTGGAGATTTTAGGGATTTCCCAAGAACCTATTTACATATTCATATTCTACTTCTTGTTGTTTATTTGGATGCACTTTTTAAATATAACCATTGCATATTTTCTGAAGCAAAATTCATGTTCTTCAAAATTACCCCCCCCCCCCCCCCCCCCCAACTTTTTAATGGATTTATTGAATTAGAATGATGATAACTATGGTGTATTTGACCATTTACGGATGTTAATGCTATTTTTACAGTTGCAAATATCCGTTTTACTATCTCAATTTGTGAAACTAAAACTAGCATTAATTAACATCCACAGATGGTCAAATACAACATAGTATAATAACATGTTAATTTCTATAATTATATGACAATAAATTGCATGCATACAACAACAACAAAAACCCCAACTAAATAATAGTGTGTTTTGCTTACATAATATACAAAAAGGCTACTTTTTTAATGTGTTTTTTTTGCTGCAATTAAGTATTCTAATGGTATGTGATTTTGTTATATTATAATTCCACCCCGTTTATTTACCCCTTTATAAATCCCAAGTTTGACTTAAAGTATAAATATATGCTGAGTATTTTTTTATTTTTTTTTAAAATTAAGTCTTTATACGGAGTAATTGTATTTCAAGACCATACAATACATATATTATACATTCTATTATTACTGTAGAACTTCATGATTTGTCACATATCTAATTATCTTCACTATTCCAAACAATTTTGGGAATATATAATTAGCACATTTAACTTCATGAGATGGTATTTTACAAAACTCAAAGGAAGCAAGATAATGAAATATTAAATAATTAGATTTTATCATTATTTGTATGGTAATGCTGAATAACAGAAAAAGAAATTTATTTACCATCTACTATATTTAAAAAAGTAAGTAACTGCCGACTTGCTGCCAGTTAATTTATTAGTTGTGTTACCGGGTATTAAAATGCATGTATAGTTTTCAAAATCAGTTAAAAACTACAATGATGCAGTAGAAGGTGTGACACATTGTGGCAAAAGGCTATCTATGTTCAGTGCTTAGAGATTCTTTAAATTTCAACTTCAAACATACTGCAACAAGCTGGATTTTAGAGCACTGTTGGTGTTCATTATTCACTCATATATGCTGTAATAATTCACTCAAATATGCTGTAATAATTGTTTCCAGAATTCTTTGGACTAATATAGTTATTTATGGCTACATGATGCCAGTGTACAATTATTTTCTGTTTTCCAGGATTGGCTATCTGATTAAGGGATTAAAGATATCCGAATATTAAAAAAAAATCATGGCAATTTGTGTGCTTTAGTCTCATTTGTTGTGCCTTGCTAATGTGAAGTCTTTAATATTTTATAATGTAAAAGTTGAAGGGGAAAAAAGAACCTCTTTTACTTGCTATATGCTGTCCAGTCTTTAGCAGTTACTGTAAGATAATTTCAATGTCACTATGAATTTTGTTTTTGTTTTTTTAAGTTTTCTCTTTGGTTTTGTTTCCAAAACTGTTATTTTGTTACAAGAAGTGTTGTTGGTTTTTGTAAATGTAAATTGTTAATATATTTAATTATTTAATGTCCCATTTAATACTTTGTTGAACTTTCTTTGAAAGTAACCTGATTATTGATAATAAATAAGCTACTAGTTATTATTGATTTTTATTTTCTCATGGCAATAATTATACTTATTACAAGCTTTAACAAATAACAAAAAATATTTCACAAGAAATATGAAATAAGTTATAGTGAATTTAATATTATTTCAACTAAAAAGTAATTTAATTAGTCCAACTACTAGTTATTACTAGATTTCATCCATGAGTAAAATAAATTGTCACAGTCACTGGTTTTGAATTTACTGTTGTTTTCTTTGTGTTTTTTACCCTAATGTAGTTAGTTATTCGTAGCACATTGCAAGTTTGTTTTATTTATTTTCAAATGTAATGCTTCATTATTTTGAATTTGTTTTATTATTATTGAAAAACGTTTAGAAAAAAAAAGCACCACCAAAGCAGAATTATGTCAGAGAAGAGACAGTTTGAAGTAAATCTTATATAAAATGTATGAAATCGTATTATATTTTGCCAAATATGCAGCAGTAGGTTATAGGTTACAAATAAGTTTACTCAAGTAATTATACACTATTTTCTCAAAATTAATAAAATGTCATTATTATATTGTTATCACACACTGAAATAATAAATGTATATAATAATAATAACTAATATTGATTGGGACAAATACACTGCAAATCTTGTACTCATAATATGATAATTAACAGCCTGGCACAGTTTGAACAACTTATTTACATATGCACAGTTATTTGACAGTGCCTATTATTATTAACATAAACATTAATTATGAACTTAACTAGATTTTTGTTTATCTTCCCTTGTAATAATTAAATTTAATCTACTTTCTACTGCTTCAAACGAAGTTCCTTTAACTGTTTACTAAATCTGTGTAATCTGTTGTTAACAGTTTATATTTAATTACTGGTAATGCTGTTTCTGTCACATGAATGGAATGTGTATTTGGCAAGTATATATATTATTTGAGTCTTGTATAATGTAACTAGTTGTCATTTTTCTTTTTCCTTGAAATGTAAAGAAAAATTGGTCATGTTATTTTGGTGCCAAATTCAGTCTCTTGTCACATATCTACCATTATCACATATCTGCCATTATGTCAGTAAAAGCAAGCAAAAATATGTTGTTATTTTTTTTCCATCTAGGTTCAAGGATAACGTTATGCATTTTGTGCCTCGGGAATGTATAACAAGAAATATTTTTGATTTTGTCAAACACTAGTTGAAAGGCAAACATAGCCTGTACTTTGGCACTAAAACTGTTGACCGGTTCTATCAATTTTGGCTTTCTGCCTTTGTGCCTATGCTTCCTTAATTGAGAATGTTTTCAGTAGATATGTTGTTGGGTTGTTTGGGGGGGTTTTGCAGGGTTTATTATTATTATTATTTTTTAATTCAAGTTCTTTTCACTTTTATTATAAAACATGTTCAGGTTTTGTAAAAATATCAACTGGATTTTGTTTAAATTATTGTCTTTTACCAAAGCGATTACTCAGAACAGGTCCTATTATTATTCAAACAGGAAATGTGTTGAAGTAGAGAGTTGTACTAGTTACTACCTTTACAATTGTAGGGTGTAATGCTGCAATGAACACCCATCTTCTCCCTACAAAAAATACAATCATGGAGATTTTATCTTTTTGTTTTATATATTAATTAATTGTTTGTTTTATCTAGATTTCAAGTACATTATTAAATGGATCTTGTTTTCATTGTTATATTTTGTAATATTTCATATTATCATTTGCATCGGTGTATAATATTTTCATAAAATTTATAGCAAGAAAATTATTTCAAACCTCACTGGTTATACGTATCCACCAAATTATTTACCAAGCTAATTAATAATAAAAAAAAGAATGAACTTTGTAGTTTGTTATTTGTTTTACTGTTAATCTGGATATTTATATGGGCGTTAAAGGAAAGGAATATTTGTACAAGAACCCCCCCCCCCCCCAACACACTGTTTAATCAGTGACTAACATGGTAATTTACACTTGATCACCATCTTGAAAATAGAAGCCCACTGTCCCCTCATAAAATAGATATGCACTTTTGATAGGACAGTACATGATGTGGTGTTTAATATCATTCGCTATTAAAAAATCATTTAAAAATCAATAAATATATGCATACCTTATGAAAATTTCAGAAGAATAACGGTGCTACTTTCTATATACCAAATAAACCAAAGTGATTTCTTTTCGGGCTCCTAACTAGACACCCTGACACCACTTTCCAAACATACGGGATCACCACTTATGTCCAGTCTTTTAACCAGGACATGATATTTGCTGTGACATGTCGACAACATAACCTCCAAAAGATTTTGTGAAAACACTTATTGGAAACGCTGAGATCATCCAGGTACTGCACAAGCTTTGGTATGGTGTGTGCCCAAGACACACCTGGGCTGGAGATGGGGCTGGGACTGAGGCTGGTGAGTATGGTACCAGTTGAAAAAGAAACGCACTGAATCGAATGTGACAAAACACGAGGCATCTGTTCTGGCTGCAACATGATCTAACATAATTTGACAGTATTAGACTAACCAGACCCAGCTTTGGTGTGTGGTGGATCTTAGGTTTTCAGTGTGTTGAAGTTCGACTCTAGGATGATGTGATCCATAAACCCTTGCCTAACTTTATGCCACAGACTCGATGACTAAAGTAGATATTTGTCAACACACCACCAAGTGCTGGGCATCTATGTAGCCGGTGCACGCATGAACCTATATGGCTTCATCTAACCAGAGAGAACCATATCCAGAAAAATCAAGGAAGCTGTTAAAAGTTTCCTGTAAGAAGAACCTGATTTGGATCCTTGCAGGGAAACGTCCAAAGGGTTGGCGAATCCCAAGGTAGACCGGATTTAACATCGACCAAATGCCAAGCTCGGAGGATGCTGGGTATCTGCCCTTCTCAATGCACCAGCCACAAAGGTAACCACAGTGTTTGAAATCTTCAAACAGAACTAATCAGGGAGGAACCACTTGCTGAAACATTATGGTCATTATGGATCGAAACACTTTTTGTAAAAGCTACTGAAGATATTTTGAAGGTTTTAAACATTCTTCTAAGGTGTCCATCACTGGGGTCCATGCTTGTAAACACTGCAATCATGCTGTCAGAGTACATATGTATGTTTAAGAAACCATTATGAAATTAGTACTGTAAGGGGGATTTATAATGTGGATGAAGGACAATGTTTAAGGCAGCAATCATTTGATAATCAATTGATCATCATTCTTAGCATGGTCATAGATTTGAAAAAAAATTCAATAGTGTCTTGTAAAGTCCACTCTAAGGAGAGTTTATAACAATGTGGATATATTTAATAGAACACCTAATTCACAAGAATGGAGAGCTATCCACATACTGGATGTCCTACATACACATGCTAGACAATGTAATACATGTACTTGGCCTTCTGTGTGCTTTTCGTGTTGGGAACTGGAATTTGCACCTTAATGCCATAAGAACTATGATCTCATGTTGTTTTGCCTATAATAAGATCAACTATGCCAAGTACCTATATATAGCCCCACACTTTGGTCTGAAGATGAATTTCCCAGAGATGAATCCTGATAAGAATTAAGCTTGAAAAATGGGCCACTTATGAATGCAGATGTCTAGACCACTGGGGTCACAATAAAGATACTCAGACTGCTGGGAGTAGAGCCTGGATGTTGGAGTTATTAAACTATTATTAACAGCTGAACCCAGCAGTACATTCCTAGGTCAGTTAAAAGGTAACAAAACTTCCATCATACTTACTGAATACAAGAAAACAAAAAGACCAGGAAGCAGTATAAGCAGTTCTTTTTGTCATTAAAGGATAGGTCCATTCACCGAAAAGTAGGACGTCATTAGCATTTCTACTGCAAAGGTAGCTCCCAGAGATAACACCACCTTTAGACTCATGAAAGCCTTTAAACATGAGAGACTAGAAAGAGACCCACCGGCAAACCAATTCCAAAACCTAATGAAAACTAACATGATGTCGAGGTTTAGCATTATATATAAAAAAGAAGTAAAAGCAAAAGAGAGAGTGATCACCATAAAAGCAGATTGTTCTTTCTTTGGTTGCATCCTTGTGGTGTAGCAAGGACACAAGCTCCACATGGAGGGTCTGTTTTGAAAGCAAAAGGGAGAGTGATCACCATAAAAGCAGATTGTTCTTTGTTTGGTTGCATCTTTGTGGTTTAACAAGCTCCACATGGAGGGTCTTTTATCTCAATCCTTTGGATCATTACTGTGAGCTCTGTCCATGCCAGAGTTATTACTTAGAAAGACTAACAAAGCTATTCTTTAGCCACTAATTTGCCACCAAAGGGAAACCTAGGACATTTATTTTAGTCAGGTCAGCAATAGATTCCCCAGAGAACTAAAAACTCCAAAGTAAAGGCATTCACATGTCTCTTCTGTGTCCTCAGTGCATCATACACTAAGGTCAATGATCTCAGGTACATCCCGTTTTGTGTGACGAAAGTTGATGTAGAAAGTCATCAGCCTCCAGGTTATAGATACTGCTTCAGACCTTGATGTGAAGGATATTGAGAGGAGTGTCTGGAGCAACAACTGAATGTGCCAAGCCCTATTGGTAAAGGGTGGATGATTAAAAATGAAAAAGGAGCTCAGGTTATCTGGATCTGCTGGCTTGAAACAGTCCAAAGATGAATACATTGCCAAATTGTGTGTGTGTAGCAAATGGGCTGTTGATAAATTACACTGATATGTAGACTACTGGACTGAAGGAAAAGTACAAATGAGAAAGAGGGAAATTAATATGATTATCATATTTCTCATGAACACTTTACATTGTTTACAATGGTTCATTAATTCATTTATATAATTATTTTAATCTATGAAATGTTTTTTGTGTTTTTTATTTACTTTTTATATATTTATTTTTTTCTCACACCATCCACCCTGAAATGATAGGCCTACACTTAAACCATAATGGATATTGTTTTAATAGATTAAAATATATGTTTGCTATTTTTTTGTTTACCATTATTACAATTATGTTTTATTTATTTAAAAAAATAAAATAAAAAAAATAAAAAAATTGGATGGATAAATTTGGGGTCATAAACACTATATTAATAATTGTGCTACATTAAACATACAGATTAAATATTTATATACCACTCCCATATTTCATACAGTCACATATCTAAGTTTCATTCTAATTGTGGGGTTTGATGTGGGGCATAAACATAATGTAGTGATGTTCACAAAGATTGACACACCCGGGGCGTGAGGGGGTGGTGGGGGTGGTGTCACATGAACCTCATCTTTGGAGTGCCCTTTTAAATGACAACATTTTTAAATTATTATTTTCTTTCATATACAACACTAAATTGCCCTGAAAGCATCTCTGGGCATCTTTATTTAAAGACATTCCGAGGAGTATTCCATAGCACCACCACCACCCCCACCCGCCTGCTACCGATTTGATCGGGCTGCTGGTGCTCCCTTGCACCTGCCAGTGCAGGCGGTCCCTCCTCTCCCCTCCCCCCACCTTTTCTGTCATGGACGGAGGAGCCGGCCAAGGCCGGCTCTTGTGCCCACGACAGGCGTGCGCCACAACAGCTTGTTATGAATGCCACTGATCCACCCCCCCCCCCTTCCATTTTTATGCTTTTGACAAACTCATTTTTTTCGAATTTTTATGACCGACCACCCCACCACCCCCGTTTAAAAAAAAAAGGTTCCACCCCTGCCTTAATGCCTTGTCCCCCCCCCCCCCCATTTAAATTCACGCCTTATCTATTTATAGTAATGAAGTCCAAGATTATTCAGTTACTATTATTTTAGCCTCTATCTTGCTGAATAGTTGGCTTTTTTGTATGGATTCATTTCAACTCCAGCTTGAACTGATTAAACTGTTGAAATGTTTTTGTCATTGATTTGTTTTTATTTTGGCGTGGGCATAACATTTCCACGTCAACGTCCGATCTTGCGATCACCAACGCCCACCGTAAATTCACGAAGCCATCCGGGCACCTGCATTTATCGATTGACTGAAAAGCTCAAGGTAAGATGGCGAGTATTTTGAATGAGGTTTTAGCTTTATTTTTGCAAAGTATTCTATTTAAACCTTTACTCTTGATGTTTGTGTTCCAGTAACACTGCATATTTTATGTCATACTGTAAAATATATCGTTTAATAACTGACCATATCGGCGTATGTCCACCATGAAAGCAAAATTGTTTTTTTTTTCCGCCAGTATTGATTGTCAATATCACGTGTTTTGACCGGTTTTTAGTCGCACACTAGTATACAGGTTTATAATGCTTGAATAGTTATTTATTTTATGCATTCTTGACAGCTGTCTAGTGTCTGCTTTCACGGACTTGCAGTGTTGCACTGAATCAGTGAATGAAAAGGTATGCTAGGTCATTTTTAATCTTGGCCGAAGGGACATAGAATGTCACAATGTGTGGTTAAGAAAAATATTGACATAATGTGCCCCGTGCACTATCTTGGCTAGTATTGTCCCAGTATTTTGAAGTGGTGGGGTCCTGTTATTGTTACACACGACCACTCACATCATTAAAAGTTTACTTTATACTTTGATGAACTAAACATAAATTGACTAAGCTCCCCATCTCAAGAAAAACAACACCCCACCCCCCCTAATTGATTTGCAAAGTTGGAGTAAATATTAGAAGTTGACATTAAGTTAGCTCACTTGCCTTCAGCCCTACTCTACCAGCCTCGGTAGTGTCGTGGTTAGGCCATCGGTCTACAGGCTGGTAGGTACTGGGTTCGGATCCCAGTCGAGGCATGGGATTTTTAATCCAGATACCGACTCCAAACCCTGAGTGAGTGCTCCGCAAGGCTCATTGGGTAGGTGTAAACCACTTGCATCGACCAGTGATCCGTAACTGGTTCAACAAAGGCCATGGTTTGTGCTATCCTGCCTGTGGGAAGCGCAAATAAAAGATCCCTTGCTGCTAATCGGAAAGAGTAGCCCATGTAGTGGCGACAGCGGGTTTCCTCTCAAAATCTGCGTGGTCCTTAACCATATGTCTGACGCCATATAACCGTAAATAAAATGTGTTGAGTGCGTCATTAAATAAAAATTTCTTTCTTTCAGCCCTACCCGTTATTGATATTGATATGTGGGGTAAGGCTAGAGGAAACTATGTAATGCTTTGGCAATCATCAACCAAATGGTTGCAAGCTACTGTGTCTAGGGTGGGATGTAGCCCAGTGGTACAGCGCTCGCTCGATTAGTGGTTGGTGTGGGATCGATCCCCGTCGGTGAGACCATTGGGCTATTTCTCGTTCCAGCCAGTGCACCACGACTGGTATATCAAAGGCTGTGGTATGTACTACCCTGTCTGGGATGGTGCATATAAAAGATCCCTTGCATCTAATCGAAAAGAGTAGCCCATGAAGTGGCGACAGTGGGTTTCGTCTTTCAATATCTGTGTGATCCTTAACCATATGTCTGAGACACCATATAACCGTAAATAAAATGTGTTGAGTGCGTTGTTAAATAAAGCATTTCTTTCTTTCTTTTTTCTACTGTGTCTAAAATAAATTAAAATCCTAAATCTGACCCCTAGCCATATATGTATGTCTGAGACGCCATATAACCGTAAATAAAATGTGTCAAGTGCGTTTTTAAACAAAACATTTCTTTCTTTCTTTTTGCTACTGTGTCTAAAATAAAAAAGAAATCCTAAATCTTATGCCACAGAGCTTTAGTTTGATCATTCTTATGACATAAAATTTACATATTGTTAACCATGCAGTACCAACACTACATGAAGAAACCCGATGTCCCTATGCGAAACGAACCTGCATTGTACTTTCTTGTAGTGACTCATAGTGATGTGACACGCCTTGCATGCTTACTTGCAGGGGCCGTATCATACGGTCACACATCACAATTAATGACTAGCTGCACAGGTGTTATGGAACAATCAGCGAACACGATTAATGAATACTCTGCTGTTGGGGAGCTATAGGGACATTTGGACAGTTATGATCGCACTGTCAGCCAGAGAGACGTTTATAGAAAAAACACAGAATAGCTGCCTACCATCATGTACAGGCAATGATTCCTCCTCTAATACAACAATAACCCTATGTTTGATGTGAAATTCCATTACATTGATCATTTTGAATTTTGTCGATAACAAATATTTCTCATATTAACACACTACAAGAAGAAACCTGACACCATCCCCTTTCAATAAAATGTTTCAGTTACATACATAGATGTTGTCTAGTTCTCAAACGGTACTGGAGTTAAATCGTATGGTGTTACAAAGGCTGTAGTATGTACTATGTTGTCCGTGGAATAGTGCATATGAAAGATCCTTTAACACTACATCCTCGAAGAGTAGCCCATTGAGTAGTGGCAGCAGGTTTCCTTTCTAATTATCTTTGTGATCTTCGTCTTTAACCATATGTCTGACGCCATTTAACCGTAATTAAAATTAGTGCATAGTTAAATTTAAAAAATCTGTCTTTTCATTCATTTTGAATAACGGCTGTTTCAGGGTTTTTTAAATTATGCTTTTTGATGCTAAAAAAATAGTAGCATTGCTTAACTCCATTAAAGAGTGATATAATTTGCATGAAAAATCTAGGGTGATCTGTTTTTTACCACTATATTTATAAAAACATAAATAATACACAATGAAACCTCTCTGAACAGGATCATGCTAGGGGCGTAATATTTGTCAGATATGCAGGTTTTGGTTTTTAAAGGGTCACGGTTATTGAATTTAGAAAATTGATACCATGAAATTTGGCTGGTTTTGACCGGATTTTGGTTTGTTCATAATAATGTCATATTTTATTCACTGAAGAAAGACAGAAAGAAAGGAATGTTTTATTTAACAATGCACTCAACACATTTTATTTACTGTTATATGGTGTCGGACATATGGTTAAGGACCACACAGATATTGAGAGAAACCCGCTGTCGCCACTTCATGGGCTACTCTTTTCAAGGGTTCTTTTACATGCACCATCCCACAGACAGAGTAGTACATACCACAGCCTTTGATATACCAGTCGTGGTGCACTGGCTGGACTGAGAAGTAGCCCAATGGATCGATCGACAGGGATCGATCCCAGACCGACCATGCTTCGAGCGAGTGCTTTACCACTGGGCTACATCCCGCCCCTTTATTCACTGAAGATGCCTTGCCTGAACCAACAAGTTGCATTGAAAAAAACCAGACATTATTTTGTGTACGGTTTGTTTTGACTGCAGTTGCAATTTATTGTTTTTGTTTGAGTGGTGTGGAATGGTTTTGTGTGATAATTTTAATTGACAAACGTTTGCCGTCTTGAGTGTAGGCCAGTATGTATATACATATGTACTCAAATAAGTTATTTTTTATTGTTGTTACTATGATTGTATTGGTGGAGCAATTGATTTTGTGTTGAGTGTTTGCCACTTTTTGGGGGGAAGGGGCCTATGTTCGGACCCACATAACACCTGGATAAATATCTGAATACCTATTCAAAGATAGTATTTTAGCGTGAAATGACACCCTGGTGCTATACAATCAAGCGACAGGCTTAGAGATAGGCAATGTAGACCAGACCACACCCATGTCTAGCGCTAAAAGTAAAATATGCTGTTGAAGCATGTAAGATTTTATAATTCTATTGGTTACACATCCAATATTTTGTTATATAATAATAAATTTATTTGCTCAATGAAAACTTGTTTACAAGCCCCTTATTTCACAGCTTATAACCCGACCCCTGCAATAAAAAATGTCTATAGCAAAAAAAAAAACATGCTGGCCATTGAAAAAACACCTGAATATATAGTTTACTGCAAAAAAGTGCCGTGGAAAATTAAAAACTCCACAGCATTGCCAATTGTCATGGGCAATTGCAGGGGTTGTAACCAGCCATTTAGCTGTGGGACACAAAAATGGTACTCGTGATCAAGTGACAAAATCACTTGCGTTTGTAAACTCGGATATTCAGCATCATTCCTCCCCCATCAATTCCCCAAAAGAATTATCAATTTTGGAGGGGAAAAAATTCAAAATCTGAATGTAAATATTCCTGTTTTTATTATTATAGTCAAATCCGCTTATTTGGATGTGCCTCGTGCAACAAAATTATATTCAAATAAGCGGCATATTCAATAAACCGAAGATACAATTTCGAAATACGATATATCCAATTAAGACCTCTTGTTGATTTATACAAACCCTAATTACGATTCTCCCAATTTGGGCCTCATGATGTGGAATTTTCGCCAGAGACCGGTATTTTGTGTTAATAAAATACCGATTCCAAGTTCCATATTGTGACTGTTATCATTATCAAGTTTGTCTATAAACTTGATAAATACAAGAGTTAACAGTTAATGCCGTTTGTACGCCTAGAAGTAGAAGTGACTAAACATCTAATGACCCAGATAAAACGACCGGAAGCTCAATTAGACTGGCCACAGTCAAATAATTAAAAGGCCGTTATTAACTTCTTGATAATTAAACGGCCGTTATTAACTTCTTTGTACATTTGTAAATCAAATGCAACAAGACCCCACCCCCACCACCCAATATAATCTTGAATAAGTAGTCATTTCCATGTTCTGTATTTTACCAGGACATCTATCTGACTATTATCTGTGCATTTGTAACTGATTTGACAGGTAAACTAGACTGGCCAAAGTCAAATAAGTGAAAGGCCGTTATTCAGTGTAACAGAAGGAAAAACACAAATACAAATGCTAATATTGGGCCCGATATTGCAATGTCTTTTTGTCTGGCGACGGAAAACCATTCTGATAAGGCCTTCTCCACATTGGCTGCTTTTCCCGTTCTCTGTCTTTTTCGTTCTGGGTTAGCATTGGCGAGATACTGGGCACATATCTCGTCGTATTTCTGAGCTGCTTTTCCCGTTCTCTGTCTTTTTCGTTCTGGGTTAGCATTGGCGAGATACTGGGCACATATCTCGTCGTATTTCTGAGCCAAAGATAAATCGTTTCGTTTCCGTTTATTTGCCATGTTGACATTGTGAAAAAAAAAAGTTCTTGTCAATATTTATAGCCAAAAGATAATTAATCCAACTTGCTAAGAAAATCTCCTACAACTTGTCGGCATTTAACAATTTAAACAGTAATCACCATAATCGGTCACCCCAAATGGGGCCTCACATTGTGAGCTGCAGAGGAAAAATCACGTGATCAAAAGATCCCGCTAAAAATAACACTAGTAGCAAACGGCTTTTGTTTGTTACTGTCACGGACAATTCATAGAGAAAAATATCTGACAGGTATTTATTTATGGATTAAACATACACTGCTTCAAACGTGGCCGACATGAGATTAAGGGATGCCTGCTTACGAAACGCACATGGCCGCCAACAAGGTGGGAATGACCGACTTTGATCCTTGATTGTCCTGCATTGTCTCGGTCATTGGGTCACTTTTGAGATGAATCTCAGAGTTCATGGATTAATTACTATGTAATTAGGAAATGTATTGATTAATAACGAGTCGTCTGAAATAATTTAAGAAACAAGAAAACAAGTTTGTTGTAAGCCTTTTCTCTTTTTTTAACAATAAAATTAAATAAAATTAAAAGTATTCATTTCTGCATGTACGATAGTATGGTATTACGTACGATCATAAATTTTACAAAAACACATCAAGTAACAGAAACTTTCCTGTTTTACATGCAATTGCCATTCGGCAAGGATAATTTTATATTCAAATATCCGAAAACACGTTTAAAAAACACATCCAATTAACCGTTGGATTTTGTATTGTCATAATGGCAAATGGTTCCGTGCAGGACAAACATATTCAAATATCTGAAATATACAATAATCCGATATCCAATTAAGTGGATTTGACTGTATAAAGATATATTAAAAAAAACGATACATGTAACCCCTTCCATCAAACATACCATTTCATTACATAAAGTAGATATACAGGGTTTAAACTGTCATTTGCCAAATTGCCAAATACATTTTGAAGTTGAATTTGGTAAAAATATGTCATTACCAATTCATCAAAGAGCTAGTTCAAAAACCATGTGTCGTTTGTAGATATATATAGCTATTTAAAAAAATTATGATCTTTAACAAAGCAACATCTAGTCTTCTCTCGACGTTTCAAGTGCTTCTGAAAGGCACCACACTGCATCGACCAGTACTACAATGAATGTTGTCTTTTCCAATTTGTTTTTCCTTCCAATCCAGTGTTTCTGCCAGAAAGGAATTTTTGGGGCATGGCACTGTGGAATTGAATGTGATCACAATCAACAGGGGCTATGGGGGCCTACCCCAGAAAAAAAAAGGTTATGTTTAGGGTTAAGATTAAGAAAAAAATACAGTAATGATAAGAGTCATTAATTTTGTCAAACGGTTAACAAAAAATTGGGTATGGCACCATACCTGTTTTACTCTGGCAGAAACCCTGCTGAATCAGGTGCCCATTTTCTGTTTCTAAGAATTTTATACCATGCCCTATAGGTGATTGGGATATATGTCTAATATGCCAAGGCTAGCTCTGGGTGAGCAGAAAATTTCTTCAAATTAAATTATCTGTTAAAATTGCGGGAACCTTTTTATTTTGTAAAAAAAAATACCAATTTTTACCTGCATTTAATTCACCAAATTAAAATAAAATTAGCTAATTGTTTTTAAAATTCACAGTTGGTGAATTTGATGAGTGCCAGTCTGTAAACTGAATTAAACTTTTTCATATTTATAATGATCTAAAGCAAATTGTTAAACTGTCAATCCCAATCATGAACTCATAATGTATTTCTTAATACAGTATGGTGCCGTATATGAAAAGATGTGGTAAGCTTTCCTTCTGGAAATGCATGTAAAAGACCCATTGTAGGTAATTAATTTAGTCATATACTGTATATAATTAAAAACAGAAGAAGATTATAACAGTGTGAACCCTGTACCTACCAGCCTTATGTCTGATGGCTTTACCACGTCACCACTGAGGCCGGTAATGACAGCTGTTTATGACTGTTTATATATAGTGTCTTGAACCTATTAAAGCCGCACGCCCTAGTTCCATCCAACGAAAATAAATTATAATTTTGGTTAATCTACAAAACTGTAACACACTTAGATCACGTTTTTATAAAATGGAGAGAAAAAGCAGGTTTTATATCGATAAATACATGGGAATCCCCATGTCCCAATTGCTTGAAATAATGTTGAAAGTTAGTATTCTGATGTCACCGGTAGATGTCGCTCGAAGCACAAAAATGCCTACGTCACAACAAATTTCACCGAGTGCGGACAGACTTTGGGTGCGTGCGTTCCTTTCACCTCTCCTGGACATGTTCCAACTGTTCTGTCCTGGGCAGCGAAAGGAATGAGTTTGGAACAGGAAGTTACTTTATGAACATGGGTGCTTCTGTTTAGGAAGTGGCTGCTGCGGCAATCATGATACTTGAATAAGACGACACTGACCATGTTGACTATACTACAGTGTTTGAAATAATAACTCTTATATATTTTGTATAAACCGCAATTAGCCTACATTTGCTATTCGGAACCGGGTACTAGTGCCTAACCTATTGTTATTAGCAATTAGATGCACCGTTTATTATTGGTGGTGGGTGGTAGTGGTAGTGGTGGTGGTGGTAGTAGTAGTAGTAGTCACTGTCGTCAGGGGTGGAGAGGCACTTCCCCTCCCCAGGACGAAAATGTAAGATTTATTTTTCCTACTCTATTTAAATAAAGGTAACAATATAGCTTGTGTCCCACACACCCACCCCCCAAGGTTGTATCCCCTCTCCAGATATCGTAAGACTTAGCAAAATTATTGGTTTGTAGGGTTTGTAACGTTTTGTATTGAGATACTTGCTTGTCTGAACTTTATTGTTAATGAAAATGTTCACGAACTGTGAAGAAAAACCTCACAAATGAACAACAAGCAAACAACAACAAATCGGATATTGATTGCGCGAACCGTGCATGAGAAAACAAACCGAACCAAAATGATAATGGTCACATGGTATACCAGCGTCTGTGACATTGAAATGGGAATATCCCCTCTAAAAATAGATTAGACCTTGTCTGCTCAACGTTTTCTTCTCAGAGGCACGTGCCTTTTTAAGAAATATGAAAAATGCATTTTGTGGTATTACAAAAACCAGGATTACCAAAAAACACTTCAGGTGAATGGAAATGTATATTCTAAATAATAAACGGTAAGTAAAGTGCAATTTTATTTGTGAAAAAATGGGTTTAATAGCGAAAAACTACGGCCGTAATGGTTAACAACTAGGGTGTGTCCCTTTAAAGATCGTGGTGATTAATTTGTAAGTGCAAATGTTGGCACATGCATGCAGTCTTTGACAGGTGTGATTGACAGGTTTCTGCTGGTTACGATAATTGATTGGTTGGTAAGTATATTGGAGTGACAGATGCCTGGAATGGATACCAGTATCTTGAAGCTTATTAATTAATGTAAAAATATTTTGTCTTTCTGGTGTGACAGTTACAGCTTAATCTCAGGTATATTTTTTTTATATACAGTACTTAAACATTAAGGGCCAAATTTACAAAGCCTGTTTTTCTAAAAGCAGGTGTTTAAGCATTGTAAATGTATGTACATGTGTAAGACATAAACAGGTGTTTAAGCATTGTAAATGTATGTAGTTACATGCCTGTAAGACTCCAACAAGCTTTATAAATTTGACACTTAGAAAACATTGTCAGCCTTTATTTTTGTTTTGTTTTTGTGTGTTGTCACTGAGCCATTCTTATATTTGTTTTAAATTGATGTAGAATTTATGCCTTTCAACTCATTTGCTAAAAGGTTATTAATGTGTAAGTACCCAGGGTTTAAGCCAACTCGCCAAATGTGAAATAAACTTGAATCTTTTTTTATATGGCTGTCTATGATGGGTCTTATTATGGTATGGTGTTGTAAGTGCGTCCGTCCGTCGTCCATCTATTAACTTTTTCTTGTCTGGACCATATGTGACATACAGATGCATTCAGGATCATCAAACCTCACATGTAGGGAAAACATGGGATGGGATTGCAAAGAGTCAATGACTCAACGATATATATCCTCTTGCAAAGAGTCACTCAAAGGTCAGTCAATTGAATTCTGTTAAAAATAGCTTTTGTTTTCTGGTATTTTTGTCTTAATTCTTCTGTCAAATCCTGAGCTAAGAATATGCATGAAATTGCTTCCTTGTTAACGATATCTGGTTCAGGTCAAAGAACTATGGTACACAGTACAAAAAGTCATGGTAACAAGATAATGGATATAAATATGACATCCATCATCAAGCTTGTGCATTGGTGTACGGGATTTTAAGGAAGAATTTGTAATCAGGTAAATTTTGTCTGCTGTAATAGAATATACTGTACATGTATTAGCATTTTCAATGATTGAAACCTACAAAAGCTGTTCCATAACTGAAATTTGTTCACTCTGTTTTTCAGTCTGTCTACTACAATAATTTATAAAAAAAATATTCTTTACGCAAGCAAACTGTTCATTTCCTTTTAGTTGTATCTTGTGAAAAATAGTAACATTATATAAGAAACTAACTTTCTATGGCCTTATTATGAAAGGAGTCTTTACATACTACATATCATTTATCTTGTCTTTTGTAATGAAAACATATTTTTAACACTGCACATTCACTGTTAACATGGTCATACAGTAACAGTGCAGTTAGTTTCAGTATTGTTAATTTCATTGGCTGCTGTGCCTTGTCATCACTATGGAATAGCTGATAGATGTCTTTAAACTGATAACCCACTTGCATGGGAGATGGACGTGAGATAACAAAAATCAGTGTAAGAAAATATTTCTTTCTCCATATAGTATAATCACCATTGTTCAGGATACACCTCACAACTTTTTACTTGTGCAAACTTGTTTTCTGAAGCAGAACTGGATGGTTTGATTTTATCGATCATCAACACTTTCCGTGACCCCCTTAGGTGGACAGATCTTTTATTTATGATTGTGGTCATAAGCTTAGAAAAACCCCAGACATTGATGGTGACTGATTATGTATATTATGTTTCTGAATGTCACATTGTCATTATCCTAAAATCTTTTTTTTTTTTAAAGCAAAAAAGGAGGTTTTTATTCTGCAATCAAACAAAATTATTTGCTGTGGGACTTAAAGATGCATGATGTTATTCTTTGTAAGGGATGTACAGTGGTAAAAGCACTCATCTGAAGCGCTGTCGTTCTGGGATCAGTCCCCATCGGTGGGCCCCATTGGGCTATTTCTTGTTCCAGCCAATGCACCCATGTGGTATGTTCTATCTTGTTTTCATCGGATGGTAAATATAAAAAATCCCATGCTACTAATGGAAAAATGTAGTGGGTTTCTTCTCCAAAACTACATGTATATGTCACAATTACCAAATGGTTGACATTATTAGCCGATGATTAATAAATCAGTGTGCTCTAGTGGTGTTGTTAAACAAAACAAACTAACTAACAATGAAAACTAAAACTGCAGAAATTGACACATTTATAAGAAATTCCGTCATAATAGATTCTTTTTGTCTTCATGTAATGCAAATGGGTAGGTGTAAACCATTTGCACCAACCAGTGATCCATACCTGGTTCAACAAAGGCCATGGTTTGTGCTATCCTGCCTGTGGGAAGTGCAAATAAAAAGATCCCTTGCTGCTAATCGGAAAGAGTAGCCCATGTAGTGGCGACATCGGATTTCCTCTCAAAATCTGTGTGGTCCATAACCATATGTCTGACGCCATATAACCGTAAATAAAATGTGTTGACATGCGTTGTGAAATAAAACATTTCTTTCTTTCTTTCATGTAATGCTGGTGGATAGCAAAAATTTGGATGTGTATTTTGAGCATGGTATTGGTTTTGAAACATTATCTTTAAATAACAATTGTGTGTCATCTAAGAAAAGCCATGGCATCAAGTGCAGATGTTTTTGTTACTGTTACTGATAAAAATAAAGCATTGTTTACAATATGCATGTTTGTGGTAAGTACATGTATAAACAATTAACAATACCATATTGCTGAAAGAACTGTTTTAAAAAAAATTACAATAGAATTTACTCAAATGCTGCAATATAGTCCGTCCCCTAGGGAACGCCTTTTTTCATACAATGAAATTTGCTACAATTTACACAGATTTATATTTCTGGAGCCAATTGATTTATAAATTGCACACAAAAATAGTTTTTTTGTTATTTTTAAAACACTTTTACTTTTCTTCTTTCGTCAAACCAAACTAATTATTTACAAAAACAGTTTTATAGAATGATGGGACAGACTAAGGACTACATAGCTGTCTACAGCCATTGAAACTGGGATAAAGTTGTGATGGTTTTGCCTTTGCAAACTATTTTTCCTATTGTGGAGGTCTGGGAAGGGGCTTCCCCACAAAAAATATTTTTTCAATAATATATTATTATATTTTGATCATGTATATACATTAGGTTATGTATCTGCCAATAATAAGAAAAGCATCATTAGTTCTGCATCATGCAAGATTGTTGCTTATCGGCTTCGAAACTGATATTGTGAGGATGTAAAACTTGCAACACATTTCATTGATAAAGTCCTAAATTTCAAATTTTGGTTGGTGGTGGTTGATATGTGGTTTTGGTGTTTCAGATAGGCAATGCGACAAGACGGACATTCACAGGTATTGTTGATTGTTATAGTGTGTGTGTTTGTCTTCAGTTGTTGTACTCCTACTAGAGCTGCAGTTGCTGTGTTGATGTTGTGTTTTGCTTTATTTGAAGTCTTGTGTGGATAGAATCTGAACTGAATGGTTCTAGAATTTGATTTAGTTTCCAGAGAAATCTTAATTAATGTTAACGATAAGCTGTTCCAAGATGGTTAGCCAATATTATGCTATTGTGTATGCTGTCAGCATTTCTTCAAAACCTGTGACAGTTGCTTTGTTGTGTTCTTTGATTCCTGTTGACATTTCTGATTGAATAATAAGGAACAGCAATTGGTATGTGTGATTTAATATTGAAATAAAGAATTATTGACATAGTTGTATATAAAAATACCAGTATTTAATAAACATAACATAATTTCAAAAATATTTAAAATTTAAATTATACAATATTGAAATTATAGTAATAGTAAAGTAAGGGGTAATACATTATGTATTTCGAAATTTTAGGTAACAAGTCTGTTTGTGACATTTTTATGTACATGAGTAACTAATTATTCAGTTAGGTGACTTAAATTTGCTTAATCAGTGACTAACCTAATTGTAATGTGTACTGCTGTTTTGATAACAATGACATTCCTGATGTATTTTAAACAAATTATTTTGAAAATAATATAGTATTATTCATGTTCCAAAGTAAATCTTTAAAAATGTATGTACTAGTTGGTAACTGTTAAATTGGTGGTTTCCATGAATTTAAATTGTGTTACTGAACAATGATTTTGGAACAAAATACTGCCCTTCATAAATTTTTCATCAGGCTTGATGTTTGAATTTAAAGTTAAGTTACAGCAGTAAGGCACACAAAAAAAAGAGAAAAGTTTCCGGGAACCTAAAGGTTTTCTTATGCCAGTTTTGTAGATCATTAATTTCTTTTTGATTTCATGTACATGTGCACCAAATAAACCATTCTTGTGTAGCAGAAAAAACATTCTTTTTGTTCTTGCAGCATTTAAAGCGCCCTATTACGAAAAGGGTCTATAGCTATATGAATTGTTCGTATTGATAAAAAAGTGTTAATTGATTTATAAGTGGGAACAGTTATGGTACATGTATATACCATTAAATTTTGTAGATGTTGAAGTATGATTTTGGTGTTGCAAATATAGAGAATAATACGTGAGTGGCCGTTAGATACCATTTATCTCAACAAGTTGTTTTAAAATGTAAAAATATATCTAATGAGTGAAAACGAGTTGTGAGATAAATGGTATCTAACGGACAGAAATGTATTATATCTTCAAAAACCAGGTTTTAAGCCTAAAAGTTATTTACAACTGTTGCACTTGTAGCTGACTTATGTGTCACAGACACATGATTGTCATGTTAAATATACGTCACAGTTTAATTGATTTCCTTCGTGTTGGTTTTTTATTGGACATATAGCACTAGTGATCTGGTCATCACCTAGGAGCAGCCAGTCATGTCTTGAAATTGTTAACACGTACATGTAAAATAACAAATGATGTTCTCACTAAGGGGTATGTAAGAAATCTGCTATGGATCACTCGGAAAACGTACATTAATTTATGACAAAGCCAACATTAATACCTGCAACTATTGCCTGTAAGTAGTTGTTAGTTACATATGTTGATGTGTCATTAAACAAACTTTCTTTGTTCTAGACTACCAGCCTCGGTGGTGTCATGATTAAAAAAAAAAGAGTAAAGTTTGTTTTATTTAACGATGCCACTAGAGCACATTGATTTTTAATCTTATCATCGGCTGTTGGACATTAAACATATGGTCATTCTGACACTGTTTTTTAGAGGAAACCCACTGTCGCCACATAGGCTACTCTTTTATAACAGGCAGCAAGGGATCTTTTATTTTCGCTTCCCACAGGCAGGATAGCACAAACCATGGCCTTTGTTGAACCAGTTATGGATCCCTGGTCGGTGCAAGTGGTTTACACCTACCCATTGAGCCTTGTGGAACGCTCACTCAGGGTTTGGAGTCTGTATCTGGATTAAAAATCCAATGCCTCAACTGGGATCCGAACCCAGTACCTACCAACCTGTAGACCAATGGCCTAACTATGACGCCACTGAGGCCGGTGTGTCGTGTTTAAGCCATGGGACATAAGGCTGGTAGGTACAGGGTTCGCAGCCCACCCAGAGCTAGTTTTAATGACTCAATGGGTAGGTGTAAGACCACTACACCTTCTTCTCTCTCACTAACCACTAACAACTAACTCACTGTCCTGGACAAACAGCCCATATAGCTGAGGTGTGTGCGCCCAGGACAGCGTGCTTGAACTGTAATTGGCTATAAGCACGAAAATAAGTTGAAATGAAATGAATGTTCTAGACTACAATTTGGTAGGCATGGCTCTGCATTTGTGAGTGATAAAAAATAATTTAATAATTAACTAATGTACTTCATAACTTGAGGTTTATGGAAATTCTTCACTGTATTGTTCGTGCATGGACTACCGAGCTCATTCTTTTTTCTTTATGCCTACCATAGTGGAGTTGCAAAGATTTTTGTATGTGTTGTAGCGTGAGCTGTTTGACCTGTTGACAATATATAGATATGTGTATACTCGGCAAAGAAAAAATGGTGCAAATATATAACAAATAAGAGATTTAAAGAGTCAATATGACATTGATTTTTAAAATATTTTTATATGTACAGCATCCTGATAAAATAGTAATCCTTTCTTATTTGTATCCTTTTGTTGTTTGACAGATATATGTATAAATAGTTTTTAACCACGAAGACTGTGGTTTTTGTTGCTAAGTATATTAATATTTATTCTTTGTACAAATATCATTGTATTGTCAGTGAAAGTAAAACTGTTCATGCAGAAACATAAAAGCAATGAAAGTGTCATTCTAGATGTGTAGCTACTGGTCCTTGAACATGGTATAAAGAGACCAACAAATAGTAGGTGTTTTTAAGTCTGTATGTTAAAGAAATGATCATTCAAATGATGATTCCTTATTATTTTGTTAACCAACAGGTGTTTGGTATTTGAAACTTAATGTACTGTTTTTGAGAAGAAACACATTTTTATGTATATAGAGAATAATTAGTTAGTGACATCGGATATCTGCTTTAGTCTGTGACGGTAAGAATGGGAAATTTCACGAGACTCTGCCGAGTGGAATTTCTTGTTCAGCCTGAACATGATAAAGCAGCTATTCAGCATTGTTAACTAGATATTATCTTTATTCTGCAGACCATAAAAGTTAAGGGAGAAAGCTATTATTTCTGTTTTTTAGCCACATTGTACAATGACCTAGAGGGCAAATGAGCGATTTTGTAATGTAACTATGCGTATGATGTTACTCATGTGACGTCAAAAGTCATATCCTACTAGTAGTAGGATATGACTATGCTTTATCTGTCATATTCTGTGAATAGAATCGGCGGTTGACACATTACTTAGGATTAGAAAGACACTGTCCTGATATTTTAAAAGATAAAATTAAGTTATTTGCTAAAACAAAAATACAGTGTTTGCCTTAGTTGCCAAGTTGTAGGGTCTGCTCCTATTTCTCCCTCCATCACCTTTTCCCGACTCCTGTCTTGTGCTGCTGTGATAAATACATATGTGTACCTGTATGCTATAGACATCATTTTTGATCCAGCAGTCATTATTTGGGAACACTCTGAAGTTGGTTGGCAAAAGGATCAAGCTGGCCTATTAGGTGATGCCGATTTTCAGGGGTATAAAATACAATTGAAAAAAACTAAACCTGTTACATTACACTTTATTTATTTTTCTGATTGGAACTATTCAGTTTGATGCATTAAAATATTCTATCTTTAATTAAAGCAATACATGTTCCTTAGCAGGCCCAACAAATTTTCAATCCACCTAACTTCAAGGGCCCATAACTGTGTACAATGGGTAAATCACAATGAAAGTTAAAATTTATCTCTAACAGAACATGATAAAGCTATACACAAAATTTCAGCTGGGTAACTTGAGGCATTGCAAAAGCAAAGTCAGGAAAACAAATTTCCGTATCTCCTAGTACAAGGGCCATAATACCATGCCACAAATGGATAAAGTGCCATGGAAGTCAAACTTGATCAATAACAGCACATGATAAAGCTATACACAAAATTTCAGCTGGGTAACTTGAGGCATTGCAAAAGCAAAGGAAAACAAATTTCCTTATCTCCTAGTGCAAGGGCCATAATACCATGCCACAAATGGATAAATTGCCATGGAAGTCAAACTTTATCAATAACAGCACATGATAAAGCTATACACAAAATGTCAATTCAATATCTTGATGCATTGTCGAAAAAAAAAAAACATCCGGAAAACTATGTGGATAAACGGATGGACAGACAGACAGAAGGACGGAGATGAAACCTATAGTCTATTGCGGTTGGACCAGTAGGGGACTAAAAACAAAGGCACAATATTTTTCCTTAATACCTTAAGTAGTAATGTTTTGTGTAAATTATTAGTCCCCTACCAGTCCAAGCAGAGGGGACTATTGGTTTTGTTTCTGTCCTTCTGTCTGTACATCTGTCCTGTCACACATATAGTTTTTTCATAATTCTTCAAAATATTGAGCTAAGTGTTTTGTATAGCTTTATAATGTACTGTTACAGATCAAGACTAGTTTGACTTTCATGGCCAATTACCCATTTTAGACCGAGTTATGGAGATGCAAAAATTTGTTGGGCCCTGAGACATTTATTGCTTAGCAGTACTCTCAGAATGCCCGTTTTGTTCAAGTTTCCTTGATTGTATGTATGTATGTATGTATATGTATATATATATATATATATGTGTGTGTGTGTGTATATATATATATATATATATATATATATATATAGAGGTGTGTGTGTATATATATATATATATATATATAGAGGTTATTACCAGAGTGTTTTTCGGTATCGTCAATATCAAATATTAGGAATAAAAATTGTATTATGCGAACCTCTGGTGAGCATAATACATTATTTTTATTCCTAATATATGATATTGACGATACCGAAATACACGAGGGTAATAATCTCTTTATCATATAAGCTCAAGCTTAATACAACGTGTTTTTGTGAACTGTACAGACAACTTTAATTCCAGTCCGCCATTACTAGATATTCAAATGACGTAAGAATATGTGGCGTGGTGTATTTTTGAATGGAAATGACGTCAAACTCGAAAGACGTCATTTTGGATGTCCTTACATCAAAATAAAGTTATGCCTAACATGTTTTGTTTTCTGAACGCTGGACAGCTTTCAGTGTCAAATTGCCATTGAAATGTTTTTATTTGATGACTATGAATTCAGTACGTCAATCATGGACTTTGTCACCCAAGTAAGTTTGCTTAAATATCAATAAACCTAGTGCCGAGACCTCGACTAATTTACATCTAATTTGCAAAGTTATCAAATTCTCAAAGTATGTGATCTAAAAAATATCACATACTTTGATTGCACTGAAAATGTAAGATTATTATATGATAAATATCGCCTTATACGTGTGTATATATATAGGTGACGTCACGCTGTGTGTGTATGTGCTCCTGACGTCATATATGAGACTCTCGGACAGAACTATATCAAAATACATGTGTGTATATATATATACGTCAGGATAGGTGTGTGTATGTGTGACGTATAATATATATATAAATACTATCTATATATATATATATATATAATGATATATATACTAAAATATATATATATATATATATATATATATATATACTCACATACTGGTACATTGAAAATGATAAATTAGCCCTAAAATATTTGTTTATGTTCATAGATTACATTTATTATTATTATTTTGTATTGATGTTCCCACAAATAATTGCGTTCAGCATGATATGTGCACATCAAAAACCAGCAGGGATTGGTGCTATGATAGTTTGATTTTGAAATTTTATAGACTTTGTGACGAGAAGCTGCGTAATAAGAAATGGATGTTATCAGACTAATAATACCCTGCTTATTGATTTTTCTGGTTCTTGCACTCGGTGTTATTGATTGCTTCTACTTTATTGCTACAGCATTGATTGGCAAAATCTCCCCCACACATAGTATGGTGCTCCGGCAGTTCTCGGTGGAAATTGCTAATTACCACCTTGTTTGAAAACATTACTGTCATTTCCACCTGAGTTACGATTACTCTTTATGAGTAATGATATGCAGTAATTATGACAATAAGTGTAAATGCCTCAGCTGCAGTGCCAGTGTAAACTATTTTGTTGCTAATGTTTACCAGTTGCAAATTTAAAACAATTGGGACTTTTTATTTTAATTTTGAGAAATAATTTCTTCTGATGATAGATATTTTATTGAAAGAATTTGTCATTTTCTGCTGTTTGAGCAAATTTTCTGCTTACCTAGAGTTAGCCCAGAAGTATGAAAGTGCATAACGTAATGTGATATATTTGATACTTTGATGTTATTAAATGTTCATTAGCCAGATTTTTTAGCTTAATGTTAACTGAATGTTATGAGGCTATAACCAGTTGGGATTTACTGGTAGACCTCGCTGTCTAAGGGGAATTTTATGCTGGCCTTCCATCATTCCCTTGAGACTAGTTCAAGGAAAGTCATTTTTAACTTCCCTTAGTATTTGAATAATTAAAAAAAAAACCCAACTACAATTTCAAATAGATTAAATATCAATGTTCAGTATGGCAGTGTGTCTTAAATAGTTTTAAGGTAAAAAAAAAATTCATAGGTAGATCTGTACGGGTGCTTGTGATAAAAACCTATATGCTGAATACAGCTCTGATATATTTATTATCAATATAATTGATCTAGTTAACACAAATACCATTGTGTGTCCCCTTCCTTTATCTTATAAAAGCTATTTCCTTCCACTCCAGTCTGTTTCATTTCCCCTCTACATCATTCAGTGGTAGAGCTCACCACAGTTTGAGGGGGTTGAAGGATTGATCTGTCTTCCACTTCAGTTTTTCCTGTTCAAAATTGGTGGAATATGAGAAAGTGTCTAAAAGACACTTTGCTGCTTTATTCTTAAGAGTATCCTATGTGGCAGCAACAGGTTTTCTTTGGTGACCATTGTCAAAATAACCATTTGTGAAAATAACCAATTGTCAAAATAATCATTTGCCAGCTACCATAGCTATACAGGGCTCACACTGGCATTTGTTTTAGTTTAGTCGATTTTCAGATATGTAGAGTATTTCCTTGAAAATCATTAAAATGTGGTTAATTTAAGGACTATTTTATTAGCCGAAGTCTAAATGTTTTAGCTATTTTACGTAAAAATTAGCAATTGGCTAATATGGCAATGTACAGGGTGAGCCCTGGCTTTAAAACTGCCGAGGTATCATTAAATACTCTCATTTCATTCTATTCCATGTCCCTGCCCACCTTCCTTTTAATATCTATTCCTTGTTTGTTTTTCTCCATTTACCCATCCTTTTTACCTCCCACATAATGGAATAGTGTACATTCCTCATTAATTTCCCTTTGTTTTCAATTACCTTTTTTCTTTGCTTTCTCCTTGCATACTGCTGAATACAATGTCTTTCTGTATGTCTTGAAGCTAGATAAGATTGTGTGTTCCCTGTAAATATCTCTGCAACCAAAGATGTTGATAAGTGTAGTGACATTATCAAGTTTTCTCTAGACTAATGATTAAATTTAGTGCTTCATAAACTATTTAGTTACTTGTTAGTGATGTGAGGACTACCAGTAGATTTTCTTCAGAAGATGGCATTGATATATGAGGCAAATCATGAACAAAAGAAATCAATTTGTTTAATAAATAACTAGATCCACTGCACTGAAAAAAACAACCTACAGCTTTGCTCTGCTGTGTCTGTCTTCTGGCAAACCTGCAACTCACCATTGCAAATGTGTAAATTCACTTTGTTCATGTTTTTATTGTTTTATTTTTAAATACATTTAAATGTTTTTAAATTAAATTGTCAGACTTTGCATACAAAATGAAAATTCTGAGATACCACAACAAAAAACAAAAGCAAGAATTTTGGTGATTATTCGGTTTTCCAATTAATTAGAAAAGAAGCAATTACTATGTAAATAAGTTGCTTTTAATCAAATTGTTTAAACAGCCAAATAAGGGAACCAAGGAAATTAACAAAGCATGGTATTTGTTACATGTGTACAAGGAAATAGAGCTGGGCGGCACTGAAATTTGAGGTTCGCTTTCGGTACGGTATTCGGTATTGACACAGTACCAATTCCGATACCCATATCTAGTGGTATTTTCGGTATCCTCAGCTTTAAATGCATGCCTGAATTCAGGCTCACCCGCTAATTTCATCTAAATAAAATTAAATTCCATACACAAGGATGTCGTCTTGATTTATACCCAACCCATTTTGCTTTTGTCAGACATATTATTGTTAGTGCTTTACTAAATGGCAGAACACATTTTTCAATACAAAAATTATGGTATTTAGAAATTTGCTCCGTACGGTAAATTGATATTGACATGATACCGATACCGAACGGTATATACAGTATACCGCCCAGCTCTACAAGGAAAATCCTGCAAGCTCTGTAGAGCACATGCTTTAGGTGCTTTGAATTGTTGAATCAGTCCCTTTGTTGGAGACGTTGGGTTTCCTAATTCAACCAGTAGGCTGTTGTATACGCTGCCCTGTCTGAAAGTGCATACATACAACATGTGTTTGGAAGGAATAGCCTATGTGGTGATAATGTTTGTTCTTAATTTGTTAGACCCCTAATGACACTGACTTCACATGTGATGGGGTACCAATAAACTTTCCTCTTCTTTCCTTTCCCTTCCTTATTGTCTTCCTGTATCTTCCTTTCCCTGTTGACCGGCCTCGGTGGCGTCATGGTTAGGCCATCGGTCTACAGGCTGGTAGGTACTGGGTTCGGATCCTAGTCCAGGCATGGGATTTTTAATCCAGATACCGACTCCAAACCCTGAGTGAGTGCTCCGCAAGGCTCAATGGGTAGGTTTAAACCACTTGCACCGACCAGTGATCCATAACTGGTTCAACAAAGGCCATAGTTTGTGCTATCCTGCCTGTGGGAAGCGCAAATAAAAGATCCCTTGCTGTTAATCAGAAAGAGTAGCCCATGTAGTGGCGACAGCGGGTTTCCTCTCAAAATCTGTGTGGTCCTTAACCATATGTCTGACGCCATATAACCGTAAATAAAATGTGTTGAGTGCGTCGTTAAATAAAACATTTCTTTCTTTCTTTCTTTCCTTTCCCTGTTGAGCGTAAGAATATGAACAAACTATATATGTATGAAAAGAAAGAAATATGTAGATGGTCAGTCATATTTAATTAATTTAGTCTCTTATTTCTTTTATGTTCATTGGGGTATGAACCAAAAAAATCATCCGCAAACTGTGAATCGGCGAAGCCATTCACACATAAGTTTGCATATGATTTTTTTGTTCATACCCAGATGAACGTAAAAGAAATAATAGACAATACTTATAATTAAAATTGAGTCATACAGGCTAATAATAACACTTAAACTTGATACTTTATTTTGAATTATTTTTTTATCCATAATAAGACAACTTGCAATAAAATGACATCAGATATCACATTCCCTGACAACGTAATTTTTATGTTCATGGAGAAATGAACAAACTCGTGGCTACGACTGGACAAATGAGATGACGTTATGTTGTAATGAATGTGTAACGGCAATTTGATTATTGTAATTTAAACAGTTCTTTCCATATTTGTATTTCTCTTCAAAAACACCCTCCCCTACCCCCACACATTGCCAGTTCCTACATGTATTTTCCATTACTGTTTGATTGCATGACAGTTCAAGAGCCCTGACATTGGACATATTCCCACTTCTTCTCTAATATGATATACTGGGTATAGTCTAATAAACGGCAAAGTCATAGCATTTCGTTCTATGGTCTCCTGCCAGCAGATATCACACAAATCAATACTGACCCACTGACAATGGGTTGATGGCTGTATTGTTTAACTGCCTTGCCGTCCACATCATGGTCTGTGTACCCAGCCAAATCCGTGTTCGGTGGCCGCCTGGGACGCTCAATACCTACTGAATGGCTCTTCACCGCTTCAACAGTGTTTTCCAATAGTTGATGATGAGTCTCAATCTGCCAGTTTCAGAGGCAACCTCTGCCTGTGCATTGTTATCTTGTTATTTCCAATACACATAAAAATATCTCCACATCAAGGGAGAAAAAAACCAAAAACCCCGCACAATAAAAAACCCAAACCCCATAATTTTGGCAATGTTCAATTCTCAGCATTCTATCTTCTTCTTTTCCCCCTTTTTTCATCTTAATTTCTACCCTTCATCCTTCATGAGCATTGCCCTGTGTGTTTTTGTGTGTGTGTTCTCGTTTATTAATCATGTAGGGGAAGATAGGCTTAACGAAAGAGTTTGCGTTGCAGTTCCCATGGCAACGCTCTGTGTTCATTGAAGGAATTTATCGAGTTTCTCATTTCCACTACACGGTCTTGGTACATTCCCACGCCAGTGTTGGCTTATCTGCGAGCGTGCTCATTGCTCTCTCCCGTCTTGTTCGCCCAATGTCTGAACAGCTGACTTGATCATCGCCCAATGAATTGCACTCGTTCTGGGAACATACATCTTCACTGAAACAAATAACAATTCTCTTTCCTTCTACATTATGGTAAGCTTTCTTTATTATTTGAAAGTATTAATGATTTTGTTTGCATCTCTTTTTGGCTGCATTATGATGGTACCGTCGTCTCAAGCTTTAGTATTGATTGAAGTCATCCATGTTTTCTTTTTCTGGCGTGGCTTGTGTTCTGTGCTGTACGGTACCAGAGAATGGCACATATGGTATAGTGGCCCTAATGCATATATTTCCAAGTGCATAATGTTTTAAAAAGTGTGTATTTTATGCAGGGAACATTTTGTTTTCAAAATCTTGATTAGATATATTTTTAATATATTGAAAAGTAATTGTAATTACTGTTTAATGTTTTAAAATTGTGTAGTGATCTCTGAAACTTGCGTAGCAAATTGCGACATGATATTGAACAAAATGTTCCCTGTGGTGGGAAAAACATGTATTTTCAGTACCTATACCAAAATTAAGAAATTAATTTTTTTCTGTTTTTGAAATGTTAAAAGATTAAACGTTGTAGGGAGCAGGATGTACTGTAAACTGAGAAGAAAAAAAACTACATTTTGCATCATTCGTGCCCAACCTCAAGTTTCAAAATTTATATGCATGCATACATTAATTTTATTGGAGGTATGCATTGTATATGTTAATGGTTGTTAGCAAAATTTACATGTCACAGGAAAACACCCATGTCACAATATTAATGTCGTTCACAGTGGTTGTCAGAATGCCTTCCTGAAGTGTCATAGCTCTTGGCATGATTCCTCTCAGTAAACCTAATGAGTTATTTTCTATTTAAATCAGTGTTCCATATCTGCTATATTAAAGGTCATGTTTTCTAACTTTAGTATTCTTGGTTATTATATAAAAGTTTTTAAAAAATCTAACTTTGTATATGCTACCCTATCATGCTAGTCTATGGGATTCTTAACTATGATATGAAATATAGATTCATTTGTGATGTTCTACCATGGAATAATGTTCTACGCTATTCACAAAAAACATTCCTGTGCAATAAATTAAATGGTCTCTAAACATTTGTAAAAGTTTGTAAATGGTTGAAATTTCTGATCCATGTGGACATACCATAATTTTTGCAAATTGTCTCATGATGTCTACAAAAGTTAAAGTTTGCTTTGTTTAATGACACCACTGGAGCACATTGATTTATTAATCATTAGCTATTAGATATCAAAACACTCAGTAATTTTGACTTGTAGTCTTCAGAGGAAACCCGCTACATTTTTATACACCCTTCTTTGGTATTGTGTTGTCCGCCTGTTGGTAAACTTTTCATTTCCGGAGCATATCTGTCTTAGCAGCATGGGATCAATATGAGAATGGATCCTCCGAGGTGGTACAATCCATACAAGCACCTCAAGCGAGTGCTCTACTCACTGAGCTGGATCCTGCCCCCATAATGTGTACGAATAACCAATAAATTATTGCTTGAAGACGACTTGATTTTTGCTTAAGTGCCGTTAAATATAAATCTTGTGCAAAGATATTACAGGAACTTTTTTCTGTGAATAAATAAATAAAACTTTATTTGTGTTATTTGACTATGCAGCTATTAGCTATTACAATGGGAGCGGGATGTAGCCCAGTGGTAAAGCGCCCGCTTGATATGCGGTCGGTTTAGGATTGATTCCCGTCGGTGGGCTAATTGGGCTATTCCTCGTTCCAGTCACTGCTCCACAACTGGTGTGACAAAGGCCATGGTATGTACTATCCTGTCTGGGATGGTGCATATAAAAGATCCCTTGCTGCTAATTAAAAAGAGTAGCCCATGAAGTGGCGACAGCAGGTTTCCTCTCTCTATATCTGTGTGGTCCTTAACTATATGTCTGACACCATATAACCATAAATAAAATGTGTTGAATGCGTCGTTAAATAAAACATTTCCTTCCTTATCTATTACAAAAGTTAGCTTTGTTTTTGACAATGCTTTGTGATTAGTAAGATATAGCCTTTATGGAGTTTTTCACCTGCCACATTCTGTGCAGTATGTTTCATGACTAAAATGTCAAAAAAACATGGCTTATGTCATTCTGTCTGGAATAATGTGTATAGCAGGGATGTGATTTTATAGCTTTATCTTCTTTATTTTCCATCTTTTTTTCTCTTTTTTTTTTTTACAGTGCTGAAAAAATGTCCTTTATTTCAGTGTGGTATAACTTTCCAACCTTTTTAATAATAATTTTATTTTTATTTTTATCAGTGATTTGGAAAATATCACAATATGGAAAGCAGTAAGGTTGGACAGTGTTCCAAGTATCTCACCACTATTGTTTTTGCATAGCCAAGCATATTAACATTAGCCTTTATACCAATTAAACCCAAAAAAAAAACCTCCAACCCAATAATAAAGTCGTCCTCTGGACAGTGTTCTAAGTATCTCACCACTACTGTTTTTACATAACCAAGCATGCAAACATTATTCTTTGTAGCAATTACACCGGAACATCCCCCCCCCCCCCCAATATTTAAGTTTCTACTCTGTGACTTGATTATAATAAAATAAAATTTAAAAATAATAACTGATTACACATGATATGGCACGGAGTTCTCAATACAGATATCAACCCTGTTTTTATACCTTGTTTATGGGAGTTGGCCTGTACCCTTTGAACATTGCATGACCTTGCAGTCAACTCAGTTCTGATTAAAACAAAATAACATTAAAAAAAGGTTGTTTTTTTTCTCCCCCAGTGCAGTCATGTTTATTACCTGCAAGTCGATGATTAGCTGCGATAGTGTTGTGATCCTACCCACTAAGTGTTTAACTTCCGACAGTTGGTGATTAAACATGGTGCTAAAATGTCATTAAACATTCTTGTCCTCTCCGGTGGAGTTGTACTGAAATCATGTTTGTGTCAGGTCCTCCCGACATCGATTCTTTTATGTCTTCAAAGAATTCATCCTCGACCAAATCACATTTACAAACTACCCAAGGATTGCAGAAGCTGGCAGTACTGCCGACGAGATAAAGTGAGGGAAATGTCACTTTGATCATGTTGGCTTAGTTGTATTGTGAATATCTCAGCAGTTTGAAAAAAAAAAAGTAAACTCAGCCAGCCGAATTATTCACTTGCTTTAGAGTAAAAACAAAATATGAAAAAATAATAAAATTCCTTTTTGTTTATTGATGCAAATAATAACAAATTAACTTTATTTTTGGGTCTTCACAGAAAGAAATGTTTTGCTGCCTTCAAAAAAATTAAAAATTTTGCCATCTTCAAAGAAAATAAATGCATGTCTAATGAGACAAACCAGCATATTGTTTATTCAATGGCAGGTCATTTTCAAAGATACATGTAAGGTACAGTGTGCTCTGTCCAAACATGTATCTGTGCAGTCTGGATTTCTGTGCAAACTGGAACTATAAATATTTCAGTCCTGTCCCGTGACAGTTTAGCTTGAGTAACATCTCCGCTGTCTAATCTGCCCTGTCGGTGGGCCTATTGGGCTATTTCCTGCTCTAGCCAGTGCACCACGACTGGTATATATCAAAGGCCGTGGTATGTTCTATCCTGTCTGTGGGATGGTGAATATAAAAAGATCCCTTGCTACTAATGGAAAACACGTAACGGGTTTCATCTCTATGACTGTGTCAAAATGACCATATGTTTGACATCTTATAGCCGATGATTAATAAATCAATGTGCTCTAGTGTTGTCGTTAACCAAAACAAACTTCTTCTGTCTAATCTGGTATACTGTATACTGGCACATTTTATCAGACCCCTTTGAATCCAGTTTAGACAGTCCACTGTAATGGTGACAGTTAATCTAGTGTGTCAAAAGGTAGTACTAAACCAAATAACTTCTGGCTGGGTCAATGGTCGAGGTCCATCAAACTTTTGATAGAGCAGTTAATACTACAAGTCCTGTGATTGGTAATAAATGTGAGTGTGTTGGTTGTAAAAAAAAAAAAATTTCATCTGTGCAAAACAAGTATACAATTTTATTTCTTCTAGTATACCACTGTCATGTAGCCTTGTGCTTAAAACATGTATGGGGGTACCTGTGAAAAAAAAAGTACTAAAATTTTGTGCTGAACTAGGGTACCCGTTATCTCTGAAATAAGCAGCTTAATTCACATCTAATGTTTTCTGATTCATTTTAAGGTTGAGGGGTGGTCATTGGGGGTGGTAATATTTATATGTCCATTGATATGCTGCAGATAGGAGTTTTAGCCACATATGTTACTATGGTTGTCTATGTGATTTGATTTGGTGGTATACACCCAAGAGAAGACATTTTCTAATGCCACATAGTGTGGTCATACTGATTAAAGGAGCAAGAGATCTTTTATAGTTGTGTATACTGATGCATTTCATTAGTCTCTCTTGAAATCAGTTTAGACAGTCCACTGTAATGGTGTCGGTCAATCTAGTGTGTCAGAGAAGAAATTTACTAATGCCACATAGCCTGGTCATACTGATAAGGAGCAAGGGATCTTTTTATATCTGTACTTTTCCATAATCAGGGCAGCACAGGTCAGGTCATAAAGTTTAACGTGCACATTCAGAGCAAGTCATTGTAGTTCACGCATGTCATGGATGCAAATTCCCTTGCCTCTTAAGACAAAAAGGGGAGGAGGGAAAAGGGGGGGGATATCTCGCTTACAACTTGTGCACTTGAAAACACATAAATCCAGTCGATGTCCAATGTAAAGGAGACAGAGAAGGAAGATGTGAGGTTTGAATGGTTCTCAGTAATAGAATTAAGCCAAAAGGTTGTGTTCTAAAAGATTTTGGTGATTGAATGCTTATTTTGAATGGTTCGGCTGAAAAATAGTCAGATTTTCAAAATTGAGTCTAAATTGGATCTGATGTTATATGAACCTAGGGTGGTTGGTGTATCGCTTAAACGGGCTGTTAGGATTGTGGTTTGTCTTCACATGCTCCAGATTTTAATATACTAGTAATGGAGTACTAGCTGACACGGGAATACGGTACTGTTATAAAAACAAATGTTTGGTGCAGTGGCATCAACATTTTGAGAACAATCCAAGAATTTTTGCAATGGAGAGAGAGAATTTTTTTTTTTTTATTCAGTCATTTTATTTACAGTTATATGACGTCGGATATATGGTTAAGGACCACTTCATGGGCTATTCTTTTTGATTAGCAGCAAGGGTTCTTTTATATGCACCATCCCACAGACAGGGTAGTACATACATGTACCTTTGATATACCAGTCGTGGTGTTTTGCAGTGAGTGGAGGTATCAACATAATCATCTTTATGAATTAAAACCAAGAACTTAATTTTATCGCCATAGTTTTTCATGCAGGGGAGCTAAACTGTGGAACACACTACCTTCAAAGATAAAATATTCTCAGTCCCTCGCTTCATTCAAATCCAGTTATTTTAAGCACTATTCAAATAATAATCAATTTTAAGATATACCTTTGTTGTTGATTTTGATGTGTTTGTTAATTATGATGTATTGAGTTATCACTGACTTAAGTTTCTTAACAAATTGATTTAAATATTATTTAAATATTCATAATATGTGCTATTGTTTCTCATGCTATTCATATTACAAGTATGTTGATGTTGTTTCTTTGAATGTATGTATGTATAATATCATGTATAGATTAGAGAGGGCCTCATGAAGTTGAATGTATTTACCCTCTGAAAATAAAGAATTTTATTATTATTAGTATTATCTAGATTGTGGCAGGCATTAATAATGTATAATAAATCATTGCCCTCAAGAGACTTCATACAATATACAAATTAAAAACATACAGTATACAGATTAAATTATCCATGGGTGGGAATGGGGTTTCAGTGCACGTGCTTGCTCCACAAGTATTAAAGTTGTGCTGAAGAATACTATAAAAAAGACTTGTTTCTTCATTTACTTGCCGTCACAATGCTTCACCTTTTACCTAGGTACATCTGCTTTATCTAATTGCTGTTTTTGAATAATTAATTAGCTTATAGACTTGTTTTTATATGCCCTGGAAGACCTTCCATTCTTTTACCTCACGGCCTGCAGACATGTATTCCAAGTGTAAATTACACCATTTGACTTTCTTTGGTCTCGAGCTATCTTATGGATTTTCTTTGTAGAATAATCGGCTAACATAATTGATTGAATAAAATTCTTGGTTTGCTATTGATTTTTTCATGCTTGGTACAAGTAATTTCTTCCAGGCATGATATGCACAAAGTAGATTACTGTTTACTTAGATTGCCATCACGGATAGGAATTTCCTTATTAAAATTATTTAGTCTTCAAAATATACATGATTATCATATAATAGATAGTGTAACCAATAAAAAACGCGAAACATAATGTGATATTATTCAGGTCACATACTTACAGAAAATGATAATTTGCAAATCAGATGCATATTAATCAGGTCATGGGACTACTTTTTTGACATGTAAGCAAATGTACTACAGCAACACTAAAAAACCATAAACGTTTCAATAGCCATATAACTGTCAGTACAGGTCAGCAACAAAACAATTGCATTATGTATTTGCTTCTAGTGAATGAGTTTGTTTTGTTTAAGGACACCACTAGTTCACATTGATTTATTAATCAGCAGCTACTGGATGTCAAACATTTGGTAATATTTCCATTAGCAGCAAAAGCTTACGCACAAACAAGACAGTACACATATCATGGCTCTTGATATAACAGTCTTGGTGCACTGGTTGGGACGGGAAAACCCAAACAGAAAATTGGTTCACTAACCCAATCACATCAGGTGAGCACTCTTGCAACTAAGCTAGGTCCCACCCTGTACTCACTTCTACATACAGGAAATATGCTATTTTATGCAGTTCACAAACAATTGATTTTTGTCAATCATGATTCATAAGATTACCCGATTTGATTGCTGTGATCAAATCTGTCAGATTATACATCAGGGGCCTAATTCACTAAACTCTCGCAACTGCGATCTTGCAATGCAATGCTAAAAGACTTGCAAAGAGGATGCTTTGTTGTCTAGCAGAACCTAAGAGACCTTTGTGAATTAGATCCCATAACACAAAATATCTTATTGTCTGATGCTCCAGACTACTCAGCCCTTTCTTATTATCTCAGCAATGAATATCAAATTGTTCTGTTCATTTCAGGGCACACACAAACGCACAGTCAAACCTCCTGTAAAAAAAAACCTATTTATCTTTTGATTCGGTTATAGCGGGGCTTCCAGATTATGGTAGCCCCACTCCCATGGCAAGGTGATATTCAATGTTGGGCTAGTAAATAACTACTATTGCCATGCCCGACAGCTAGTGAAAAAAAATTGTCATATGTTGCAGTTAAGTCTATTTTGTAAATATGAATATCCTTCCAACACCCCGATTTTAAGCCCTTTAGGTGACATGTCTGATTATTAATGTTATTTAGTAAAATTGTATTAACTTATTGTATTAAGTAAAGTAAAGTAGGGCTAGTGAATTATTAATTGTGGATAGTAATTATTAATAGATAATTATTTAAACTACATATCAGAGGTCCTACTTTGTTTTGCACACTGTCCTAAATCCTTCCCTCACCTCTGCCGTCTTTTATTCTAACAGGTCATATTATTTTCTTAGCAGGACATATTTCTTTTAGACCGGCCTCAGTGGCGTCGTGGCAGGCCATCGGTCTACAGGCTGGTAGGTACTGGGTTCGGATCCCAGTCGAGGCATGGGATTTTTAATCGAGATACCGACTCCAAACCCTGAGTGAGTGCTCCGCAAGGCTCAATGGGTAGGTGTAAACCACTTGCACCGACCAGTGATCCATAACTGGTTCAACAAAGGCCATGGTTTGTGCTATCCTGCCTGTGGGAAGCGCAAATAAAAGATCCCTTGCTTGCTGCCTGTCGTAAAAAGAGTAGCCTATGTGGCGACAGTGGGTTTCCTCTAAAAACAGTGTCAGAATGACCATATGTTTGACGTCCAATAGCCGATGATAAGATAAAAAAACAAGTGCTCTAGCGGCGTCGTTAAATAAAACAAACTTTACTTTACTTTATTTCTTTTAGACTGCTGTTTTTAAAAAAACTAAATGGCTGGCCATATTGTACTTTGTATTTCAAGCCCTGTTATGTTACCCTGCACCCCAGAACTGAGGCTTTCTTTACAGGTTTCAGTTGGGTGTAGCAGAATGTCTGTGAAGAAGCAATAAGGGCTTTTTCCTCATTGTTACTCGAGTACCTTTTTGTACCCAAATGCCTGAGTTAAACAATGATCTCACAATATCATTAGCCAAATAAAATTCAGGAATAAATATTGTAATGGCAATGTTGACACTTCATTTGAAGCCCATCATAGCCCACTTGACCTGATCCATAGCACGTGCACAGCACCATTGCTACTGGTCACGTGACTACAATAGCACATGTTTTCATGGTTACTTGCTCACAGTAGTCTGACACAACGAAAAAACACATTAAAACGATATTTGTTATGACCTGTTTCGTTGCCATGCCTCACAAATGTGCAGCGTAAACGTGCCGTCGGCATGTTACACGTGGGAATGTCAGTAGCTGACATTGCAAGGGCGTTGGGTTGCAGTTGATGGGCACCACAGATGATCACCCCCGACCGGGTAGACCACGTGTGACGTCACCTCTGCAACCGTTTCATGACGGCTACAGCAACAAGTAATGAACTGTTCAGATGTTGGATGTCTGTGCAAACAATACGAAATCTGCTGTGAACCGTGCACCACACACAGCGCCTATATGTTGGGACCATTTTGACCCAATTTCGATGTCAATGTCAAGTGTGGGCACAACACCACTTGTGATTGATGCAGAGGGAATGGAATAGAGTTGTGTTTAGTGATGAATTAAGATTCACACTGCGAATTGCCGATGGCATACAGAGGGTTTAGAGATGACATGGTGAACGTCATGCTCAGTGTTGTGTCAGTGAAGTTGACAGATTCAGAGGCGGAAATGTAATGGTTTGGGGAGCTTTCTGTGGAAATGGACTTCTCGACTTCTTGTCATCCATGGCAACCTCCACGCTGCTGCATACCGCGACCAGGTGCTGGCCCAGGAACTTGTGCCCTTCATGGCAGCTCATGGTCCAGGCCTGATTTTTCAGCATGACAACGCCATACCCCACACGGCCAACTTGACAAAGGATTGCCTGAGGAACGTGGGCATCAATGTCAGGGATTGGCCTTCAAGGTCGGCCGACCTGAATCCCATCAAGCACATCTGGGATGTGCTGGGAAGATGCCTGCGCACTTTCAGGAACCCTCCACAGACTTTGCAGAAACTTGGTGCCTCATTAGTGGAACAGTGGGGCTATATCCCTAATGCAGTGTTTACACGCATCGGGCAGTCAATGAGGAGGCATTGCCTTGCGGTTGTGGGTACACATGGAGGGCATACGTGCTACTGAACCTGTGATTTCATCAGACGACCCTGCTTGTGAATTACCATTTTGACTGTGGTTTTGATGAATGCTGTGGGTGCATTGAACAGATTTTTGACTTAACATTTATTCCTATTCTTTCTTTAGACGTCATACAATAAAAAAAACCCACCTTATTTAACACGTTCTTCTGTCATATTTGCTAATTAGCCAAGATGAAACGGTTGTAAAGTTTTAAATTTGACTCGGTATATATATAAACACACTCTGGTAATAACCTCTATATGTATGTACCGGTACATATACATATAGAGGTTATTACCAGAGTGTGTGTTGGTATTGTAACTATAGAATAAAAATTGTATTATAAAAGCCTCTGGCAAGCATAAATTAATACATTATTTTTATTTATAATATCTGATATTAATCGTTATACTCAAATATAATTCTAGTCAGTCATTACTCAGTATTTAAATCATGTAAAAATATATGCATGGGAATGATTTCATTATAGGAATAACTTCATTTTTCAATCTACTTACATAATCACACACAGGAACATTGGACAACTTTCGATGTAAACTTGTATTTTTATCTGTACCAATAAAGAAGCGTAATAAATATGTTGTATCACATTTACAGTAATTATTTCTTCAGTAGAGGATTTTATCAAAACTATTGCATTTGTTGCTACGGTAATATACTAGAGTAAGTTTAGAGTTACCTGTCTGTGATTATTTTATTGTAACAATTAAAAACTCCCACCCAAACATGATTCTGTATTCAGTTTATGTGTTGTCATAAATTTTTATTATAGTTTTTTTTAATTGCTAGTGTCATTAATTCCCAATTGAAAAATAATCATTTAGGCTGTTAATTTATGGTACAACTCATTCCATCTGCTAAAGTGTTAATTTCTGTTTATTTTTCCCAAACGTTTAATGCCAAAACCAACATCTGAACAGTTTCAACTGCCAGTCGATGCTTGCTCCAGTACTAAATTCTGATTATGACCTTGACAAATGCCAGCCAAAAGAGTATCTAATTTTAGTCAATGTAATGGTACAAGAATAATGCTCACTGGAAACGGATGTTCCCTGGAGACATGTAATTAGACAATGTAGTGGGAGATAAAGTAGGAATCTGCAGGGAAAAAAAGCCTGTTGGAATTAATGGTTGTTGGCCATCCGATGATTGTCAAGTAGTAATTGCATTAAAGTGTTGTGTTTCTGTTTTTCATGGAGGAAATGGAGTTTTGTTCTATGACGTCAAGACTACTGCAATTATTTGAAATTGGTCAACAGACGAATAACAAGTACATTAATGACACTTCACCACCTTCCAAAGATGCTAAACATATTTATAGCTCTAAGCTCGGTGAAATAGATTTCTGTTTTTGTATTAGTAATTTTTGTTATTAATTAATTGACATAATGAAAAATGGGTGACGCAAGATGAAGTTGCCGTATTTGTGTAGCACATCTAGTGATTTAACAAATAAGCTACATTGACCACCAAGCTGCAGCTCTAAGGGTCTTTTATTGCACTTTGTGGGTTTTTTAAAAATAATAAACATATCGTGCAAAAGCTATGTGCAAAAGCTATTTGCTAAAAAGTGAATGTTAAGCCCTTTTTGGCTATAAAAACAGAATTTATCTGCACATTTTAAAATAAAATTACAGAATCAAGAGCTTAGCCTTGGCTAAATAGAAATTGTAAACTGCATGGAGTGTGTTTTGTATTGTGATTGGTTAATTACATTCATTTTTCGGGAAAGCTAATGACGTCATTAGCAATTGGAACAGGCGAAGTTAACGATTTAAGGGTCTACAGTTGGGTAGTAGCCAGGTTTTTTTTTCAAGAAATGCCAAATACACAGTTTGTTCTGTAGAAAAACAATTCAGTTTACAATGGCCTTCGGTCAAAAATGACATTTGCAGGATCAAATAGACAGTAACACCCGCAAATCTAAAAAGTCCATATGGTTGTCTCCTAAATGTGATGATTGTACATACATTTTTAGTTTGAAAAATGACTTGCAATTTTTTAGTACTTTAGCAGGTTATTTCACTGGACTGCTTTTCACTCTTCGCAGGCCGCTATTTTTTTTAGCCCTGTATATATTGCAATCATATTCTTGTTTAATTGAAGTGAAGAATACCACATTTTACAAACAGAATATTGCCCACTATGGCTGGGGGTGGGGGTGGGGAGTGGGGGGTGGGTTGTGCTTAAAACACCTTTATGGGTCCCTTCTTTTGGGGAAAAAGAGACAAATTTATGCTGTGGCTGGCTTTATGAGAAAAATATATCCCCTGCATACCGTGACACATTATAGTTGTACATTAGGATCCAGTTGTTCAAAGCATAGTTAAATTAACGTTGGATTAATGTAATATTTTCCTTTTAATTATTATTGTTCAGATAATCTTTAGATTTGATTATGGATGGATACCTTTGGTTGTCCGAAATCTAGTTTTAACAGTTTTCAATTATTATTTATATTGATTCATCCCTCCTTGGTTTTAAAAATTTCAGTTAACAGCTGGTTAAGCTAACAAACATTTGAACCACAGGCTCCATATGCCTGTATATATTTATTATTCTGCTGTTAGACTATTGCATTCTCCTTACTGAAAGGTGTTAATTAATGTGTGTTAGATTCATTACTTGGTAATTTACTGCCGAAAACAATACATTATGCATTATGTGTACGTATATTGACGTGATCGATGACAATTGAGGAATGTGTATATAGTGAGCTGGGAGTCACCACTTACCAAAGGAATATTGATTTCCACTGGCAATGAGAGTGGCAGGAGTGGTTGCTAATTCTAGTTCATTACAGCACAGACTGGAGTGCGTTGGGCCGAGATGGAGATATTTTGGGATGATTCAGTCAAACTGGATGGACTGTTCCCGTGCTCTTGCTCCATTAACAAAAAGAGCCTATCTAGATTTGTAATATGTATAAAATCCATTAGTGAAAAGTCATAAAATCCATTTTCCTTTGACTTGATTGCCATTAAGTACAGTTAGCTTCAGGCAGTATTGTTTTTATCTCACCTTTACGAGGTAGAAAGACAAAATATAGTTTTTATCTTTCTGACGGTGGCATCAGCAGCAATGACAGTGTCAACTTTTGCATTTAAAGTTTCAAGTTTTTAGATCAGTTTCTCACAAACCGCATTAGTCAGTAAAACTTGGTTTATAGTTGCACCTATTGATGTTCATCACCATGTACCCCAAACGGTTTTGGTAGGTGAGACATATTTCCACGGAATTCTTGTTAGGTTTTTTTCTTGCTTTATAAATGTGGTACATATTACATAATCACTTTTATTTTGTATGGACATTGTTTTCTACTTAGTTTCTTTCTTTCTCTCCCCCTTTCTCCTTTCGTTCACTTCATTTGTCTTTGTTTACAAATATCAATCTTGGGTGTATTTGTATTTGAAAAATGTAGGGAGAGGCCTTAATATATAGCCTCAAGCTTGTTGGCCGATTCCAAAACTGCATATTTAATGGTTAATAAATATTGTTAAAACCAAATAATTTCACATAAAGGCAAAATAACATTTATTTTATCACTCGTTTCGAAATGTATTCAACTTTCACTTGTTAAATGCATTTTGAAACAACTCATTCTGTAACATTTACTCTGTAAATTCTCTTGACTTTTATATGTGTTTGTATTGGGTCATGACTAATGTTCTATGACATTTTTTTCATCGTGACATTTTCATATTGTTAACCTAGGATCTTTGTAATTATACCACCAGATTCCCGGCTAGCAGTTTTAATGAGACATTGTGGTGTAATTTCGTCATGGTAACAGTAATTACTGATCACGGGTAACCAGCTGTTGACTGCTGGCATCATTAATCTTGCATGTACATGTACAGTGAGCTGTAGATGAATTGATTTTTGTCCCTGTACAGTTTGATATTTGAGTTGGCCTCCTCTCACCTTCAGTTTCCATTAGTTTACCGGTAATATATTTATTACACCTACCTTGTTTCATGATGACATTAAAAAAGAAAGGAATATATCTATTTTGACATCTAAAGACATTATTAATATATACATAAAAAATAGCGGTGGTAACGGTAATTGGGTGAGACTTGTAGGATATTAAATGAGCTTCAGTTTCATATCATGTTTTTGTCCTGAGTGAAATAATTTTCAATTGTTACAAACTAGAGAGTGACAATGAAAATTATTTCACAAATTATGTGTTAATGCCATATTGCTCTGGGGATTTAAAGCAGAAACCCACTGCTGTTACTAAATATGTACTTCCTACAGACAGAACAAAACATAACACATATTTGATATTATTCAGCCATAGAGCACTGCTTGGAATGGGAAAAATAATAAATTAAGATTGTACAAAGGGCATCATACTTCAGCTGAAAGTTGTAAGCAATTACTACATTGAGGTTACAGTTTGGCATCAGTTGGAATTTTATAGACAGGATAGCACATACTACTGTCTAAAATGACAAATAGCCCAATGGGCCCACCGACGGGAATCGATCCTAAACCAACCACGCATCAAGCGAGCTCTTTACCACTGGGCTACGTCCCTGGCCTATTTTACCCTTGATGCCTCTTCAGTATTTGTGTTCTTTAACAAAACCCCGCAAACCGCAGCATATTTATATTAGATTGTCATCTGAACAATTAGTTATTATTTTTAGCAAGAATCAGTTATGTAGTTTGATAATCAATTATCACATCAGTGGAGCGCAACCAATCAATTTTCGATTACAATCTATCAGTGGAACATTACAAATTTAGCTCTGTCTTCTGAAATAATATTTAAAATGACAAAATGTTTATCGTCTGGTTTACTTACTGCTTGAGTCACATTGCCATGCATTTGGCACCTGTTAAACCAATGATGCATAAATGACAGAATGCCATTAAGCAAGTGTACGTTAAGTCTGTTTGCGTATTGATCCATTTACATTGTGTTAATGACCAGCATTATTCTTATCGATTTCTTAATTTGTGGGTGTAAGATACTAGTATTATACTAATAGTATTATGCCATAATAGTATGTCATTACAGGATGTAACAGATGAATACTATCGATGTATATAAAAGGCATACTGGTACATTTTCATGCAATTGTAAATTTAAAATAACACGTTAAATACCAAGTCGCACTGTATAACTCGCCACACCTCAAAACTCTTGCCCCAGAGTTGCTCACTGGCTATGTCAGAGGCCAAATCCGGGGTGGGCGTGCCCGAACCTATGTTGGATAGGGGCATGTCAAACAGTTCTGCATTCCGCACACCTCAGGACACGACATCTAGTATCTCTTGTTGAGACACGGTAGTTCTGATAGGATGTACTCTGGTGTGCATCCCTGTCGGTGGGCCCATTGGTCTGTTTCTTGTTCCAGCTAGTGCACCACCAAAGGCTGTGGTATGTACTATCCTGTCTGTGGGATGGTTCATGTAAAAGATCCCTTGCTACTCATGGAAAAATGTAGCGGGTTTCCTCTCTATGACTGTTAAAATGACCATATGTTTGACATCCAATAGCCGATAATTAATAAATCAATGTGCTCTAGTGGTGTCGTTAAATAAAACAAAATTTTACTTTACTTTACTTTTACTCTGGTGTGCAGGCATGTGCAATTGTATATGTCTAACTGTGACACTTAATTTAAAGTTAGAGAATTCCTTCAGTTAAGAGCAAGAAATCTTTTATAAACACAGCATCAAAATTAAATTCTATGACTTGATATTAACAGTCACAGGAGGTAGTGTAAGATGGGGTGTAGATTTGTTAAAAAAATAATTCATGACCGTAAATTTACACTTCTGAGTGCATTATCCATCTAAATCCATTATTCAATAAAAATGTTTTTTTACATGACTGCTAAATTAATATATATTTTGTAATGAAAATATTGGTTAAAATAACAAAGAATATTTACAAAAGTTAATACCGGTAACACAAAATTATAGGATCTTTTCGGACAACCTGACCGATTCTGCCAGTAAATCCTCAATAATGGATGACACGAGCTAAACATGTGATCTCTGATTTCTGATTCAGTTTCCGATAATCTTGGCTGTATTCTGTTGGAATACATTACTATCACTAGTATCAGGTTTATAGTAGGCAAGACATTTAATTCCGCATAATTCTTGTTTTGTGGAAATAAACAAATGAGTAATTTGCACACATCATGTACAAATCAAGTTAAACCATAACATTTTCATTTGCTTCACTTTAAACAAAAAATCTATATAATTTGTAATATTGAACAAACTTACGTGGTAAGTACATAACACGCAAACCTTCAGTAAGTCAGCTAGAGGTGTGGTCCGCTAGACGATTTCCAGCTGATTTCACCGATTGTCTTTGTGGGTGGTACTTGTAAACATAAAGTGTTAATTTACTAGTCTTTGTGGGTGGTGCTTGTAAACATAAAGTGTTAATTTACTATTGTCTTTGTGGGTGGTGCTTGTAAACATAAAGTGTTAATTTACTATTGTCTTTGTGGGTGGTGCTTGTAAACATAAAGTGTTAATTTACTATTGTCTTTGTGGGTGGTGCTTGTAAACATAAAGTGTTAATTTACTATTGTCTTTGTGGGTGGTGCTTGTAAACGTAAAGTGTTAATTTACTATTGTCTTTGTGGGTGGTGCTTGTAAATGTAAAGTGTTAATTTACTATTGTCTTTGTGGGTGGTGCTTGTAAACATAAAGTGTTAATTTACTATTGTCTTTGTGGGTGGTGCTTGTAAACATAAAGTGTTAATTTACTATTGTCTTTGTGGGTGGTGCTTGTAAATGTAAAGTGTTAATTTACTATTGTCTTTGTGGGTGGTGCTTGTAAACATAAAGTGTTAATTTACTATTGTCTTTGTGGGTAATGCTTGTAAACATAAAGTGTTAATTTACTATTGTCTTTGTGGGTGGTGGTTGTAAATGTAAAGTGTTAATTTACTATTGTCTTTGTGGGATGGTGCATATAAAAGATACCTTGTTGTTAATTGAAAAGAGTAGCCCATGAAGTGGCGACAGCGGGTTTCCTTTCTCAATATCTGTGTGGTCCTTAACCGTATGTCTGATGCCATATAACCATAAATAAAATATGTTGAGTGCATCGTTAAATAATGTTTTTTTTTTTTTTTTTTAACTGTATGTCCGACGCCATATGACCATAAAATAAAATGTTTTGAGTGCGTCTTCCTTCCTAAAATTATGTATTAAATAAATTTTCTTGTTTAAATATCAGTGTCTGTATATTACATATATTTGTCATCATGTGCTAATGTTTGCAGCAGTTATTTTTCATTTTACCTAGTATTACATATAAAAACAATTCCGTACGTAGGACATTATTTGCTGGTAAAATCTGGTTTGGGCTACCATAAACATGAGCATAACAACAGAAGCCTTCTTTATACTGACAGCGATATTCTAAACAAGAAAATGCTTTTAGTACAAGCCTCTGAGAAGTCAATATTTGCGTAAACCATTTATCGGTTACACAAAAGTAAATTCAGGTAAACCATATTCTGTTTGGGTAAACCGTTGGGTTCATATAAATAATGTCCTAAATTTAATGCGCGAACGGAAATTGTAAACTGATGGCGAGTGTGTTCTGTATTGTGATTGGTTAATTACATTCTTTTTCCGGGATCAAATGAAAATAACACCCGGAAAGCTAATGAGATCATTAGAAAGTGACATTAGCAATTGGAACAGGCTACGTTGACGGTTCAAGGGTCTACAGTCAGATTGTAGCCAGGATTTTGTTTCAATTTTTTTTTTTTTTACATCGGTTCCATAGAAAAATGATTCAGTTTACAGTGGACATAACTATATGGAGTTTTAGCTTTAGATGTGCGGGTGTTATTGTTTATTTGATGCCCACAAATGTTTCATTTTTAATGTCGGGGCCTTTGGTCACAAATGACATTTGCGGGATCAAATAGGCAATAACACCTGCAAATCTAAACACTCCATATGGTTATCTCCTAGGTTACACTAAATTAGATTTGCATGAAAGATACACGAACGAAATGATTGTTCTCGCAATTTTCAGAGATCTGTAGTATGGAATGTTCATCGTCAGAAAGACTCAATGGAAGCAAACTAAAAAGTCTGTCCCTTTAAGGTAGTGCCTTAAGGTTCAGTGGGTCATAAGATTGATTTCTGCTTGTGGACCCATCCCCTGGGGGTTCCCAGTCTTATACATTTTCTGCATAATAAAAATACTATTTCCTTCAATTTTTTTAAGGTCCATAACAGTCATTAAGGCCAGAAATGCTGTGAGTGTCAAACATAAATCTTTTTATGTACCGACTGTACTGAATAACTGAACAAATGCCACTGTTGTTGTTATTGTGTTCTTCACATATGTCTGCTTTTGACATTCATAGATGAAGAGATATTTTACAAAGCCCTCATCAATAATGCATAAGCACCAGGAAGTCTTGCTGATAAAGATGTCATAACTAATTATGTGGTAATTGGGTAGAACAAATCTTGACATGTTTCTATTTTGAGGGCGATCAATCTGTGTCCACCAGTCTAGCACCATTGAATACCAGTCTGCCATTATGATGAACCGGCCGCCATGTTTAATTAGTTTGTGTAGGACGATATTGTGTAGGACGTGTTGACGCCACTTTCTGTTTACATCTCGGTCAATATCTGTTAGTTGCTGAAGATTATTTTACTATTTGGATTGTTTGACAGTGAAGTCAGAAACTTATTCAAATTCAAAGCTGTGTAAGGTAACAAATATTGCAGTGTTTTTTAACTTGTCATTATATCTTGACACTCCTACATCTATCTGATGGTTAAAATGAATGCTACTGTTTCACAGTTATTTGTTGTGCCAAACCTTGCATTGTTTTTAACTGGTATTCAGTAAGTGCCATATGCCAGAGTAAGATGTTGCATAACATCTACCTTCAATGCGATAGGTTGTAGGATCGATCCCCAATACATTATGTATTTGTTTTTATCGTACAACTTACCCATGATATCCATGTCATAAACCCATGTGATAATTTAGTGTATTAACCCATTAGCAATGTCTCTAGGTAATGTGTTGCTGTGGATGGGTCATTTGCTTACAAGTTGTGTACCTGAGCCTGATCGTGACGTCAAACTTAATTTGTGCTAATCGTGATGACGTCATATTACCGATGGCGGCGACTTTAGTACTGTGATTTACTAAAAGTTTAATTAAAATGTTATTTTAGAAGTGTTATAGGATAAATAGAATTCGCTACTCGTGTTTTTTAATATGTAAAATATCAACCTCAACTAATCAGTATTTGTCTCGGCAGAGCCTTGACAAATACCGATTAGCATAAACTCAGTTGATATTTTCCATATTAAAAAACACTTGTGACGAATCCTCTATATATTCTGAATGAATGAATGTTTAATGGCACCACAGCATGAAACATTATATTGGCTATTGGGTGTCAAAAGTAAATATCAAAAATTTATTATTTCTATTCCTGCTGGTATTAGTAAATCAAATGCCATTTTATGTGCTTTTATGTTGGGGGTAGAGATTACATGTAAAAGGATTCTTTGTTGCCAATCAAATGTGTTTTTTTAAGCCAGCCAGCAGTATGGTTGCTCACTAAGTCATGGTAATATGAAGGTCTTTAACCTGCATCAGCAGATTTGCTGACTAAATGTTTACTGCAATGTTTACGTTTGATGTATATTGGCTAATTTCATTAATTAATCATTAGTACATCAAATGCACAATATTATTACCTTGATAAATGTGTCAAACTAGTTTCAAGGAATGCTATAGTATAGTCTTTTTTTGATATATACTCCAATCCATTGTTTTGGAATGGTTGTAGGGATGTGGTTTAGGGGACACTTGCACAACTACTAAAATAAATAAAAGTGTTTTGAAATAACAGAACAGTTAGTAACATTTTAACACATTTCTAATGATACAGTGTTTTTAATGCACATATTTTCTTGATTAACAAAATAAGTACATTTTCAGTTCCGACGTATATTTATGTAGTCTTAACTTCCATGTATTATACTAACATCTGTGACTTGAATATGCCCTAACTTCCAAATATCACTGGTTGAACAAAGTGAGGTGTCAAAAACCCAAACATCTGCATCTAGTAACGAATTGTAAGAAAATGGTTAAAATTTCCCAGCACCATGCAGGCAGCAGCGCCAATTTATTTTAGTACTGTCCTAAGACAATCCACGTGGAACCTGTCATCTTAAATAAATGATTGATATGACCATCCCTGAGGACAGTCAAGCAGATATTTAGAGCTCACACATCAGAGGAGATACCTGCAAATGGATAATTGACAGTGGTGAGAAAAATAAATAATACAGCAGCTTTAGTGCAGGTAGAAAGCAGTTCTGTTAAGCTCAGTTGCTCAGTTGCCGGTTCTCACCAACATCCAGGCTCTACAGATTGACCTGTGTTCAGCAGCCACTTGCTCAGTTGCCGGTTCTCGCCAACATCCAGCCTCTACAGATTGACCTGTGTTCAGCAGCCACTTGCTCAGTTGCCGGTTCTCGCCAACATCCAGCCTCTACAGATTGACCTGTGTTCAGCAGCCACTTGCTCAGTTGCCGGTTCTCGCCCTGTCTCTACAGATTCAGCAGCCACTTGCTCAGTTGCCGGTTCTCGCCAACATCCAGTCTCTACAGATTGACCTGTGTTCAGCAGCCACTTGCTCAGTTGCCGGTTCTCGCCAACATCCAGTCTCTACAGATTGACCTGTGTTCAGCAGCCACTTGCTCAGTTGCCGGTTCTCGCCAACATCCAGTCCTACTTGACCTCAGCAGCCACTTGCCAGTTGCCGGTTCTCGCCAACATCCAGTCTCTACAGATTGACCTGTGTTCAGCAGCCACTTGCTCAGTTGCCGGTTCTCGCCAACATCCAGTCTCTACAGATTGACCTGTGTTAAGCAGCCACTTGCTCAGTTGCCGGTTCTCGCCAACATCCAGTCTCTACAGATTGACCTGTGTCTTATTGACCTGTGTTAAGCAGCCACTTGCTCAGTTGCCGGTTCTCGCCAACATCCAGTCTCTACAGATTGACCTGTGTTAAGCAGCCACTTGCTCAGTTGCCGGTTCTCGCCAACATCCAGTCTCTACAGATTGACCTGTGTTAAGCAGCCACTTGCTCATTTGCCGGTTCTCACCAACATCCAGTCTACAGATTGACCTGTATTAAGCAGCCACTTGCTCAGTTGCCGGTTCTCACCAACATCCAGTCTACAGATTGACCTGTATTAAGCAGCCACTTGCTCAGTTGCTGTTTCTAACCAGGGGCGGGATTTAGCCCAGTGGTAAAGCGCTTGCTCGATGCGCTGTCGGTTTGGGATTGATCCCCGTCAGTGGGTTCATTGGGCTATTTCTCGCTCCAGCTAGTGCACCACGACTGGTATAACAAAGGCCGTGGTATGTGCTATGGGATGGTGCATATAAAAGATCCGTTGTTGCTAATCGAAAAGAGTAGCCCATAAAGTGGCGACAGCGGGTTTCCTCTCTCAATATCTGTGTGGTCCTTCATCATATGTCCGATGCCATATAACTGTAAATAAAAAATGTGTTGAGTGTGTCGTTAAATAAAACATTTCTTTCCTTTCCTGTATTCAGCAGCCACTTGCTCAATTGCCGGTTCTCACCAACATCCAGTCTCTACAGATTGGCCTGTATTAAGCAGACGCCTGAAGTCCTTAGATGGCTGCTTAATGAAGTTGAAAATGTGTTGGCCCAAGAAGACTAGAAAAGAAATGTGTTAAAACAATACTTCAGCTTATTATTTAATCAGCAGCTGTTGTTGATGCTTGGTCTGTGCTGCTACTCTTTCTGAATAGTAGAAATAGATTTTTATTTTCAATTTACCATAAACATACCACATTTGAAACATTGATTACGAATCACTGTTAAGAACACTACCCATGACCCATGAAGTCCATTGAAGGCTATTGACCCAATGTCGTACCTCGGTAGATTTGTTTACCACTGAATTACATTTCTGTCCTCTGTTCAATTAAAGAAATGTATGTGGACTATGTGGACTATTAAGGCTATCTCATTTCATTTGATTTCATTTATTCATTTGAACTTATTTCCATGCTTATATCCAATTAAGGTTCAAGCACACTGTCCTAGGCACACCTCAGCTATCCGAGTTGTCTGTGCAGGACAGTGGGTTAGTTGTTAGTGATTAGTGAGAGAGAAGAGAGTGTAGTGGTCTTATACCTAACCAGTATCTACCAACCTTATGTCTGTAAAAAATGAAAGGTGCATAATATATTATTACTGTTGGTGTTGCTTTTGTTTAGTGGATTTTTTAAATTATTATTCTTTTTTTATAATCAATCTAGACCATTAAATAAATTGATTTCTAACTTGTATCATATGACCCCATGCATAGAGCATGCATGGATTTCCTTTGAGAGCCGTTTACTCGAAGAACAATAGTTTAATTTCACCACTGAACTCTTATTCACAGTTGGCAGTAGTATTCTTTTTTTTAAAACCCCCAAAAACTGAATATTATTACTCAGCTTAGTAATTATCTATTTCAAAATTTTTGCAGGTTTTAGAAAAGACTTGGAATATGTCCAATTTTGAATATTACTTGGATCAAGTACAAGGAAAAGACATCTATGTTTAGACCGTAATGGATGTTAATGCATTTGGCAGGGTGTCAATTATCCCTCCCACTGTCTCGTAACCCAGTGACATTTTCTGCTAGCTAGTTTATGCAGTATTCATAAGCGACAGATGTCGGCACTGAACGGACGGTAGCATTGAATATAGATGCATAAATGCATTTTATTTACTAACATGGACAACACAAATCAATATTACTGAAGTACTAGGCGTTGTAGATGGTTTTCATTCTAGGATATTTAATTTTCGATCTTAGTCTGTGCCATAAGTTGTCTGGAAGCCATACTGTGGCAGCCATATTTAATTCCATTTGGAGATAACTTCACCAGATTTTTCTGAAGAAAAGAGGTTTTAAACAGTCTTCCATCATCTGGATGTGTGTTAATCTTGTGCTGTAAGTAAACACACAATGTTTAGCAGGAAATTAAAATAATGTTGCTATATTTCTATAGAAGGTAAATATTGTCTGTTGAGTGTGTTTGGTTTTATGTATGGGGATGGCATTTTGCTTTAACATTTAAGTTTTTTATGATGGTTCCATTTTCACCAACTGCAAGTACTAGATAAATGAAACATGGTTTATAGATGCATCTATGGAGGGTGATTTCAGTGCATATCCATGTCTTTGTGGGTTTTTTTTTGTATGAAAATAAAAATGTCTTAAATTACTATCGGATTGTATAGATTAAAGCTAATTTTAATACAGGGTTGAAAGCTAAATACTTCAACAGCCAAGGTCTGGTTTCATATGTATTGTTACTAGTAATCAATATTACAAGGAAGGAAGGAAGGAAATGTTGTTTTTTCAACGACACACTCAACACATTTTATTTATGGTTAAAAGGCATCAGACATGGTAAAGGACCACAGATATTGAGAGAGGAAACCGCTGTCGCCACTTCATGGGCTACTCTTTTCCATTAGCAACAAGAGATCTTTTATATGCACCATCCCACAAGGCCTTTGATATACCAATCGTGGTGGAGCGAGAAATTCAATATTACAAAGGCAGAACTGTGCTTCACTTTCGCTGTTCTATCAGTTGCTTTCATGCCTGCAGGGGCGGGATTTAGCTCAGTCAGTTGAGTGCTCGCAGGATCGAACCACATAGATCCATTCAACTGATCAAAGGTCGTGGTATGTATTTTTCTGTCTGTGGGAATGTGCATATAAAAGATCCCTTGCTGCATTAGGAAAAGTGTAGTGGGTTTCTTCTGACTAGGAGTCAAATAATAAAATATTTGACATCCAATAGCTGAGGATTAATAAATCAATGTGCTCTAGTGGTGTCGTTAAACAAAACAAACTTATTTTCATACCTGCATCAAGAAAAGGGTTTGATAGTAATTTGTAAAGAAACTTATTTACACAGATGTTTTTTTTTCTCAAAAATATGCTAGTTGGTATGGGTTTTAAACTTCATAATATGTTTTGCTATAAATTTTAACTTGATTCATTATAGAGTAATATGCCAATTCATCATCCTTAAACATTCATTCATTAAATATTTACTTCCATGCATATATAATTCAATAAAATAATGTCTTTCCACTGCACAAGTTATTAATGCTGTTGAATGCAAAAAATTCCAAATAGATCTGAGGCAGATAAACAATGCGTTGGTGTCATTAAAATTATTCCATTTTGTTTCCTTGGAGTCGTCCATAACGTGTCACTCTCTAAGTGCTGGATATAGATTTGAGTACTTTATCAATAATGAACAGACTTGTCTCTCCAGCCAGCCATACGCTGCACCATAGAACTGGCCTTTCTCTGTGAGACTGGCATGATGGTCGTTAAGAGTAAAACTATTTTATTTATCTGTAGCACAGTAATTACATCAGTCATGTTATTAATGTTTTAAAAGGCTCCGGATATAAATGTCTTGATGCAGGCTGGCGACTTGTGGATGAAGAGCGATTCGCTGTTGGTGGCCGGTGTCCTGGAGACAAATCTAGTTCATACTTGATTGTCTTCGAGAAATTTTTTATTTTAAACACTTGGCTGGGTGCTGAAATGAAAAGTCTATTAAGACTGTAAATACAGTCCTTGAAATTGAAATTGAAAAAGCTTTAGCACAAATGAAAGAGAAGAAAATTGCTGCTATCACGAATCCTTTTAGTATGACCTTGGTAGTAAAAATGTTTGATATTTTAAATAAAAAAAAAATTTGTTTTATAATGCCATGGTCATGAGCGGTCTTGAATAACTGCCAATATGCTACCTGTTCTTTTAGATTTTAAGTTAATGTGTAATTTTTACAACGTCGGCATACCAGGGCCCCAATCCTGGCACTACCATATTTGTTTTCGGTGTTCAATAAACGTTATTATTATTATTTATTATTTTTAAATTAAATTTTACAAGATGACATATCAGATGCACTACAGGTTGTTACATCGTCTGAGCTGAATACAAGGAATAAAAGGTTATACCGATGACATATCCGATGCACTACTGGTTGTTACATCGTCTGAGCTGAATACAAGGAATAAAAGGTTCTACCGATGACATACCAGATGCACTACAGGTTGTTACATCGTCTGAGCTGAATACAAGGAATAAAAGGTTATACAGATGACATATCAGATGCACTACAGGTTGTTACATCGTCTGAGCTGAATACAAGGAATAAAAGGTTGCACAGATGACATATCAGATGCACTACAGGTTGTTACATCGTCTGAGCTGAATACAAGGAATAAAAGGTTGCACAGATGACATATCAGATGCACTACAGGTTGTTACATCGTCTGAGCTGAATACAAGGAATAAAAGGTTGCACAGATGACATATCAGATGCACTACAGGTTGTTACATCGTCTGAGCTGAATACAAGGAATAAAAGGTTGCACAGATGACATATCAGATGCACTACAGGTTGTTACATCGTCTGAGCTGAATACAAGGAATAAAAGGTTGCACAGATGACATATCAGATGCACTACAGGTTGTTACATCGTCTGAGCTGAATACAAGGAATAAAAGGTTGCACAGATGACATATCAGATGCACTACAGGTTGTTACATCGTCTGAGCTGAATACAAGGAATAAAAGGTTGCACAGATGACATATCAGATGCACTACAGGTTGTTACATCGTCTGAGCTGAATACAAGGAATAAAAGGTTGCACAGATGACATATCAGATGCACTACAGGTTGTTACATCGTCTGAGCTGAATACAAGGAATAAAAGGTTGCACAGATGACATATCAGATGCACTACAGGTTGTTACATCGTCTGAGCTGAATACAAGGAATAAAAGGTTGCACAGATGACATATCAGATGCACTACAGGTTGTTACATCGTCTGAGCTGAATACAAGGAATAAAAGGTTGCACAGATGACATATCAGATGCACTACAGGTTGTTACATCGTCTGAGCTGAATACAAGGAATAAAAGGTTGCACAGATGACATATCAGATGCACTACAGGTTGTTACATCGTCTGAGCTGAATACAAGGAATAAAAGGTTGCACAGATGACATATCAGATGCACTACAGGTTGTTACATCGTCTGAGCTGAATACAAGGAATAAAAGGTTGCACAGATGACATATCAGATGCACTACAGGTTGTTACATCGTCTGAGCTGAATACAAGGAATAAAAGGTTGCACAGATGACATATCAGATGCACTACAGGTTGTTACATCGTCTGAGCTGAATACAAGGAATAAAAGGTTGCACAGATGACATATCAGATGCACTACAGGTTGTTACATCGTCTGAGCTGAATACAAGGAATAAAAGGTTGCACAGATGACATATCAGATGCACTACAGGTTGTTACATCGTCTGAGCTGAATACAAGGAATAAAAGGTTGCACAGATGACATATCAGATGCACTACAGGTTGTTACATCGTCTGAGCTGAATACAAGGAATAAAAGGTTGCACAGATGACATATCAGATGCACTACAGGTTGTTACATCGTCTGAGCTGAATACAAGGAATAAAAGGTTGCACAGATGACATATCAGATGCACTACAGGTTGTTACATCGTCTGAGCTGAATACAAGGAATAAAAGGTTGCACAGATGACATATCAGATGCACTACAGGTTGTTACATCGTCTGAGCTGAATACAAGGAATAAAAGGTTGCACAGATGACATATCAGATGCACTACAGGTTGTTACATCGTCTGAGCTGAATACAAGGAATAAAAGGTTGCACAGATGACATATCAGATGCACTACAGGTTGTTACATCGTCTGAGCTGAATACAAGGAATAAAAGGTTGCACAGATGACATATCAGATGCACTACAGGTTGTTACATCGTCTGAGCTGAATACAAGGAATAAAAGGTTGCACAGATGACATATCAGATGCACTACAGGTTGTTACATCGTCTGAGCTGAATACAAGGAATAAAAGGTTGCACAGATGACATATCAGATGCACTACAGGTTGTTACATCGTCTGAGCTGAATACAAGGAATAAAAGGTTGCACAGATGACATATCAGATGCACTACAGGTTGTTACATCGTCTGAGCTGAATACAAGGAATAAAAGGTTGCACAGATGACATATCAGATGCACTACAGGTTGTTACATCGTCTGAGCTGAATACAAGGAATAAAAGGTTATACAGATGACATACCAGATGCTAAGTGCACTACTGGTTGGTATATGGTCTGAGCTGAATACAAGGAATAAAAAGTTGTACAGATGAGATACCAGATGCTAAGTGCACTACTGGTTGTTATATCATCCTGATTACCCATATGTAATAACTAAAATTACTAAAATTCTGATTTACAAATTTTTTAATTATCATGTCCCAGGATGCCATCTTTGGATCTTTGATATTTTCTTAGAAAATAGAACTGCACATACCCCACTGCTATAAAGTACATCACTGATGGAATGTTGCTTGGAAAGAGAAATAATCTGTAATTCAGTTAAACATTTTGTTTAAAGCTTCTGTTATAAAGTGTTTTGTTTTGTTACTTGCAGATGGCCTCAGCAACCAACGACTCGAAGTGGCAGAAAGATGCAGCGGACCAGAACTTTGATTACATGTTCAAATTGTTAATAATTGGCAACAGTTCTGTTGGTAAAACATCCTTTCTGTTCCGCTACGCTGACGATTCCTTCACATCGGCTTTTGTTAGTACAGTGGGCATAGACTTCAAGGTGAAGACTGTTTTTAGACAGGATAAGAGAGTCAAGCTACAAATATGGGTGAGTAGAAAAGAAAGAAAGAAATGTTTTATTTAACGACGCACTAAACACATTTTATTTACGGTTATGTGGCGTCAGACATATGGTTATGGTCCACACAGATATTGAGAGAAGAAACCTGCTGTCGCCACTTCATGGGCTACTCTTTTTGGTTAGCAGCAAGGGATCTTTTATATGCACCATCCCACAGACAGGGTAGTACATACCACGGCCTTTGATACACCAGTCGCGGTGCACTGGCTGAAACGGGAAATAGCCCAATGGGCCCACTGACTGGGATCGATCCCACACCGATCGTGCATCGAGTGAGCGCTGTACCATTGGGCTACGTCCCGCCCGTTGGATGAGTAGAGTGCATGTGTAGAATGTAGAATTGACTAGCATGTGGCAAAAGGAAAACAAGTTGACATTAAAAAAAACATTGGTTTGCTAAAAGTCTGTTCACAATCTGTTTTGATGAGTGTGATATATCAAAAATGAAAAGCCTTCTGATAATTAGAAAATTATGACATCAGTGCCTCCTTTAAACGGTTCATGTTCTTGTTTATGGATGCAAATATCATATTAACACCCAACTTTTTAAATGCCGCAAATGTTTTCATGGTCTTTTGTCAAGTCTGTTCACTCTTGATTTCCCCTAACACCCACGACTTTCAGTAGTTACCTTTTCTTGTTACGGGCCATGGATCTACTTTTGTAGTGCCACACCATAACAGTTGTGTAATGTTATTATACATGTAATACCAATGTAATTTATCAATCAAGTTCTAGGGAATTTCAACCTACCATTAGATTTAATGTGCAAGCTGTCACAGTGATTAACATCTGATTCTATATGACCCTATAGGCCATTCCTATTTGAGGACAAGTCCGTGTGAAATTAAACACAAATTAATATCTTTTGTTGACTTCAATTTATATTTTCCAGCAAAGTATATATTAAAAAAAAGAAAGAAAAAAAAGATGTTTAAAAACTGTTTAATACTGCTGCATAATGATGATTTTTCCTTCTATAAATGTCTAATAGTCTTATTCAACTTACCGTACTAGCACAACAACAATGCTATACGACCCTGAGTTATAACCTCCACTGCAAAATTATCTCCCCTTGCCGGATGTATAACCTACACCCGCGCATGGGTAGACCGTATATCCTCGTTTTTTTTATTCTGCAGTCCTCCATTGCAGTCGTGTTCGAGTTCTGTAGTACATTTTTTGTCAAATTGTTAAATTGTTTATTAATTTGTAATTTGGTTTTACTCTGTCATACGAGGTCTTTTGGGTAATTTACACAGGGGGTTAATGTCTGACACGGCTTCCTCGGGCTCCAACCGGTTGGTTGTGTGTGCCGAGGGGGGTTGTCTTAAATGACTGCCCCAGTTTGATCAGCATTTGTTATGTCGGGCATGTCGTTCTTGTTGTTTTGAATGCCAGTGTCATATCTGTGTAAATTGGTCCCCCTCCAAGTGGGGGAAGGCTAAGAAGCTGTCAAAAGATGCCGAGCGGAAGAGGATGATTAGACGTGAATGGGACGGGCGGAGCACAGTGGCAACCTCCGGGGTCGTGCTCCATACTGATTTGCCAGCGGTCGGCAAGTCTGTGTCCAGTTCAAAGAGCTCGCGGACAAGTGGTAGGCGCAAGGGTGCCTCCTCGTCTGTTCACCATCTTCATGGTGATACCAGTAAACCCGAAGCGCCGCTTGGCGCGGAGGGGGCGCTGTTGCTCCCTGTTTCGGCTGAAGCAGGGAAGATTTCTTCCAGGTCGGGCTCCGTTCCACCTGGGGATTTGCTTTTGCCTCCTTCGGTGGAGGCAGCGCCGGTTACGGTTGTAATGGGGGCGTCAGTCGGAAGGAGTGCAGTCGTGGCAGGAACGACTGTGTCTCTCAGTTCCGACTCCCATCTTGCTGATGGGGGCAGGGTTATCGGTCCTTCTGTGGAGGGGTCGATTAGCTCTAGAATGAAGTCCGCTTCGCGGCGCCGTTTGTCTCACCAGATTTCTGGTGCAGGGTTGGTCGTGGCGTCCGAGGGCGCCGTTTCGGCCAACGCGTCTTTCGGCGCTATTTTGGTGATCGAGCCACTTGGCGAAATCGCGAAGTCTTACAACGTTGTCTCGGTCACGGAGCCGGGTGGCGTTGTTTCGGGTGCGACGCCAGTGGGCGTCCCTTCTGTTGTTGGGAGCCTGTACAGCGTCATCAACTTTTAGATCGTTCGCATGTGGCTATGTCAACTGGGTTGGCTAATCCACACGTGGTACGTTGGGTTCAGAATTCGGAGCAGGATTTGTACGTGTACGAATTTCCTGACGGTCCGGTTCAACCGACACCACCAGTCCCGTTGTCTGCTTCGGCAAGGATCAGGCAAACTGCAGCTTTTTTGGGTGCGCCTGTGTCTACACCGATGGTCAATCTGGACCTGTCAGATCGGGGTAGAGGTTCCCTCTACTGCATGGGCGGAACCTTTCGTTCAGGGTCCGATGGTTTCGGGTCGCCCTCAGGGGTGGACTCGGGGGGACTATGTTTCTCTTTTTGATAATTTCATGGCCTGGCTAGGGGAATCGCCTCCACCAGTCCCTCCACAAGTCCCTCCACCGCCGGGGTTTCCAGCGAGACCGGGGTTGGACCAGTTTGCAGATTCGGCCGGTCTGCCCATGCAGTTTTGTTTCCGTTACGGTCAGCGCATGGCGCGTCGTTTGAAAAAATTTCTTCTTCGGAAGAGGATTTTCCCTCCGAATCGGTGTGTGGTTCGGGGAAAGGGTCGGCACCAGGTTCGGTGCTTGACGAGATTCCCAATTTGGCCGATGGTACGCCAGACAGCGATTATGATTACCAGGCGGTTCTTGGTTTTGTACGGGAACAGGTCCGACTGGTGTGCGTGGATGCAATTCCGTCGGAGGAGGCTGTTCAGTCTTACAAGGGTGTTTCGTTTGAAAACCGGCCTTTAGCGACGGACGCTCCGCGGCAGGATTTTGGCTTGCTGTTAGCGCACGAGGCGCATGAATCTCTTGCGGAGATTGATGCTTTGATTGCGGGTAGCGATCGTATTTTGGTGGCGGTGGTGGAAGAGTTTCCGGCAGCGTTTTGTCCACGTCTTCGTATAAGACATTGGGAGCTTCCTTCCTTTCACATCCAGCGGTCGTTTCCGCTAGGGTGAAGGCAGACTGCCACCCATCTCCTAATGTCAGTGTGCCACTCACGGATTTAGAGACTTTGGAGAGGTTATCTAAACTTCTTTTTCAAGTCAATAACCATTTAGGTACGTTCCTATTTGGGTTAGATAAAGCAGTCACGGGTCTTCCGCCGATGGCTAAGGGATGTTTGTTGGCGGCTTCTAAAGCCTCTCATCACGTCGCTCAGCTTGCTGGGCGTGTTTTTGCCAACAGTCTACTTCTGCGTCGGGATCACTACCTGGCGGGACTAAGAGCGACGGGTGTGGTTAAAACCTACTTTCGTAGTCGCTTAGTAAGGGAAACCTTACTTTTTGGGACCAATTTTAACTTGGTCATGGACCAAGAAGCGGCGAAATTCGTCCCTGCTGCTCTGTCCCGAACTGCTCGTAAGTGCCAGGTGGCGTCTACTTTTAAGCCTCCACCTGTTAAGAAATCAACTTTTCTTGACAGTTGTCAGATCCCTGTGGTGTCTGATTCGGGCATGCAGTCTGGTAATTACCGTGGTTCATCGAAACAGGGACGTTTTCGGGGGAAGCCGGCACGTTTTCGTGGTTCCGCTCGGGGCAAGGGGCCCAGGGGTGGAAAGCGGCCGGGATGAGGGTGCGTGGACAATCGACATCTGCTTACGGAGGTTCCGTTAGCAGATCTTCCTGTGGGGGGCAGATTGCGCCATTTTGTTAAAAGTTGGTGCGAACTGCCAGATCTGGACCCATGGGTTTTGTCAGTTGTCCGCAATGGATACAGAATTCCGTTTTCTTCACCCCCTCCACTGACGTCCTCCCCCCGGTTACCTGCAGTACCGCCTGTCGACAAACGAGTACTGGTGGAGAAGATGGTTGTTGAGTTTCTCGACAAGAAAGCCATCCAGGAGGTGGATTTGGGCACTCCGGGATTTTATTCCCATCTGTTCTTTGCCCAGAAGAAGAATGGCGAGTGGCGACCAATTCTAAACCTGAAGCCGCTGAATTATTACGTTATTCCATCTATGAAGATGGAGACGGTTCAGTCTGTTCACGCTTTGCTTCAGGTGGGGGAATGGGGGCGTCCATCGATTTGAAGGACGCTTACCTGCATGTTCCAATCCATCGGGATTTTTGGAAGTACTTGCGGTTCCTCTACGACGGCAGAGCTTACAAGTTTCAGGTTCTGCCTTTCGGATTGGCCACAAGCTCTCACGTCTTTACTCTGGTAGTAAAGGCAGTGGTGGGGCGTGTACATCTGTTGGGTATACGGATGCACAATTACCTGGACGATTGGTTAATTCCGGCGGCGTCACAGACGGCATGTCTTGTGGGCGTGGAGTTCGTGACCGACATGATTCTCCGATTGGGGTTTATTCCCAGTTGGGTCAAGTCGGAATTAGTGCAAATGCAGGTTTCAGGACGTTGGTGCAACGTCTTCTGGTGGAGCAAAGTGCGGTTCAGGCGGTTCAAGAGACCGCTTCAATGGCATTTGTCCCGAGTGTGGGATGGTCTCAGCTGGGATTTGGTGATACCATTGGGGCCTTGGTTCATTCTTCCGATCCAAGAGTGTCTAGTGGACAAATGTATGTCCCAGGCCGTTCCTTTACACCCACTTTCTCCAGAGTTGGTCCTGTTTACCGATGCTTCCCTCGAGGGGTTCGGTGAACACCTTTTGGATCAACATCTGTCAGGGGTGTGGACTCCTTCAGAGAGGAGTCATCACATCAACCTGTTGGAGATGGAAGCAGTGCGTCGCGCTTGTCTCCATTTCAGGACTGTTATTCGACATTGTCAAATTTTGTTGAGGTCGGACAACGCGTCGGTTGTTGCGTACCTCAATCGGTGGGGAGGCACCAAATCCCTGTCATTGAGTCTTGCGGCTTTGGAGATTCTGGAATGGTGCGATGATTGGGGAGTGGTGTTATCGGCCAAACACATTCCTTCGTCCGTGAACGTCTTGGCGGACGCTTTGAGTCGTCGTTCCCCGGTTCAGACGGAGTGGATGTTGCACCGGATGGTGGCTTATTGAGTTCTTCAGTTGTGGGGGAGTCCTCAACTCGATATGTTTGCCACTCGCCTGAACAGTCAGTTGCCAGTGTTTGTATTGCCGGTACCAGACCTACTGGCACTGGAGTACGATGCGTTGAGCATGGACTGGACGGGACTGGATTTTTACGCCTTTCCCCCTCCAGTGCTGATTGGTAAGGTTCTGGCAAAGATCAGACAGCAACCTTGTCGTGTCACGCTCGTAGCCCCGAGTTGGGCAGCTCAAGCCTGGTTTCCTCTGCTCCTGTCACTTTTAGTGCAGGAGCCGGTGTGGTTGCCGTTGATACCCGATCTGCTCAGTCAGAGACTGCGTCGGACAGAGTGGCATCCAAACTTGGAGGTTTTCCAACTTCACGCATGGCGGTTGTCAGGGTTTCCCTCTGAAACCGAGGCTTTTCTAAACTGGTTGCTGAGCTCGTCTCCTCGTCGAAGCGCCAGTCTACGGAGAGGGTCTACCAGTGTCACTGGCGCGCTTGGATTCGTTGGGCGACTGAGAGGGACGTGGATCCCTTGTCGCCTACTGTTAATGATTTAGCTGAGTACTTTCTGGCTCTTGTCCAAGAAAGACAGCTGAAGGTTCAAACAGTGAGAAGTCACCAGTCGTCCATTTTCACTACTCTGAGGCAGTGTGGACGTCAAGATTTCTCAACGAATCTCGTGTTGCATGACTTGCTTAAGTCGTTGCAAAACACGGTTGAGAAGCCTTCCATTTTGCCTAAATGGAATGTTTTTCTGGTTCTGCATGCACTATGAGCCTTTGAAATTCGCCAGTCTTCGTCATTTGATGTGGAAAACTTTGTTTCTAGTCTCACTAGTGGCTTGCCGTCGTATTCGTGAGATTCATGCTTTTTGCATGATTTGGTGGATTACAATACGGACGGGTCAGTTACATTACATACTGATCCTGTTTTCGTGGCTAAGAACCAGGTGCCAGGGGAAGAGTTTCCTCCGGCCATCATTCAGTGTTTATCTCGTACGCTTTCTGTGGATAATTCTGATAAGACTTCTTTGTTCGGTGCGGGCTTTGAAATTCTATTTGGAACGTACTAGAAATCTCCGGCAAAACACTAAGAGACTGTTTATCTCTTTCACATGCCATCCAGGAGACATTACGAAGAATGCTTTGTCGAGATGGATTGCTGCAACCATCAAACTAGCATATGAGAAGGTGGGTGATCATGTTCTGCGGAATTTCTCCGTTCGATCTCATGAGATTCGGGCGATTTCTGGTTCCCTTAATTTCCATGATTCTTTGGACATTTTCACGGTCATGAGTGCGGGATTTTGGAAAGGTCGACACACGTTTGACCAGTTTTATTTCCGTGATATGGCTGTTGGTCTGGACGGAACTCGGCGGATTCAGTCAGTCATTGCAGGGCAGCAACTCATTTCGGTGCGCAGGGCCACGAGTAGGGGGCGACCTTTATTTCGTCCGGTCGCTAGCGGCAGTCTTTCCGGGAGATAGTTCTCCACCTCCTGTTTGGAGAGTGGGGGGTGGATGGTTGACTATCTGGGGCAGTCGACTGTCTTTTACCATTACTTGGTGTGCGGGTTTCCTCACCTTGGTTTACCTTTAATTGGGGTTGTAGTTCTTCAATTTAAAAGTCACTTTGACATTTTATACCTCGTATGATGTGGGTTGCTTTTTCACTGTATCATTACTTGAGATGAACACTACTGGTTGAATGTTTTCTTACCTCCTCCCTTTAATGTTAAATTCTCGTGCTTTAACGGTGTTATATCACGTCTGTTATAGCATTGTTGTTGTGCTAGTACGGTAAGTTGAATAAGACTATTAGAAAATTTGTTTCTAATTTTCATTATTATTCATACTTACCTAGTACTAGCACAACATCAATGCTATACGACCTTGAGTTATAACCTCCACTGCAGAATTATCTCCCCTTGCCGGATGTATAACCTACACCCGCGCATGGGTAGACCGTATATCCTTGTTATCGATTCAAAGTCCGGAATGATTGAATCAAAAAAGACCTCCCTCGGGGTGGGTGGGAGGTAACGGTAGTTGTGCTAGTACTAGGTAAGTATGAATAATAATGAAAATTAGAAACAAATTTTCTAAAACAATTACAAATACATAGTATAAATGCTCCAAGTTTTCAACATAATGGAGAAAACATAATAAACAGCATTTTATGGACATTTTAATTTGATGAAAAACTATAACTATCAGATTATAGATTATATCTAAATATGTCTGTTTATAGTAACCTCTTTCTTATAAAGAAATTCAGTGAATACTATTAATATTTTAAGCTGCATTATATTTGTACATATATAGAACTAAAAAAAGTAAGGGTAAAATGGTAACAGCAAACAAGCATACAAGAATAATCTCATTTATTTACAAGCTAAAAATCATCCCTCTTATTAGTGCGAAATGTTGTTCTGTTTGTGCGTTAATTAAGTCTAAATTATTACACACTGTCAGTTGAGAGAGAGAGAGACAGAGAGACAGAAAGACACAGACACAGAGAAACAGAGACAGAGACAGAAAGAGAGCATTTCATGTAGATGGCTTCCATTTTATTGATTGAGTACACTGTTAAGATAAATCCATCATCGGGGCTAACTGCTGCTCAAGTCTGCATGCACTACCGTATTTTCCCATGTATTATGCGCACTTTTTTCCCAGAAAATACAGGTTAAAAATGGGGGTGCGCACTATACATAGCAATAGAAAAAATATCTTTTAAAAATGTCCAGCGATCACCCATGAAAAATCGCCGATCGGTAGTTTACGGTACTTTACAGGTTATTGACAGTGTTCATTACAATGAAACGCCAAAACACTCTTAAAAATCGCTTTTCACTTGTGATGGTTGTAATAAATGCAAAATAAATCTACAAAAGTATCCATACCTCGCCAAAAAGTGCACAAAAATGACAAAACTGGACCGTAAATATTTTTAATTTCCATGAGATTTAATTCGGCCATTTCCGGCAAACCGGAAATATACCACACTATTATAAATTTAGAAATCTCTCGCATTCACGTTAGCCACGAGAACGAAATGTAATATGCTATATTTTTGTTTTCATATATTTATTAGTCATTTACAGTGTATGGGGTATATAACTTTGTTTTGATTTATGCACGTGTGAGTCTGTGACATGTAAGTACACAAGTACTAGCCTTTGTTTAATGTGACATGTAGGTCTATGTACTCAAATACCTAACTTAAGTTTTGTTTCTTGGTTTCTTGAATATACCGCTTCTTTCGCTTTTCGTTAATTTTGGTGACGGGGGGAAAACGGTACATCTTGCATTCACTGTCGATTTTGTGGTTTAAAAAAACGGTGCGCATTATATTGTGGTTCATGTGTTTTTTTCTTGGAATAAACGTTCAAAGTGGGGGGTGCGCATTATACACCGGTGCGCATAATACATGGGAAAATACGGTACTCTGAATGTTAAAAAGTAAAATAAAAATAACATCTGAGGGCCACGTCACACTGCAACATCAATCATCAGAACTACACGTAGCCACTGCTAGGACTGCTCCTGGATATACCACAGACTTCATCCAATTTGATTAGATAAATGAGCACAGACGTTCAAAAACAGGGGAAGTAACTGGTCACACATGAGACCCGGGGCGATTTCATTGAACACTTAAATCCACCAGGCGCATTCCTTTGTGTATTAGCTGATTGATACATTTGATAAAGCAAATAGCTGTGCAGAGCAACAGCGCTTCACCTACAAAATGGTATTGATCGTATTGGCCAGTGTATATAAATAACATGATGGCAGGAGTCTGGGATTCTTTTGGCTGGGTTTAATGGCTACTTCTGTGCAATAAATAATGCCATACATAGATTGAATAGTAGTTTGACTCTGGTGTTAAATGTATAAATGTCTTTAATCAAGCTTATTAGCATAGCACAAGAACTATTTTACATATTTTTACAAAAAAAGGCAAGCTTACGCAGATACATTATACAACAGGGGTGTTGGAAGCGGTACGGCCGGTGCGGCCATGGCTGTACCACTTTTTGGGCCAGGAACATTTTTTTCTCTTTTCCTATGGAGCTCGCATAGTATATATGTCTTCATATACATTGCTTTCATGGCCGTACCAACTTTTAATTACTTCCGACGCTCCTGTTACAAAAGAGAAAGAAAAAGATCAGAGCTAATGATGAGATAATTTTATTTTTTATTTTTATTATTGTTTTATTTTATTATTATTTTTTGTTTTGACACGATGAACCATTCTCTAGTTCAGTGGTTGTGTTATGTTCATACAGGGATAGCTTTGGGTCAGCAGAAAATTTGGCTAAATTATTAAATTAAAAAAAATTCACCTTTTTGTTTTTAATTTGCAATTTGTGACTTTGGCGAATGCCAGCCCTACCATAAGGCTTCAGAGTGGTAGATACTGACCAGGGCCCCGTTACACGAAGCGATCTTAGCCCTAAGATTACCTTAAGCACATAGTCACCCTATGCACTTAAGTTGATCTTAGGGCTAAGATCGCTTCGTGGAACAGGGCCCAGTTCACATCCTCATATATGCTTTATCAAAGAGTGAAAAGTACCTGTGCATCTTGCCTGAGAACATTGCATATGAAAAGGTACCTTGCTGTTAATTGGAAGAAAAAATGGCAGTAGCTGATTTACCTTTGACTAATGCATTAACCTCCGCCCAGGAAAGACTGCCCAGGAAAATGAGCCATTATTTTGTACAGGATACTTTAACTTAGTTGAACAAAAACATGAAACTAAAATGGATCTTTAATAAATGCTTACTTCATTAGATTGGAGATGGTGACTGCTAATTTAAAAAATCACAGGCTCTATTCTAGTGTGTATATATTCTGAGGACAGCAATTCCTGGTGAAGCTGTGACATTAATTCCAGTGTTTCAAGGACAGTAGCCTAAAGCCATGTGGCCAACTGCCAATAAAATGCATGAAAGCATGGCATCTGGTCATACAGTGAAATGTCAGCTTCACCATTAGTCTAATCATATTTGTACTTATGGTAATGATAGCTGTAGTACAGGTTCCTCCTACAAGCAGTGGTGATGATGGTGGGTTTGTTTTTGTTTTATTGTGTTTTTGTTGGAGGTTTTTCAGAAGAAAGGAAGTGCTTTACTTTTTTTTCTCACTTAATTGCCTGGATTTTATGTTTTTAAAAATATAACTATGTAAAAAACGACGATGTGTATTGAATATTCTTTTAGTAACTAAAATCAATACTGAACAAGTTGTACAGATGCAATTTTATGAGATTGGGGTTCAAGAAAATATAGGGTTCACACTGGAATAAATTCCGGTTTAGCCAATTTTCAGATATGTAGTGTATTTCTTTGAAAATTTAATAAAATGTGGTTAATTTAAGGTAAATTTTATTAGCCAAAGACTATATATGGGCCGAATTTACAAAGCTTGTTTTTCTTGAACACAGGTGTTTGTTTAAACATTGTAAATGTGTGTAGTTACATGCGTGTAAGACATAAGCAGGCTTTGTAAGTTTGGCTCAGTTGTTGTAGCCACTTTGTATAAAAATTAGAATTAGGCTAATTTGGCAATGGACACACAGTGAGCCCTGAAACTATTTGTTTTTCAGTATTATCCTAATTTCAGCCATGTAGTTTTGGGTGAATGGTGTGTGTACTGTTCTTATCATAAAGTTGTAATGGCTGTTGCGTGTACTGTCGTCACGTTGACATGGTGATTCATCAATAAATCCATTATGAAATGTCAGCGTGTGAAGTTGATGCTGTGTAGTGGGAGGATTCACCGTGAGTGCCTGTCGTTTCTCGTTTGATTGATTCGTCTTGAGAGAATGTCTACAGGCATGTTCCAAGCACTGTTGTTCTATTCCTGCCATTACCAAAATAGCTCAGCCAATTTAATTTTCATTTATCAGAAGCGTTCATGCAAAATATTGCATGACGATTTTAAATTTTATGGATGGCATTGGGTAATTTTATATTTATGATCTGTATTGTCAGTGTTCTTGCTGTTTAAAAATTAAAGAAGGGCGACCACGCAACACACTGTTCTACCCTACCCTTTTGGAAAAAAAAAGCTTTGTTGCTCCTTATTTTGCCCGTCAGTATCCGATACCAAAAAATTGGTACCATGTACAAGCTGACCCATATTTTATGTACTATTAGTTGAACTAGACATATCGTCAGTCTGACATTCACAGGCATTCGTTATTATTTTAATAAGGATTTAAAAATATTGGAAAAATAATACAGATTTTTAAAAAGTGATCCCCTAATGTGGGATATCATTTTTCTGTTCATTTTATTTTCATCTTCTGTGAATGAATCGATTGCATTAATATCACCAGCTGATAAAAAATAATAATACAGATTTTTAAAAAGTGATCCCCTAATATGGGATATAATTTTTCTGTTCATTTTATTTTCATCTTCTGTGAATGAATTGATTGCATTAATATCACCAGCTGATAAAAAGTAGTTTCGTTTTCAGTCGGAGATTGCCGAAACGATAAATGTAAAACATTTCCATTGCTCAAATAAAATATAACTGTTATTTTGTGTATTAAACATACAAATGGATACTGGTATTGGACATGTTGTTAAATTATGTTACGGTTTTTCATCTGTTGTGTTTTTGTAAGCCTACTCACCGTGGTTCATTTCCTTTTATGTCTAGTGTGCAGGCTGATCCTTTTTTTTAGTGTGGGAAAAAAGTGTGTAGTTTGAAATAGAGGAGCTGGGTGCTGTAAATATATGTGAAAATAAACAGAAAAATAAAGGACATCAGAAAAACATGAAAGCGGTTATATGTTTGAAACTATTTTGGAATTTAATAATTCCAAAAGTACATAAGATAGATTTTGGTTTTTGAAGTCAAAGATAATAGGGTTAAAGTTGGGTTTTTTTTTTTTTAAACAATACTAGAACGCATTGATTTAATAATTATCAGCTATTGAATGTCATACATTTGGTAATTCTGACATATAGTCTTAGAGAAGAAACCGGCTACATTTTTCCATTAATAGCAAGGAATATTTTATATGCACCATCCCACAGACAGGATAGCACATACCACAACCTTTGATATACCAATTGTGGTGCACTGGCTGGAACGAGAAATAGCCCAATGGGTCCACTGATGGGCATCGATTCTAGACTGAATGCACATCAAATGAGCGCTTTACCACTGGGTTATGTCTTGCCCACAGATTTCTCCTTTTGAGACAGGCTGTTGTTTGCTCTCACCTCATACTCAACTAAACATGGAAAGAGGTGTTTCTATTTTGTTATATGGCTTCATTTTTGTTAAAGGTCTCCTGCTATTTCCAAATGGAGAGGCCTGAATATAGAATCTATAACAGAATATTGGTGACAAAGTGCTCAGGATTTTGTTTTCCCTGTGCTTGATATCTGTTCAGCTGACATTATAGTGCCCAAGCTCCAATTATACCCAATATGTATAAATCTAGGTAATTATCACCACTGTGGAGGTCACATTCTCCAAAGTGGTACCCACAATCTGGATAAAACTACGTGTATTTACAAGTATGTCAGAGTAATATGAGCACAGCCATGAAGTTTTGGCATTGGAGCCAGACTGTGGTCCATTGGCTTCGGTAAAAATTGGAACCAATACTTATGTCCTTGAAAGTAGTAATATCTACCACCACTATTCATATCGGGTTATTGTTTTAAAAACCACATGACCAACACATAAAAGCAGGTGATCATGAAAAGAGACGTGAAATATACAATACCATGTATGTTAAATGTACAAGCCTAAAAGGAAAAATAACCAATGCAGAATTCAGCTGTAAAAACCTTACAACCTAAATAAATATTTAATTTTCCATGGTTTGCAATAAATATACAGAACTATCGGTACATGCCAGTTGTTTTCCCTATGTTGTTTATTGCACGAGTTTATAGTGTGCAAGAATATTATACCACAAAACCACCTAGTGGTCGAGTGGTATAAATCTAGCGCACTATAAACGAGTGTAATAAATAGCATGGCAAAACAACTGATATGTGGTTCTGTATTTATTACATACCATCTTTGTATATTACGATTAATAAAAGTTTTAATTAAATAACACAATTTACTTCGTTGTCTGGAAAGTTAGTTGAATTTTGTGGAATTGATAGAATTCTGATTGTCCTGGCTAGAAATATGACGTCAGTCGAGTGAACACATGAACTACGCTTGAAAGATTTTATATTACACACGTTCAATAAAATATTTTTTTACTGCAGTCAGAATGGTCTTTATTACTATAATAAGAATAAATGGGTGTGTAATAAAAAATCATTATTTGATGCTATCTTTATGGCATGTGTGCCATAAAAACACTGTTACTGGAAACTCGTGACATCACCAGTGTTTGACTACTGCAAGCTTATTGTTTGTAATATGGTGCTATTAATGTGTCTCTGATGTTGCATTTAATAACGAGAATATAAAATAAAATGTTAAATTTATGCTTTACCCACCCACCTCCCAAAAATCTGAATTGAATATATACTCCGTGCAAAATCAGCATTTTTTTATGCACAGAATTTTAGGTAAAAAAAAACAACAGTAGTAATACTTCATACATGAAAATGTTGTGAATGGCCACTAATAAATTAGATTGTTGAGAATATTGATTGAGTGATTATGTATGTTATTCTAATAGTGTGTGGACATGCAGGCTGTGGTATATATATCATGTTTCTGCATCTTGTACTGTGATTGGGAACACCTGGTGTGTGGTAACAGCTGGTGACGACCTCTTCATATTAACCACATGACCAGAACATACAGAAACTGTTGTGGACTCTTTATTATATGACCAGAATGACAATAAATGTGAAGCAGTGTTACTTTATCTCGTTTTGCTGTTTCATCAGTTTCATTTCAGTTTGTAGTTGCACTGTATTGTTGTAATTTATTTTTGTGTCTATATCCAGGCACAGCTCGATGCATAATATCGAAGGGACAAACCTCAGCCCTCTGATTTGTTTAAAAGTTCATGTAAAAAAAACCTTTCGTCATCTTCGTTAAAATGTATCCATTATTCTGAGAGTGCCAAAATATTCTTGTCATGGTCATAAAGTTTGATGTACAAATTCAGAGCAAGATGTTGTAGTGCACGCCTGTCATAGGTACATATATCTACTTCCACTGGCACCTCTGTCCAGGAAAGGAAAGGGTTTGGGGGTGAGTGGGAGATGGGTTCGCCCATGCTGGCCTGTGCATGGGAGCACAAGCAGCCCGATCAGGGTCGGCCGTGGGCGAGGGTTGGTTTTGGTGCTGTGAAATTTGTAAATGTCCCGTAGGATTATGTCCAAAAAGAAAAGGATGTGTAATTTTGTGAAGTAAATTTGATGCATAATTTGGAGGGGATCATTGAAATTAAAATGGAGCTATTTGGTTGATTTGACTTAGTTGGTTGAAAGTTAGCTCCTATTCTTGTTGGTTAAATTGTTCCATCTATTACATGAATTCAGAACAACATTTATTGTTGGTTGTTCCATCTTTTTATATGAATTCAGAACGACATATTTATTGTTGGTTGTTCCATGTGTTATGTGAATTCAGAACGACATATTTATTGTTGGTTGTTCCATGTGTTATGTGAATTCAGAACGACATATTCATTGTTGGTTGTTCCATCTATTATATGAATTCAGAACGACATATTCATTGTTGGTTGTTCCATCTATTATATGAATTCAGAACGACATATTTATTGTTGGTTGTTCCATGTGTTATGTGAATTCAGAACGACATATTCATTGTTGGGTGTTCCATCTATTATATGAATTCAGAACAACATTTATTGTTGGTTGTTCCATCTATTACATGAATTCAGAATGACATATTCATTGTTGGTTGTTCCATTTATTATATGAATTCAGAACGACATATTTATTGTTGGTTGTTCCATGTGTTATGTGAATTCAGGACGACATATTCATTGTTGGTTGTTCCATCTATTATATGAATTTCGAACGACATATTTATTGTTGCTTGTTCCATGTGTTAGGCCACACTTTTTTTTTCTTTTCGGATTACGGATCCGCCGACGTTAATTTTGCCAAAATGAAAAAAATATATATAATTCAGCCAATTTGTTATTTTATTTTCCCGCCTACTTATGATTTTTACAGTGGCGGTGTCGGGGAAATACAAAATAAATAAAAATACAAGCCTTGAAATATGAAGCTAAATCAGCATTTACAAGCTCATCCAATTCCAACTCCGTAAGATTTTGTCGGTGCACTTTCAGCTTCGATCCGAAAGTATTTTATTTGGTGCTGTGCAACCTGGAGTGGAGTGGTATATAGAAAAGTGGAATTCAATCCCATCTGAAACTGAGTGCTGAAGACTCGTTCTCTCCCTTGACATTTTATTAATTATTTAATACGTTTATTTAAGTTTATCTTGATGGATTTTTATTAAAAGTAGTACAAAGTATGTTTTGAATGGTGTTAATACTTTAATTTATACCCGTCATTGTTTTGACTGAAATCGGTTGTCTTACTGAAAACATCCGTAATACAAAAATAATTATAATAACAAGAGGAATTGGGTGAATTTTATTTTTATTTTTATTCCATCCTCTGACATTGTCTCCTTCAAAAAAAAATCCGTAATCATATAAAAAAAAAAAAATGTGGGCTTGTGTGAATTCAGAACGACATATTCATTGTTGGTCGTTCCATCTATTATATGAATTCAGAATGACATATTTATTGTTGGTTGTTCCATCTGTTATATGAATTTAGAACAACATATTTATTGTTGGTTGTTCCATGTGTTATGTGAATTCAGAACGACATATTTATTGTTGGTTGTTCCATGTGTTATGTGAATTCAGAACAACATATTTATTGTTGGTTGTTCCATGTGTTATGTGAATTCAGAACGACATATTTATTGTTGGTTGTTCCATGTGTTATGTGAATTCAGAACAACATATTTATTGTTGGTTGTTCCATGTGTTATGTGAATTCAGAACGACATATTTATTGTCCTCTGGTACTACACTGGTTTATTTCGTGTTCCAAACAATACTCATTTACTGATATATCAAAGGTCTTTCATACACTGTCCTTTCTGTGGGGAAAATACACTAAAACCCTTTTAAACCGGACAGCCATGGGACCAAGTAAAAAGTCCGGTTTTAAGGGGTATCCAGTTTAGAGTGGGTATGTTCTATACTAATATTTATAAAGGACCATGAAAAACATTTGGGTTTAAGCAAATTCCAGTTAACAGAGAGTGTTTTTGCAGCAGAGTAGTGGGTTTCTTCTCTAAATCTTGAGATAAAGTATTCAAAATTACCAGTTATTTGACACATAATAATTGTTATTTGTCTGAAGTTGTGTATGTTTGTATTTACAGGACACGGCTGGCCAGGAACGATACAGGACGATAACAACAGCATATTATAGAGGCGCAATGGGTTTTATACTTATGTACGATGTAACCAATGAAGAGTCGTTTAATGCAGTTCAAGATTGGTAGGTATCTCGGCAAAGTTAGACTTCAAAATGCATAGAATAAATTTGTAATTTTTGATGACATATATAATGTACTTATATCATGTTTTAGACTCAATAAATCATTTTTAGTATTGACCTGATCAAGTACTTTGTAATGGTTTTGAAAATTATTTGTATAGTCACAGCTACATATATTTTCAGATTAGACTTGAATAAGATGCATAGCTTGTACATATAACACTAAAAGAAGTGAACTACAATTTTATTCTGACTTTGCTTCCAATTATGCAATGGAAATATGTCTAAACACAAGTCAGTCATCCCCTTTCAAAACTGATGAAAATAAATAAGAATGCAAGTTTAGTGTTAATTCAGATGAAGATAGTATTGGTTGTAGGAGCTCTGTAGTCTAAAAGTGAATTTTATGGCAGATGTATTGGCTGGATCTTCTGCTTTATTAGCTTTATTTGTGGTTCTACACTAAATGAATGATCCTTATTAACACTAGTCAGTCTTCTAATATCTTTATTTTGGGGGACATAATATTTCTGAATCATAAATCTATGATCACAAAATTCAGTGAGACTAATGCAGTTAACTGAGACATTGGATGCAAATAGATTTTTTTTTCTTTTTCTTTTGTAAAAAGTGGACTAAAGTGAGTAGATCAAATCCTTAAGAATAATCACTGGGTGTGCCTGGGCCCTCTGCTTTTGATTTAAATTGCTAATAGTAATAATTACAATATTACTTATTTTTCATAATTATGGAAGTCTGTATGAATTCTAGTATTTTATCTTCGGTTTTATTCCCCCTGTTATGGACGGAGGGACTGGCATAGGTCAGACCCTGTGTCCGTGACAGGCATGTGCGTTAACAGCTGGATCTAAATATACACAGTAAAGAATTTGAATTTTATTCCCATCCATGGACTCACAACAACTGGTTTCTTTTCTTACCATATGTTATATGTGTGATATCCAATAGTTGATGATAGTTTAAGCCTGAAATGTTCTAAGTTATTTTAAACAGTTTAATTTGTCAAAAGGTATTTTATGATAAATTTGTGAAACTGAATTGTAAAAACTAACTGATAATGCTGGTGGTGGTCATTCATTGTTGTTGGTGTCATTATCACACTTTGTTTTAGTTCATCACACATATTTATCACATGTTCATTACTCCACAACTGGTAAATTAAAAGTGATGGTACATGCTGTCCTGTCCATGAGAAAGCACAGCAAGCTTCTTTCTCACACTCTAAAGTATGTCAGGATTGTTGAACACGCAAAAATGGCTGATAATCATAGATTCATTTCCATTAAATCAGTTTGTAGAAAGTATTTTTTAATTTTAATTTTATTTATGTAAATCCCTTATATTTCAAGCTACTTAACAAATCTTTATCTAGTTTTATATTCCTAAAAACCTGTTTCATGCATTTTGTATTAGACCATTATAAATTAAATTTTAGTTTTTCATCAATTTCTTTTTTTTATAAAAAATGTATTGGGATAGAGTGGGTGTGGGGTAGGGGTAGGGGTACTGGTGTAATTTAATTTTAATTTTTTATTTTCAAGTCATTAAAAATATCGCATATCAAATAAAACATTTTTATAAAGTGGGGCAAATGGGAAAAAACCCAGGGACAGACCTTTTTACATTGGTCCAAGTGGGGATGCAAATATAGGATTTATTTTACAATGGCCTTACGCAATTGTTTTATTTTAAAATATATATTTAGGGTTTTTTCTTTTCCTGTCCAAAATGAGTAGCAGTTGATTATAAGGGGTTTACCTGCTGTTTTCTGTTGACTCATTATTAGTGTATCTATGCATATCTTATCATTTCCTCCTGCATGTTACTAAAGGTGTATGCAAATCAAGACACACGCATGGAGTAACGCAGTTGTTGCTCTGGTCGGCAATAAATGTGACCTTGAGGAATTGCGTGTTGTGCCGGCGAGTAAAAGTAAGAAACTTGCTCGTGACCTAGGTATGCATGTTCCATATTTTGTTTTCATAGCTTCATGTTATTCATGGCATTACATCGCTTTCCATTTTCACCACAGGGTATGAAATTCACAGAGAATTACTGTAATGTAATGGGTTGTTGAGGTTTAAAAAACAACAACCTAAAACTGTGCTTCTTTTGCTTGTTGTGTTAACTGATATGTGATCATATACTTGTAATGATTGTCAGTGGTAATTGTTTGACTGGTGGTTTGGGGAAGTGGATACTAGGTATCTGTGTAATTATTCAAGCTTGTTTTTCTTTACTTGCTCAGTAATATAATATTAAATTTTTGCTTTAAAGAGTTGTTCAAGTAGTTTGAGGTTTGACATTCTCGCTGTGACTTTTAAACCCTGTATGCTGTTGAAACTAATTTTAGGTTTAGGTTCTAGCTGGCATTTGTGGTTTGGTTCAATCTTTTGCATTTCTTGAGGGTTTTTTGGTTGGTTTTTTGCTTTCTGCAAATGTGCCATTTTCAATTTTAAATAATGCCCTTACAATACCTTACAGTTGTATAATAATCATATTGATAAGTTAACAATTTGGTTGCAAAAAATAATTAATATTTTAGTATTATATAATGTGTATAATGTTTATATAATTATTTTTTATTTAAAAAAAACAAAAACAAATTGCTTTATAGTAAAATAAATCTTTTGTTTTCTCAATTATCTTAAGGAACCAATCTAACTGAACACTCAACTCAACAACAAATAAGTAACAAATGTTATGGCATTATTTGACAATTTGCAATGGTAAAAATACTTTTTAATTTTGGTGAGGCGTGTGCTTTGGGGTGTTTGTTCTTTTTTCTTTCATTCTTTGGTTACAGTAACTGTATTGGGTATGTTTTGCAGCAATTTAAGCTGATGTTATGATCTGTTGTTACAAACTCACTATATGTATTACCGTTCTGGTATGTTGCCCATACCTTTCTGTGCAAAACCAGGTTATTTCTTAATAAAATTCCAAAATGGACATTTTCTTCACACAAACATAAACTGTTTCATAACAGTTGTAATGGATATGAGGGTATGTATGGGTACTGTACCCAGCTCCTCAGTCATAAGCCCATCTTTACTTAAAAATAGATCCTTCATGACAATTGTAATGAAATTGAGAGTATGTATGGGAAATGTACCCAGCTCCTCCGTCATAAGCCCATCTTTACTTAAAAATAGATCCTTCATGACAATTGTAATGAAATTGAGAGTATGTATGGGTAATGTACCCAGCTCCTCAGTCATAAGCCCATCTTTACTTAAAAATAGATCCTTCATGACAATTGTAATGAAATTGAGAGTATGTATGGGTAATGTACCCAGCTCCTCAGTCATAAGCCCATCTTTACTTAAATATAGATCCTTCATGACAATTGTAATGAAATTGAGAGTATGTATGGGTAATGTACCCAGCTCCTCAGTCATAAGCCCATCTTTACTTAAATATAGATCCTTCATGACAGTTGTAATGAAATTGAGAGTATGTATGGGTAATGTACCCAGCTCCTCAGTCATAAGCCCATCTTTACTTAAAAATAGATCCTTCATGACAGTTGTAATGAAATTGAGAGTATGTATGGGTAATGTACCCAGCTCCTCAGTCATAAGCCCATCTTTACTTAAATATAGATCCTTCATGACAGTTGTAATGAAATTGAGAGTATGTATGGGTAATGTACCCAGCTCCTCAGTCATAAGCCCATCTTTACTTAAATATAGATCCTTCATGACAGTTGTAATGAAATTGAGAGTATGTATGGGTAATGTACCCAGCTCCTCAGTCATAAGCCCATCTTTACTTAAATATAGATCCTTCATGACAGTTGTAATGAAATTGAGAGTATGTATGGGTAATGTACCCAGCTCCTCAGTCATAAGCCCATCTTTACTTAAATATAGATCCTTCAGAGTGGAATCTATTTCAATATTAATTTGCGGGGGAATGAAACAAAATCACATGACAATTGGGCCGCTAATTTTATCTGGATGTAGATTCATCAGTTCTATCGCTGAGATTCATTATAGTAAGAATATTTAGGCGATAAAATAAATCATATGACGACATGTGTGTGGGAGTGCTACATGTATTTGTTACATGTTAACCTGTTGGGACTTTCAGTGTGACAAACCACCAGCATCAGAATTGATTTAATATCACTTCAGACATATTCTGTTTTAACAGTACATTTAGTTGTTACTTTTAATATTCTCGTGTTGTACCACTAAATGGCAGTGTGCTGTGGTATCATTAAACATTCTTTTGCTTCTATTTACTGTCCAATGAAGAATGAGAACCATTACAGATTTAGGCAGATGGCCTTCTTCCATTGTATGCAACTAATTTTTATTCTCTCTTCTTTTTTTTAAATTGGTTTTGATTTTATAGAACTCGGGGGGGGGGCCTAGCTTCCATATACGCAGGTATGCAGCTACATACCACCTGAGATTACAAATATATATTTTTTTATTAAATATATGATGTAAATGCATGTATGCTCTATGTACATACTTGCCGAAAAAGTCTGCGTATTACCCAAGCTAGGCCCCAGAAACTATTTCCCCCTTCCACCTTTCTTTTCCAGTATCAATTTTACAATGAAACTGATAAACAATTCAGGATTGATAATATTCTTAGAATATCATTTAGATTCAAATTTTTAATGATGTTTTAACAAATGGAGATGAAAATCCTGGATTTTACCAGCATTCTAGATTTCACTACAGTGAAACCTGTCTAAACTGGACACTGAACAAACAAATCAGAACAAACACTGAACAAACAAATCAGAATCATTTAAAAACCGCCAAGTTTCTAGGTCCAAAGTTTTTAAAATTCTAAAACACAACCTTCTAAGCACTGGATCTTGTTTAAATCGGATAAATATTAGGTCCTTTGGGTAATCCGATTAAAACAGGTTCCACTGTACTACCAAAAAACAGTTTCTTTCCTTGTTCTTTGATGAAAAACTCCCAATAACTTTTCAAGACCCTTCAGAATTTTCCAGTATCGTTTTATCGCTGAAAACTTTGAGGTGTGCAAAAGTGACTTGAAAAATTCAACAACGATTGTTGAACATATAAACTAGTTCTGCACGGAAAGGGTGTTTGGTGGCATACAACGGGTTGTGTTCAACTAATGTTTTTTGTTCACAGGTGTACTCAGATCAAGACATATTCTTGGGATAATGCCCAGGTTGTATTAGTGGGCAACAAATGTGATTTGGAAGATGAGCGAGTTGTGTCCAATGAACGAGGCAAACAGCTAGCAGACCAACTAGGTATCTCACTGCACCACATGTAGTGTAGTCTGAATATACACCATGATCTCTAGCATGTAGTATCTGCCTTGTACAAATATTCAGCATGTTATGTAGTGTAGTAATTGCTATTGTATATTTGCTTAGCATGATATGTAGTGTAGTAACTAACCATCCAGTGTAGTAACTGATTAGCAAAAACAAAAAAGCATAATGTGCAGTGTGGTAACTAACCATTGTAAAAATATACAGCACCATGTGTAGTGTGGTACCTAACCATTGTAAAGCATTCAACACAATTTGTAGTGTAATGTAGTATCTGCCTGGTGAAAAATATACAGCATGATCTGTAGTGTAGTGTATTTAACTGTAAAATATACAACATGATCTGTAGTGTAGTGTATTTAACTGTAAAATATACAGCATGATCTGTAGTGTAGTGTATTTAACTGTAAAATGTACAGCATGATGTGTAGTGTAGTGTAGTAACTAACCATTGTAAAATATACAGCATGTTGTATATAGTAAACTATTTAGCATGATCAGTATTGTATAGTCTGTTTAAATCGGCATGTAGCTCTATAATGAATAATTTTACTATCCATATACAAATATAATATTAAGTTATAAACCACCCATACCAACTTGTATAACATTTTTTGAAATAAAAATCTCATTGTAAATAAAACACTTTCTTTACACATTACATGTACCTTCAAATTGCTTAGGTTACATCTTTTTTTTAAAGCAATTGCAAGCACAGTTCTGCATTTACTCTGTACTTCATTGTTGGTTACCAGTAACAGTTTAAGTGAAACTGCATACCTTGGCTGTTCCAACATTTTGTCCTCATTCCCATTTAAAATGAAGATTCAATCTATATCAATTGAAAATATGATTTATTGAGAGACTTTTTCATTTGCATAGAAATTTTATATATATTTTTTTATGAGTTGGTTTGTCTTGAAGACTTAATAATATGTTTTGATATATGAGAATTTAGTACAGTTGTATGTCGGTTCATCAATTCCCTTTTATGCAAACAGACTAATGTATCTCATTGTAAACTATGCAGCATGATCAGTAGTGTATTTCATCCTGCAATCAATATATACATTGGCACAGTATATTTACAAATAACGTTTGGTGTCACGATAAAGTCATTCTGACCTTTGCAGAATAAAGCCAATGTCTTAAGGCAGTAGCCGGTTATTCTCCATATCTGACTGTACTGTGGTATCAGATCATTGTGAAATATACAGAATGATCTGCAGTGTAGTATAAAAAACTTGTAAATAAGGCTCATGTTCTGTTCTATAGTATTTGACTGGTACAAAAGGTATAAAAGAAAGAAAGAAGTGTTTTATTTAACGACGCACTCAACACATTTTATTTACGGTTATATAGCGTCAGACATATGGTTAAGGACCACACAGATTTTGAGAGGAAACCCGCTGTCGCCACAACATGGGCTACTCTTCCGATTAGCAGCAAGGGATCTTTTATTTGCACTTCCCACAGGCAGGATAGCACAAACCATGGCCTTTGTTGAACCAGTTATGGATCACTGGCCGGTGCAAGTGGTTTACACCTACCCATTGAGCCTTGCGGAGCACTCACTCAGGGTTTGGAGTCGGTATCTGGATTAAAAATCTCATGCCTCGACTGGGATCCGAACCCAGTACCTACCAGCCTGTAGACCGATGGCCTGCCACGACACCACAGAGGCCGGTAAATTATATAAAGCTATAGCGGATAACCGTGTGTCTTAACCACATGATACCTGCAGACCATCATGGCTTTCAGTGGATGGATTATAACTTTGATTGTTTGGGATAAATAATGTGTGTATGTTCTGTCATTTGGTACATATTATTGTAACTTAGAAACATACTTCTAAACTTAAAGATGTGGAGATAACAATAATGTCTTTACTTTAAAGTCTTGTTGTGTTGTGTGTGTTACAAGCCTTGCAGGGTCCTTTCTTGTTTATACAGACCAGTGTTTCTGAATGTGTTTTAGTTGGTATAAACATTGGTCTCGGGGTAAATCATTACATAGCTCACGTCTTTTTCTTGTCATTCACCGTGTGACCACTTAATCTGTATTTTATTGCCAGTAGCATATTCCTCTACCTAATGTTTATATTCTATATCTTTTTTAATATCTTTAATTCTATAAAATTTAATACTCTTATATGGTGGTGCAACATTATTTTAAAATTTTTAAATGAAGGAGGGAGGGAGGGACGGACGGACGGACGGACGGACGGAGGGAGGGACGGAGGGAGGGAGGGGACAGACAAACAGAGAGACATACAGACTGACTGAGGGAGAAACAAACAGACGGAGAGACAGACAGACAATTATTTTCTTTCTTCATCTAATGTGGTTTAGAATATATATTTAGTTTTAGTGCTTATTCATATTATTAGAAAGATAATTTTGTGAGTGGGTTTTTAATGTACATATTCATTAAAAATATATTTAATTTTTCAGGACTGGAATTTTTTGAGACCTCCGCCAAAGAGAACATAAATGTAAAAGCTGTATTCGAGCGTCTTGTTGACATCATCTGCGACAAGATGTCGGAGAGTCTCGACTCCGACCCAACCCTTGTCAACAGCCAGACGAAAGCTACACGACTAACGGAGAATCCCAACCCGCAGGGCAGTAGCTGTCAATGCTGATAAAACCCGGATGTGCACTTATCAAGGGGAGATAACTTGTGTACCCTCTGTAGTCAAAGCTCTTAGTGGCTTAGAACTGCTGAATTTTCTGAAGATGACTGCGTCTACTCATGTTTGAAAGCAGTGTTTTGGTGAACCAATGTGTGAATTACGAGAATAGATTTCTTTTCCTTATCTCCTCTGATATTTGCATAAATACACGAGAAAAAAAATGATTGCCATGAGGACAGTGCACAGTTACTGTATAGTATTAACCCATTCACCCCTGCAGCTCATATTAGACCATGCTAGATAAATGTATTGGATTGTCTAATTATGAAATGTAGGGGTAAAAGGATTAAAAGAAGCATTGGGAGGTTAGATAACTTACCCAGTGAATTTGGTGTATAAATTAAATAGTAACATTGTATTTAATTTAATTTTGAATTGTTTAAAAGAAAAACAAATTCATTTATGTCCATCAGTTCTGATAGAGCTTTTGCTCAAGTGAAACGTTCTGTTTGAATCTGTTTGTTTTTTGTTTTTAGCTAGACGAAAAGAAAAAAAAGAGAAGAGTTTTTCATAGTTTATGCTCAATAATCTTTGTACGAATATGTAAATTGAGCTAATCTTGGTACGAATATGTAAATTGAGCTAACTCCACAATGCTTATCAATTGTTTGATGTACATCACTTGATCATGTCACATTAATGGCTAATTATTTGAAATAGAGGTGAGTGATGTATTATTGGACATCACCTTAGTGATATCTGATCATGTGACTTGATCATCATGTGATAAAACAAAAATGTGTTGGACGCTAGATTGTATTTGTTAGTTATTTGACCTGGTCTTGTAATATTTTCAACGCATCTATATAAATACTGTTTGTGATCACTTGACAGTCTTAATACTATTTGTCGTGTGACTACTCATAGGACATTCTGGGAAGTATGGTTTAATTGTGACCAACCATGTGACATTCTTAAATATACTTTGGTTAATTTATATCATGCGACTAAAAATGTTACCTTGTTATTAATATATTTTGGAGATGGATTACAACACTACTGCCACAAAAACTACATTCAACTTGTTATACCCAGTAACACACAGAGCCAACATTTGAAGTCTATGGCCAAATATTCTAACTTTAGTTATATCTTTTTCTGGCATATATTATCACATAAGAATTCTGAGGCTTTTTCTCTTCTTTTTTTACTAATGTTATCTTGATTTATATTTGGATTGCCATCTTGGCAAATGGTGAAGAAAAAAAAAAGTTTCACATTGTTTTCTTAAATGTCAGGTATTAATCATTTGTTTAGATAATAGCAGTAAAACAAAAATCTGCTTTTACAACTATGAGCTATGCTTCAACAAACAATCGAAATATTATAAACTTTCATTCCATTATCAGAATACGGATGGGTTCTTAACTTATTTTATTTTTCTTTATAGTTATTTTTTTGGCACAGCTGACACATACGACTTTTACACAGCAGTCGTCATACATATTAATTAAAATCACAGTTCATTTCCTGTTTTTCATCTGATATCATCTCATGATTCTGACAAGCATATTTTCACTGTGACACTAAGAACCATGACAGTTTTGTGGTATTTTAGGTTCTCAGTGTACTAATGTGCTACTACAGCATTATTATTTTTGTTACGCTCTATTTATTTTTTATTTTACTTGTTATATAATTATATTCTATATTCCAATATAAATTATGTTTATATTTACTAATTTAATGTATCTCCTTTTTCCCCTGTTTTACTTACCATATAATATACACTTGAATTCCTGGAAGTTGGGCATTTCTGCAAATGGTTTCCCTGTCATGTTTTCCATTTGATGTTAGTAGAAATGTTTTAGAGTGATTAACTTAGAGAATACTAATTTTGAAAACAAAACTTATTGAGCTTGTGAAGAAAATGGGAGTTAATATCACATCCCTAATACCCTAGCTCTTTGATTGTGCTGGGTCTTAGGGGGATATAAGTTTGGAAACTGGTTTGTATTACCAGACTAAGTCTTACATTGTGTTAATATTTTGGTGCATTTATTTATATTGTAAGCTGGTGCATAAATGTAAACTGAGGTGCAAGGACTAAACTTTAGTCCTAACTGTTGAAATCTCAAAATTGCATTTGTTTTTTGAATTCCTGGAAGTGGAAGTTAATATTTTCTAAACAAATTTATCTTCGTGGGCAGTATCTAGATAATACACATAATGTTACATAATTTTTTTCCATCTTTTTTTTCTTTCTTTTTTTGTGTAGATACTGTTTAATGAAAAGCCTTTGTAATTTGTTTTCATCCCTAGATTTACCATAGATACTACAGCTATTAGGTAATTAGTATTTCTTCAATTACCCAACTGTTATAGTATAATATGGAAGAATAGTGAATAAGAAAAGTGACAGGGAAACTGTAAGATTTTTGTATGCTCATTTAACTGTATCAACATTCCTAATCTCTTTGTACAATCATTGATTATAATTTTTAATTTGTCAGAACTGATTTTGCAGATATTTTATTTCTATACTGGCACAAGAATCATTTTACTTCTAGGTTTAGGGTTCAACAAATGAAAATAGCTTTTGTATGACTTTTAAAATATTGTCTGTCTCTTTAACGTTTTTCATAACCTGTTGATATGTCTGATCTATATAGTAAATTTTTGGTTTATCATTAATATATGGATACTAGATCTTAAAGCTATTAGAGTAATATTAGAAATGCATTTGCTACATTGTTGTGAATACTGGTCAAATATACCTACATATTTATCTACATTTGTATGTGGATTTTTGTAATCACCAATGTTTACTTTGTAGTCCTATACATCTGCATAATTATTTACATCTGTGAGGTGGATATTAACGAATGATTACTTTGCATAAATTACCACATACATTCCTACGGAAGTAAAGTATACCTCTTGGTAAGTCATTCCATCAATACATAGATTGTACGTTTTGTAGTCCATAACAATTCATTCCAAAGCAAAACTCTTATTGTTTTGACTGCTAATTTGTTAGAATTACAAAGGATAACAGTATGAGTATAGGCAAAAGAAAGGGCACTTAAATAATGAATGTCTGCATTATAAGATTTACTTCAAGGTTTTAGCATAATAAAATGTAGTATTCATAATAATCTCTTTTAGTTCACTTATATTTATGAGAGCATGTGATCTCATCTTTGTTGCAAATGTCTCAGTAGAACTCTAGCTGTGGTAATAGTAGGCCCTAATTAGAGAGCTATATACCTAGAGTTTACCCTTCACAATAGTATTGATTGACAAGTCATAAAAAAGCTAGTGGCTGTTGAATAGTGTGCTAGTAAGCTCCATGGATTTTAGAACACTGATAATAGTATTGATTGACGAGTCATAAAAAAGCTAGTGGCTGTTGAATAGTGTGCTAGTAAGCTCCATGGATTTTAGAACACTGATAATAGTATTGATTGACAAGTCATAAAAAAGCTAGTGGCTGTTGAATAGTGTGCTAGTAAGCTCCATGGATTTTAGAACACTGATAACAGTATTGATTGACAAATCATAAAAAAGCTAGGGGCTGTTGAATAGTGTGCTAGTAATCTCCATGGATTTTAGAACACTGATAGAAGGTACTTTGGTTTACTTTTGCCATAAATCTCTACATCAGGCATTTACAGATTATTTTGTTCATACTTATTATTGTTAGTGTTTAATTGGTGTATGTAGGATTATGGAGAATAAGAATATTTGTAATCACGTACTATGAAACAAATCCGTGAGACTGAATCTCCTAGGTATTCTAAAGCACAGCAAGTTATAGGTGTGCTATTAGTAAAATATCATGATGTCTTGAGTTCTATCTTTTAAACAGCTTATCATGCTTAGATACATTCTTATAATTTCACAACTTGCTTTAGCTACGCAAAAAACCAAGATTGACTATATTGTATTGCATAATATAAATAAACAGTATAAATTTGTTATTCAGTGCTGTGCATTCTGGGTTGTTTTATTTTTTTTGGAGGGTTGGTTTTGTTTTATCCTTTTGTTAGAAAAATAGAACAAGATGACCCTCAATTTCTGAATATTTTAAATATTGGAACGTATTGATTTAATATACTATTTTCCACATTCCCAGTAATAGATCATCCCCATGATAAACAATGCTTTAATCCATGTCAACTGACATATTCCTGGGAGTATATTTGTTAAATTCAGTCTGTTCCCATGATTAACAATGCTTTAAACCACCACTCATATCCATGTTTACTTGCATATTCTTGGGAGTTTATGTGTTAAATTCAGTCTGTCCCCATGATACTTTAAACCACCTCATATCCATGTTTACTTGCATATTCCCAGAGTTTATTTGTTAAATTCAGTCTGTCCCCATGATACTTTAAACCACCTCATATCCATGTTTACTTGCATATTCCCGGAGTTTATTTGTTAAATTCAGTCTGTGAAAAGAATGTTTAGGTTTGGGATTAAGCAGTCGGGTTATATTATTATTAAATGAGTTGTGGTAGTTCATTTGAGAAATTAGTATGTAGACTATGTGTTTCAAATCATGTTTCATTCTGTTGTTTCTGAAATGTTGAAAATGGTTTGGTGTATCAACATATTAAGTTCTCCACATTTGAGAAAAGTATACATGGGTCGTCTGTTTCATTCTGTCTGTTATGTCTGTCAAATGAGAGCCTATCGGGTGTGTCATTTTGCTTGTAAGTTCACCTGGAAAAAAGATTTGGAAAATCCTGACCAATGTACCCTAATTTGTTTGGGAGTGTATTTGAGAAAGGGATACAAGTTTTCACTGATGATTTAAACTGATGAATATGCTGTAATATACTGCATGACGTAACTTCTAGGATAGAAAAGTGAAGTTCATAATTGACATATTTACTTACTTGTCAATAGATCTTGCTGTAATTATTTAAGCTATTGTTTCCATGTAAAAACTAGTTATTTAAATGTAGAAACTATGTTAATGTAATTATGTTAATTTTTTAGTTTTGACTGTTAATTATAGAATGTTGATATAAATCAGAGGAATTTGTGCAATGTTTGTACCTATTACATGCTGATGTGTTGATCAATCTTATGTTAAACCTTCCACAACTATATACTGTTAGATAATATACAAATACATGTAGTTTCTTTATGTCACTAAGGTGATTTATTCCAATTTGCTATCAGTAGATTCTTACAAACAGCAATATAAGAATTAATAATATAAGGTCCCAACTAACTATGAATAATTGAATATGATAATTTTGTGCAATATAAACACTGGTTGTTCACTACCTCTGTACAAGGTATTAACAGAATCTACCATAATAGAACAGTTTCTGTCATTATGAAGTATTTTATAACAATTGCCAAATGGTCAGAGCCACAGTTTCGTTTCTTTGATTCTTGACAAATTAACCATACCAGTGTAACCCATTTTTTCTTTGATACCTTGTTTGTAGTGCAGTTCAAAATTAAGTTAATTTGTTTTAAAATGTATGAAAGAGCATTAACAATTGGGGGTCCATAGCCAAAACGTCTCATACATGTATCTTGAAAAATATAACTGGTTACATGCTGAGAAATTGATGAATTATTCTTCTTCTATTAAACTATAGAAACTATTGCCTTTAGGATTGATACACTTTGTACGTGCAATTTATAAATCACTTTTTATTTGTGCATTTATTAGATCTCATCAAAACAGTTCAGTTGTTCAATAGTCAAAGTATAATTTTACATTTTGCATTCCAATCCAATGATGGTTTTCTTTTTGTTATTCCTTTTTTGTCTTGTTGAAAGCTTATTGTGACATACACACATGTACATTACTGTGATTTTTCTTGTTGATTGTAATTTTGTAAATACTATGTATTTCTGTTATTCTTTTTCTTGATTTTCCAATTTTTATTTATACAATTCAGAAACATCAATCAGACCTTAGGTTTCTTGCTGGGTGTTAGAAAGGCAGACAAAACACAGAGACAGAAATTATAAACAATGCAAGCACCTGGTGTACAAGTATTAACACGTCATACACTTGCCATCGTTGTGAAGTCAGCAGTAGTTGTTCCTTGGTGGAACTTGGTATATCAAAGATTGTTTAATGCTGTCTGTAAGAGAGTGCATTTAAAATACCTTGCTAATCACTGAAAGAACCCCTGTCAAGGACAAAACTCTCTGGTGAAGTTAAAGATTTGTGCCCATGACAGGCGTGCTTGAACAGTCCTCTGATTGAAGAATCCCACATCCACACTGAAAGAACTAGGTTATGCATTGACATCAGACGATTTTGTTTCTCATTCTCAATACCATGTCATTGTTACCATATATCTGACATCTTAATAGCTGAATCAATAATTTAGTAATGGCTCTTAATAATATATATTATCATAGAAAGGAAAAATGAAACAATTGTTTATAATGGTAGTTTTAGTCTCCAGTAATATGATGTACAAAATTAGCATTATTATTGATGAAAAGTTAAAATGATGACAGAATGGGAGAATTGAAACAACTCGCCCATGCCCACACTCAACCCTATATAGCTCGCATTTTCCCATACCACCAGCTTCTTTACAGTTTGAGAATATGAAATGAGCTGATTAACTAGATTGATTACAAGGTTTGTGTTTTGATTGACCCATTTTATCAATGCATTTTTGATTGGTAGAATGTCTGTATGCAAATGCCCACCACAACCACACTTAACACTGTGTGCAAATGCCCACCACAGCCCTTGTACACCTATCTCCCTAAAGCTATTGAAGTAATGGAGTTAAAGTATCCTGTTGCACCTCTGTCGTGGTGGCTGTATGATAACTTTTTCAAGAAATCTGAGTTATTCAATACCTAAGGTCTGATAAATGTCAGCAGAAACATATTTACTTTATTTATTAATCATAATTTATGACTAACATTGTATAATAGTGATAGACTTCAGATTGGACACTTAAAGTTGATCGTGTAATGTTTAGAAATATATAGAGCCCAACATTGTTTTTGTTCCTGCGATAATTAAGGGTAATTTTCAAATAAATATATTAACATAAAATGATTTGTTAAACCACCTAAAATGTAGGAAAGAAAATAACTAAACCATTCAAATCTCATTTGTCCAGTTCCCAATATTTATTCACCAACATTTAGTTAGATGATTAATAATACAATGGCTTTAAGAATGGGAAACTTGGCAAATTGTTTTTCTCCATTTTCCCAGTGCGAATTCTCATAAGCTTTGAAATAAAAAAAAATTAAAACAATTGACGCTTTTGGTATTAAAACTTGATTTTATTGGGAGTTTTAAAAAATATTGTAGTAATAATATTGTTCACATGCAAGGAAAGCAATAATGTTTACACAATTTCATTATTAAGGTTCATTAGTTTACCAAGGCAGTGCTTTTCAACCTTTTTCTTCGCAATGGAATTCTAAAATATAACTTAACATTTCAAAGGGCATTAAAATGTGTAATGTAATTATTAATTAAAATGTACTTATGAAAGCGTTTCTAAAACAAAAAGATTGCTAAACGTTGTATTACACACTCGTATGCCATGATTGAGAGAACTGTCTAAATGTGTATGTTTTATGTAACACAATTTCAGTCTTATTTGTAGTCATGATGTAGATTTATTGTTTCAGAGTAAGTGTTAGTTGTGATTTAAACAATATTATTTATATTAATGAATTGGCAAGTGGGCCATAGGCCTGTATAAGTGTCTCTACGTTAGGCGTTATGAGTGTGTGTTATACACGTACTTTTGAAAACAATGTTGGGACGTGTTAGGGTATACAACTTACAAGATTGTTCCTTCACATACTGTTTGATGTTTTTCTGTTGACTTATTAAACCAAATTACTTACATAAAGACTAGCATGCAGGTTATTGTAGCCACTCCACTGTCAGTAGATGGAAGTAATAAATAAAGTCATTTAACATCTTTTTTGTTGGTTGTTTATTATCACATAACAAGCTAGTTTTCCAAACCATATTAAAGATGGTATGGGTCCAACAGTAAGGATAGGTAGCAGAATGGGGATTTTCCCTCTCCAGTCCCACACTTCCAAGATTTGGACCCCTCTGATAGTTAGGGGTTATAGCGATAGGTAGCAGAATGGGGATTTGCCCTCTCTCGTCCCTAATTTTCCAGGTTTAAAGACGCCAGTTTGATGGTGGTTATAGCGATAGGTAGTAGAATGGGGGTTTGCCCTCTCCCATCCCATATTTTCCAGGTTAAAAGAACACCAATTTGATAGGGGTTATAGCGATAGCAGAATGGGGGTTTGCGAACTCCTGTCCCACATTATCCAGGTTTAAAGGACTCCAATTTGATAGAGGTTACAGCAATAGCAGAATGGGAATTTACCTTCCTGTCCCACATTTTCCAGGTTTAAAGGACTTCAATTTGATAGGGGTTATAGCGATAGATAGCAGAATGGGGTTTTGCCATCTCCCGTCCCCCATTTTCCAGGTTTAAAGGACGCGAATTTGATAGTAGTGAGGGTTTATAATAAATAGCAGAATGGGGATTTGCCCTCTCCGGTCTCATTTTATTTACGGTTATGTGGTTGAGGACAACACATTGAGAGAGGAAACCCTCTGTCACCACTTCATGGGCTACTCTTTTTCGATTAGCACCATCCCACAGACAGGATAACATACTACGGTCTTTGATATACCAGTCGTGGAGTGTATCAAATAAGCCCAATGGGCTCAGACTGGATGGATCCCACACTGACCGCGCATCAAGCGAACACTTTACCACTGTTGTACGTCCTGCCAGCCCAGGTTTAAAGGACACCAATTTGTTATTTAGGGGGTATAGTGATAGTAGAAGGGGTATTTTCCCTCTCCTGTCCCTCATTTTCTAGGTTTAAAGGACACCAATTTGATCATTAAATTACTTATTTCAATTTGTATTTGTCTTACAATATCATGGATGTGTGGTTATGATTATTGGCAGGTGATGACTGGTGCTTTTACTTGATATTAGCAGTCTTCACATGCATTCAAAATGGTCAATACAAATGAATGGTCGTCTACCAATAAAACAAAATCTCAAAAAATAACAAGATGGTCAAAGTAAAAAAGCTTTATTGTACGAATATGAATGGTCCAGCATTCAGTCTGTTGTAACAAAATAGAAACGAGCAAAACGTATACAAATAATATTAAATAGTCCTAATGACCATCATCAAAAGGATGTGGGCCAATGTTTTTGAAGCAATCTTGGCACTACAAAATTGTAAAACCATCATAGGCTATAACATCACTACAAGTGACATCATAGCTTACGATGCACACGTGTAGAAGGGTGCCAATACATGTAAAAATATATATAAACCATTGCTGCGGGATAATTTTACAATTTGGTAGCACTAAGATAGCTTAGAAAATATGGGCCCATAAAGACCAAACAAATGTTAAAGAAGTTTCATTTAAAAGTTAATTCAACAGATGTATGCTTATAGAAACTATTAGCCATCAAAAGGAAAGGAAAGTAATTTTAAACTTCACTAATCTGGGCTCCATTGACCCTACCATCACTGTAAATGCATATGGTAGTTACACACTTGGTCAAGAAAGAGGGTTGTAACCTGCCACCACCACTACAGGAGATGTTCAAAATCCATTCAAAAGAGGTCTATTTTAACTAGTAAAAACTAATATAACACAACTAGAAAATTTCATTGTAAAATACTGAATTTGATAACAAATACTGATAACAATCTTTTGGTATGTAAGATAGGAGCCGGCTCCAATAAAAATAAAATAAGTTTAAAATTTGATTAGTAAAATACATTTTGATTGATGACAAAGAGTGTCAAAGTCAAACATTAAAGGTAAAGACAACAAAGAAATTAATAAATGCAGAATACACAAAAAGTAAATATGAGGTCCTGTGCTAATTAAACTTTAAAACCTACATTCAAGGATTTACTAAAATATTGAGTCTGGACTTCAATAATTTTATAGACAGCACTAGCCAAGTTTTTTAAAATTCACTTAAAGTTGAAAATCTCTCAACACTATTTTGTATTTTCAGTAATGTAACTTTTCAAAAAATATATAGCTTAAGCACATGATTATAAAACAACATTAATTAGATATTTTCATAATTATATCAAAACAATACGATTTTTTTTTCATCTTTCTTTTTCTTAAAATACTTAAATATGCATTATTCAGCTAAAAATTAAGTAAACAGAAAAACAGTAAATAAAATATTTAAAATTTGAAAATATATATCTTTAAGATAAAAAAAAAACAGAGTTAAAAGTGTGCAAGTGTGTGTGTAATATTAAAAAATAATCAAACTGTAAATCAGAGCTCACAAATACAAGTTACAGATTAAAATGTATTTTTGTTTGATTACAAAATAATATAAACAAAAATAAATTTAAATATAAAGTTACAACACCTTATATTAAAAGACCATTAACAATATAAAAAATAAAGTTAAAAAAGTTAAATCTTCAATTTTAACTTGCAAGAAACATGCTAATCAAAATAAGAAAACAATCGTCACACCAAATTGACATGGTATATAAATAAAAAATATCACAACTTTGCTATCACATTTGTAATTTACAGTCAACAGCCCATATACACAAATGTATATGGTAAAACTCACTTATGTGTCACCTTTATCACAAAATCATCATTTCTAATTGACAGGATATATAAATAAAAAATATCACAAATTTGCTATCCCTTAAAAATCTTTTTTAAAAATCGCCATTGTGTAGTAAAACTCCCAAAGTGTCATTATTATTAAGAAGACATCTGTCTAAAGTTTTAGATTAATTACCTTTTAAAAAGCCACTGTTTTATACTTCAAAATATTTTAATGTCCCAAATTATTTCATTTTCCAGTGGTCACTATTTTATAGTCCTGAATAAGTTAATTTTTAAATAGACACCACTGTCTTAAGTGACCAGTGTACATTAAACATCTCCAGAAATGGTTTCATCGTACATCCTTCACTTTATCTTTCCATGACTTTTCTTCTTTTTCAAACTTTTATGTTTTTTGTGTTTAACTCCTTCCGCATCTCTATCGCCACTCAGAACTTCACTGGACTTCTCTTTCTCCGAAGTGACGTGTTCTGACGAAGGCTGACTCCTTTCTGTTGTGGGTTTGCTCTGATCAGAAGACTCAGTGTCCAACTTGCTGACCTGTGGTAAAGCCAATTCATTCTCTGGAGGAGCAGCAATCACTGTTGATGTAGGGTCTTTTCCTGATTTATCAGTGGCAGCAGGTTCTGAAATAAAACAAGGCTCATAAAATTAAAGTAACTGACCTACTGCAAATGAAAATATTTAAACTACGGCAAAAGGGAGATAAATAAGATGTTCTGAATAATCGTGAAAAACATGTATAAAGGGTAACTTGTAATACTAACAATAGATGTATCAAACATTGTCCAATAAAGTTCTATGAAATAATACCAGAATCATGAAAACTACTGACACAAATATTTATATCTTACATTAACATAATAACGACCACTTATCTATAAAGGGGACTTCAGATATGACTTCGATATATATAAGACTGTGTCTCCACATGAAGGTGTTTGGATCGGTCAATTTGTAAATATTGATTAGATACAAATTAGATTTGTAGATATTGAGTACATTATAACAAAGCCTCTAAAGAATTTATTATGAATTATTATCATTATCATTATCATTATTATTATAAATTTGACATTTAAAAAACAATTGTTTTTCAAATATGTGTTTTCAGGAGCATGCACAACTTACTCTTTGTATCAGGCTTGCTCTTGTACTTCTTTGGACTTGGGTCTCGGTTTTTCTTTTTCTTGCCACCATCGTTAGTTCTTTCTGAATGTTGGCCCCGAGTTCCTGTCTTAACATGAACATCTGCTGCTGTTACCTCTTGTTGGACTAAAATCACAAGAACCACACTTTTAAAATGAGATCAAACACAGCAATGAAACTTATACAAAAGGAAATATGAATACAAAGTACATGCAAACAAAACACACTATAGTACTTGATAAAAAAAACCTCGACATATATTTAGAATAAATTCCTCCTAGTATAGTAGTACAGAGAAGTGAGTACTTTAAAAACTGAACCAGAAGAAAGAATGTTTAAAATACAAATATTTATTATTTGTAACAGTATTTTTTACACTAGTATTACGCCAGTTAATGCCAAATGCAGTGGTACGCCCTATCTTTCCGCCTTACCTTTTGTGTTGTCAGTAGATGTTTCTCCTTCTTCAAAGTCGTCCAAAGTGATCTCAGGTTGCTGTTTGCCCTGAGTGTTTTCTGTGGTAATAGCAGGTGTTGTATCAGAGACAAATGCTGGGTTAATGTAACCAGTCCTGCTGTCTTCCGACAGACTGGAGCCTTGTCTAAATGAACAAACATAAATTAACAGACCAGAAAATAATCTTAGGCTCAATAAAATTAACTTTAGCCCACAATGCAAATTTGGAATTAATTCTAGATGTCAAGTATTGATCATATCATGCCAAATTTTTTTTGATTAAATATGCATGGTCATATACAATCTAACATGTACCATGGAAACAATTAAACTAAAATTGTAAAGTGACAGATAAGTGTTGTATTTTCTCACACTAAGAGCAAAACAACAACATTATTTTGTCAAAGAACAAAATTACTGACCTTGAGCTTGTAGGTGGAAAACTTAACAAGTCTGGAGCTCCCTTAATGAAAGAGGAAATACTCTTCTCATCCTACAAAACATATATATATATATATAATATGAAGATAAATAACTCACTTTGTTACAATGTAGAAACTTGGATTATTTTCTCTTTTCATTTGTACTTAACCTGACCTAACCAATATCATTTCCCCCTATTCCATTAGAGAGGGGCGGGATGCAGCCCAGTGGTAAAGTGCTCGCTTGATGCATGATCGATCCTTGTCGGTGGGCCCATTGGGTTATTTCTCGTTCCAGCCAGTGCACCACGACTGGTATATCAAAGGCCATAGTATGTACAATCCTGTCTGTGGGATGGTGCATATAAAAGATCCCTTGCTGCTAATCGAAAAGAGTAGGCCACGAAGTGGTGACAGCAGGTTTCCTCTCTCAATATCCGTGTGGTCCTTAACCATATGTCTGACACCATATATAATTCCCCTTATTCCATTAGACATCCCAAGAGCCAGTGAAATAAAATCTGCAATTGGGAAAAATGTCACTGGATGGAGGTCAGATTAACTTGAAAAGGAAGCACTGATTGATCAATTGTTCAGTTCTCCCCAAGACCTAAAGCATACACCACCACCACCACCCCAAAAAACAACATAATAACCATTTTGTTTGGTATACTGCAATCACATTAGTATGGTGTCGATAAATATGATACATAATAGGCTTTGCACTATGTAGGGCCTTTGATATACTAGAAATGGAGATGGCTAAGTACTCTCAGTAGTCACCAATCCTAGCAGTAGTCAAACACAATGCTTAGAAACATTGCTTCAACAATATATAGTCTTTGATCAATAGACTTCTCCCATCCCGAGTCAGGCCACCGATCTTATCGGAGGTCAGACTCTGGATGGGCGTGTTCGAAACCCTAGTGGTATATGAGCATGTTAAAGTAGTTATCCATCTATTTTTTGAGAGAGAGAGAGTACCATTAACATGCCCATGTATCGCTACGGTGTCAGGCATGTCTGTCACGGGCCACGTCTCTGGATAGCCAGTGGCCTGGTCTGGGACAGCATCCTTTTTTTGAGGCTACAATATTTCCAAGAACCTCCACACAAAAGCTATTACCTCATCTAACTCCAAGAGATCCAGTGGGAGATTGAGTGACTCATCAGCGTACATCTCTTCTTGGTCAGGACCACAGAGAGGTTCTGGGTACAGGTCTTCAAAGTACTCATGCTTGTCTGAAAAAAGAGGAAAAAAATCATCAAGCAGTTCCAGTTAATATTATAAAATCATCAAGCAGTTCCAGTTAATATTATAATAAACTGAAATTTTAGAATTGCATTTTATTTTATACAAAACCAGAAGAATAACTAGTAGTAAACCCTTTGTTAAACCAATACAATGCCAATGACATTCTTATTTCACACTGTTAATTCATATTTGTATGTTTCACTAGCAATGAATATTTTTGTGATGTAGAACTAGCTCATTCATATGTTTGAGACACCTGTGTTACATATTCCAAGTCATGTAAGTAAAACATACAACAATTTAACAAGTGTAACACAAACCTTCAATTACAGGATTGGAAGATGATTCTGGCCAAATCCTATCCAACTCAGGACCTGTAATCTGTTGCTTAGCAACCTTTTCTGAACGCCCATTTAAAAACACTCCTGAATTGAAAGAAATTTATCATATCATATTTGTCATATAAATTTCATATTAAGTATATTATTAATTTTTTTACATCATTATAAATATTATGAAGTTTTTATTTTAAGTCTTAACATCATTGATTTCTTTTTGGTGCCTCATCTGCAACACAATTCCACAGTTAACTTTTCAATTCTGTACTGCTTAACTTATGAGCACATAACTTAACAAATATTCAATACATCCATTGTCTATAGTGAACCAACATCATGTTTGAACATCTTGTATCTACAGTAATGAAAGTAGGTCAAATAAATTATACATGCATGTTATAACAGTAAAATTCACATCTTTAAGTTCAATGTTGTTAGAAGTAAATTAGTAATCAACACAATATAATGCATTTTTTCTTATAATATTTTGCATATATAATGTCCATCTTTCTTCAAGTTAGTTTTGGATATTTAAATGTTTTAAATATATTATTATGTAAGAAAGTTGCCACATATATAGGAGAGGGCCTCATAAGTTAGTGGACTTTTCCCAATCATTTTATTCTTTGTACAATAAAATATGTTTTCAATCAATCAATCAACTGACCCATAACAAACATTTTAAGAAGCATTCTCCTTTTCATTGGTGACACAAGAATGAGGTCATAGTCTCGCTGAGCCATTCGTCGAGAGAACATGGGCATCATCTTCATCAGATCAGCAGAGGTACTGCGGATGGAATCTTTCACACTTTCTGCAAAAATTAACGACATATTACACATATTTACATATGAAGGTACATTTTTACAGTAAATGATTAAATTTATTGAAGTATTATGTTCAAGGATATAACACATGAGGGCCACACAGTTTTATTTTTGTGATACATGAAAACAAGGTTAGTGGGACCAGATTTTAAAACATGGTATGTATAAAGTATTACTATACCATGTTTGTTGTACTAAGAATATAACAAATATTACAGTGACCCAAACCATACTGAAAACAGTATATGAACAACATCAGAATTTTTTATCCAGTATTTTAACTGAATGTGAAACACAAGTCAGACAAAGTTTTTCTGTGATTATTTGATCCATAAAAAGTAGGTCACAGTGGTAAACTTCTGCATTTAACAAGTCTCCAGAATGTATTATGCTTGCCACTGGTTACACTATAGGGCTATGAGACATGGAGTGAAAACAAAAGTCGAATGTGTGGAATGCAATACAATGGCATGATTTGTCATCCATGTTCAGCGCTGGAATTAAGATGCATAATGCTATTTCACTTTATTCCTTAGTCCGATTATCATCTAGTAAGTGTCGGGTACTTGGGTATGGGTCGAGTTTGACCCTCGAGTACTTGAGTCCAATGTACTCATGGAGGCTCTAGTACGTACCACCAAACAGAGACTTAGGTTCAAGTTTCTCATAGGCCAAGATCATTTCATCTAGCAGATCCCACAGAGTCCCATGAAGAGCGTCGGACAGCAGTTCCGCTTCCCTCAGATAGGCATTAATCACCTGAATCTGTTGTGACAGCTCGTGCACTGGTGCAAACATTGGATGCACACTGCGACACTTTTCTGTGAAGTAAAATGATTTTGGAGTTGAAAAATATCAATGAAAGTTTCACATATTTCTGGTTTGATTATAATGTACTTGATCATTATTACTAAACAAAATGTACAATATTTAAAGTTCTATTATATAAATTAAAAGGAAAAAAATCTATTTCACAAATCCGGTAATTGAAATAAAAGTCAGTTTTAAAAAAGAAAAAGAAAAAAAAGAAGAGATCATTAGTATACACATGTATATAAAAATCACAGTTGAAACATAAATAATGTTAAGTTATACAAGATTATTGTATAGAGTCATCTTTTCGGTCATCTTTTTAACTTCTAATAATTCAGTTTTAATAGTACTATATTTATTAAATTACGTTTTAATAGTACTATATTTATTAAATTCAGTTTTAATAGCTTTATATGATTTATTAATGTGGTGTTTTAAAAACAATATTAACAAGAGATAATAGAAAATACAAAAAAGTGAAACATTCAGCTAAATATATTACCAAGAATTGTTCTTCCTCTAAGCACTGCATTCATAAACTTGTTTGTTTCAAAGCTCAGCTGGTCAGCTCCTTGGTAATTCATCGCTGGCCAAATTGGAGGTTTACCACGTCTTCCACCACAGCATGAGTGAGCTATGATGAGATACACCAGAAACGCAAAGATCACAATAGCCATGAAAACATTCAACGTGACCATCACCCATGATGCGTACGGCTCAACAAGCCATGGTGATGACACGTCTGATGGACGGACATTGGCAATACTGGCTCCAAACACAGCATCCCCAATGAGGCACAGGAAACAGATGATGAAAAGTAGGTTGAAGCTTAAGATCCTGAAAGGAAGGATGATGACAAAAAGAAGCCACATCAAGATCAGCAGCACGGCTGTGGTTACTGCTTGTGGTAAAATGTATTCATACAGGGAAGCATACGCAATGAGAAGCAGCAGCTTGAAGATGTGCATGGCCGACCGGTAGTGAACACCATTCAGTCTGAAAGATGAAAATATGTGGAAGCCCTTCACCAACCAGATGACATCCAGTCCAGACATGTATTCCATTTCCTTCAACTGCAGGTAGCTCTCGTGGTGTTTGGACGTTGAACCCACAACCTCGTGTCTCGTTCGGTATATCATCCATGCTGGGAGGACAATGAACAGTGCCACAATGATGACAAGTCCAAACAGTAAGTATGCCCAATGAATAGCACTGAAGCAGGTTAAATCATTCAAGACATCCACCGTGCCTGTACTTGTACAATGGAACAGTTTGAAAAAAACTGTTCCAATGGGTAGGGCAAGAATCTGACAAATAATTATGATTCCTCGTTCCATTTTAGCAGTATGGACCAAGAGATACGGCCGTCTTCTGTATCGCAGGATACAGTATACCACAATAAATGCTGTAAAAAGCAAGAAAATAAGAACACCCCAACCGAGAACCATGTAGTTGAATGAATAAGGTAACACTGAACTGGGTATGTCATAGTTCTGAACACCTTTGAAGACTCCACTGCTAACCTTCACAAAGTCCCACACATCCAGGTTGAAAATTAAGATAAAGTTGGCATAAGTTAACCACGCTGTTGGCCACACCCACTTCAAAGACATTGACTGCAATACGGCCAGTATCTGAAGTAGCTCCAAAACAAGAATCAGTGCATCTGATCCAATGAGGGATGTTCTTCGTTTCCCCTTCATTTTGTAGAGTGGTCCATCTTCAATGTCCAGATGAGAAGGACCAGGTTTGTGATTCAGGTAAAGACGTGCTGATTTAACCCGACCAGTGGGCAGCAAAGGCTTGGCAACCTTATGTCGGTGAGCTTTATCCATGTTTTTATTTATGCTTTTAGTTCTGAAATTAAAAAGAAAGTATGTTATTAGTGATTAATATCTGGATTTTTTTCATCACGGAACTCGAAAATGATTGATGTAAATGTATTTGATGTCAAAATAGGATTGTTGTTGTATTATAGCGGGAATCTTTGACTACTCTTTGGTGGGCAGCGATCGAAAGAAAATGACATAACTTGGTCTCGGACTGTAATGAGAGTGTATAACTGTCCAAATGTCCGTCTAGCTCTCTTACAGTCAGAGTAGGCCATTAGTAACAAGGGATGTTTTATATGCACCATCCCACAGACTGGATAGCACATACCACAGTATTTGATATACCAGTCGTGATGCACTGGCTGTGACAAGAAATAGCCCAATGGGCCCACCGACGGGGATCGACCCCTGACTGACCGCGCATCAAGCGAGCGCTTTAAGTTTAACACTGGACTACAGTACATCCCGCCCCTGCACTACTCTTGATTACTCCACTATTAACAAGAAAACACTTGTATTATACTATTCAAAATCATCGTATCATAATGTAATAACTATTTATAATTATTTCACATCATAATCTGCTATGTCTCTAATATTAGATCGATTAGAAAAACGTTTGTAAACATTTGACATAAACAAGCACCTGCATGTATTCCTCCATCTTGTTTGATTACGTCACCTCGACAACAGCAAACCTCGCGAGAAGTCGTGCTAAAAGTAACCTTGACCTCTTGACCTGTCACCCATATGTATTCTCGTGGAAGGCTTTCGTGGCGGTTTTGCAGAAAAATATCTCGAAATTATTTATCTGACATGTCTTTAAAATTTGCTGCCAACTTGTCGTTTATGTTCCAAGAGGAACAAAATTTGTCAAAGCGATATAGAGCCGCTAAAGATGCAGGTTTTAAGTTCGTAGAAGTTGGTTTTCCTTATGATTGCGGTGAATCGCTGGAAAGTATTGTCAATGCAAAAAAGGAGGCTGGCATTGAACAAGTGCTTGTCAATGCTTACCCGGGTAACGTTTTTCATTGAGATTTGATCTTAGTACCAAAATAAATAAAAAAATGCACTAACTGAATCGAATGATCAATGTCATGAATGTGACAAAAGACTGCGTCTCTGCTGGCGCGAACTATAGATCTATAGGGACCGCGTAAATATGACAAGAATGATATTGATTGTTCGTTATACTGAAGAAATACATTTAAAAGAATAATAAAAAAAAAAAAAAAAAAAAAAAATCGGCCCTGACCCCCAAAATAAATATTTTGTAATTAGGGTAGGTAACTCCGTTTTGCAAAAAAAAAAAACCAAAAAAAAAAAAACGAAGTTTGGCACACTCAAAATTGTAGGAATGTATTCATTATTTTCAAATAAAATACCTTCAATACCATTAATATAATCAGTATAATCGACTAATTGGTCATTATAATACCCATCCACCTCCAAGGGTTCAACATAAGAGAACGGCCATTTGTGTCGCATAAGCATATTATCATACAACATGTGGAATGTAATAAAACTCATTTGTGCATTACAAATGAACAATACCATCATCGTCATGTGCCACATAGAGTAATCAGTAAAGTTCTCCTCATTTGTTACCTTCATTATCACAGCATTCAATTGTACTGAGTAAAGAGCATCAGTCGGCCATGGAAAAAGTGATGCACAGGTCAATGGTCAATATGTAAGAGGACAAAATGTGTACCATTAATGTTGTATGTCTGTCAAAATGTCAACTTATGTGTGTGTTATATGAGAGATGGAGAGAAGAGAGAAGTAAGACGGGGGGGGGGGGAGAGGAAAAGAAGGACAGAGCAAGAGAGATAACAGATGTATGTGTTAGGTTTTTGGAAATTTAGTTTCTTCATAATTACAAAATTTGGAATAATTAGACAATGCTTCATTGTTGGTTGTATGGCTTATTAGCCAGCCTGTCTTTGATTTTAAAAAACATAAGTTAGTGGCATTAAAAAACAAAATTACATCACCTTTGCTGTGTTACTGAGAATTATATACACATTTAGTGCTGTCATTGTCAAAGCATGGGCGTCAATCCGGCTTTAAAAGTGATGGGGACGTGTTAGTGTGTGTGTGTGTATGTGTGTGTGATAAAGGAATGTCAATGAAAATAAAGCTACACATTAGTGGTTAAAACTTTTTTTGTTGTTGTTGTTGTTGTTGGTGGTGGTGGTGTTGCTTTTGCTATACGAAAAAGTGGGGGGGGGGGGGGACATTTATATAGATTGTCCCCCTGCGTTGAAAACTGAGGGGGGCGTGTCCACTCTGTCCCCCACCGATCGACACCCATGTGTCAAAGGTGTGCAAACAGTGGTTTAATTGGTGAAACAAAGTAGTAGAATACATGTAGTTAGGATTTTAAAAAGTTTTTTTTACACATTAAGTATAATGTCAAAGTTGACATTTTTACCTGGGTCCCACTTTAGAATAGATTATAAGGCTGTGGTGTGTACTATCCTGTCTGTGGGATGGTGCATATAAAAGATCCCTTGATGCTAAATGAAAAGAGTAGAGTAAAGTGACAAATAACATAAGTTCTATATTTGTTATAAAGTAAAGTGACAAATAACATAAGTTCTATATTTGTTATAAAGTTTTATTAATGTATTTTATACCTGTTACAAGTACTGGTATTCTTCCAATATTAAACAAATGTTTTATAGACGTTAACTTACATGTGCTTTTCAAACTTTGCATTCGGCAATGGTGTACCGGAAACTTTAAAAAGGTGTAAATTTAATTCTACGACTAGCACTTGCATCTGCTGTAGAATTTATGTTTACACGCAAGAAGCACCTTATTCTCAAAGACTCTCGTAAATGTAAACGTAACTTAGTTGGACATAAATCTACGATTTAACACTCACCGGAGAAATGATGGCTACCGGGTAGATAACAAATGTGCAAAACGCAATTTCGTTTGTCGTCTGCTAACAATAGCATCGCAAACGGCAAACCAGGACATTTTGGTATTGGTGAGGATCCACATTTTGGTACGAACTTCAGGACATTTCTTAAAAAGGAAAAGATAACTCAGGAGAAATTGGCCTAGTCGAAAACATCCGTTCAATCACCAACAAAAATATGTTAAATCCTTTGGCATTTGCCATCCCAAACTGCTTCAGTTATTGGAAATACTGCCAGTTTCTGTAAATAATAGTAACTAACGGCGATCGTGCTTGATTTATTATATATACACGACTTACGTGCAGCATTGGTTGCAACCGGAGGCACTGTTATATTTACGTCCAACTTAACATGTAACTTGCGTTTTCGTTGTTTCGTGAATAGCTCTTCAGTCGTAGATTTAAGTTTACGTGTAAATCTAGGCTTACGATGTTTTGTGAATATGGGTCCTGGCTGGAGATGATATTATTGAACATGTTCTATATTTTGACAGTGCCGGATTGACCAGACTACGTCTTTGCTGCTACGATTTTGGTCTGGGGCTGTAAACAAATATAGCTCAAAATGTTGTAGACACTTTATATATATATATTTTTTTTGAAGTATGGATTACTCTATATTAGCACAAATACATTATATATAGGCCTACTGTTAATTATTTAACTCAACACAAGTTACATAAAAAGGTATCACTGATAAAAAAAAATATATATAAGCAGGCACAAGTACATAATATATAATAGTGAATTATTTTTCAACTAGTTATTATTATTTTATATTTTTTGCTCATACTGAAAGTGAAAAAAAAAATCTGCAAAGATTTATTTAAAAAAAAAAAGAAAAAAGTGTAAAGTAGTTTGCGTACATTGTAGATCTGGAACTGCAGACGATTTCGTCCTTTACATGTTGTTGACCAGTGTCACATGGGCACACACTTTGCTCTGTGTCACCACAAGAAAGTACAGCGCATGTGTCAAGTTTCTTTGTGTAGCGTTGGTACTAGTTAACAACATATAAGTTTAATGTTCAGGGGTAGGAATTCTCCTCGTATCAGCTGTTTTCCTCTCATGGAACATTGCATTTCCTTGCATTTTAATCGTCCTTTCCTCCAAAAATGTCAGATGGCACAGATTTTAACCTAGGATTTCAAGAATTTCTGGGACCCCTCTAGACCCACCTCTGAATGTTAGATTAGCAATCTGAATAGTTGGCAGATTGAAAGTGATGTTGAGAGCTGTGGATACAGGTTTTCTGCTAGAGGAGGGTAAAATTACGTACATTAAAATCTTGGTAATTAATGTATACATTTCTATAAGTTTTAGAAACATAGCAATTCATAAACAAAATTAAAATTCATCAAAGTACATAAAATGCAGTGTCCAATTTGAAAATCTGAATAAAGCTCATAACCACCTAGTAGAGGCACTTATGATATATGTTTTATTTGTTCAGAACCACTTGGTTGGGATGGGAAAAAAGGAAAGGCATATTTGTCATGGTTGAACTGTAAACTGGTCAGATAAAATGTTAGCATTTTGGCAACAAATTTTAATTCATTAAGTTTCTAGAAATAACATTGGCAGATTTATAATTTTATTAGTTGTTCTCTGGCTCCCCAAAAGACAAAAAGTGTCTTTTTTAATTTAAAAATGTAATTTTAGTATAGCAATAGAAGATTCTATATATTAATTAGAGTGCTAGGATTTACAAAATTATTTTTTATCTATTTTTTATTCTCTCCCACATATTATTTTTAGGTTAATTAAGGCGTTGTTATTTGCCAATTTGACATTATCTCTCCCCCCCCCCCCCCATAGACCTTGTGTCTTATTAGATGGCAATTAATTTTTAGGTGACCTCAAGAATGGTGAAATGGGTATAGCTGCTCTGCCACATAAACGAAAAGAATTCCAGGACAAGCTCGAGCTGTCTATACAGTATGCCAGAGCTCTAGACTGTAAACGGTATGACCAAATTTGTTTATTGTTAACAACTGAATTGATCATTTATAAAAATGTTTGGGTTTATTATAAGCACCTTTTAAACATTTAATGACAGAACTTATGATTTGTTTATTCACAAAAGTTAATATATCCATAATTTAAACACTATTTCAAATGTTTCTTAGAATATATATGTGTATGTGCACGCATGTGGATTATAAATGACTAAATACTTGTTTGTGTAGTGTAGTGGTTCACATCCCAGTATTTGCTGCCATTCAGTATAATTTAATTGATCAATGGGGACCTCTCTTACTACCCATTAACAACTGGGCGGAAATGGGGGTGGGGGGTATTTTTAAAAAAAAAAATTTTAATTTAACGACACACTCAACACATTTTATATATGGTTATATGGTGTCAGACATATGGTTAAGGACCACACAGATATAGAGAGAGGAAACTCACTGTCGTCACTTAATGGGCTACTCTTTTCGATTAGCAGCAAGGGATCTTTTATGTGCACCATCCCACAGTCAGGATAGTACATACCACAGCCTTTGTTACACCAGTTCAACTGGGTGGATAAACCAGATGTAGCCGAGGCGTGTGCTTGGGACTGATTTATGATGTAATTGCTTCTGCAGTGGATTGAGGAAAATGTGTTGGGCAGTAAAATTGCTATTTCTGGCATCCCAAGTTAACACAAAAAAAGTTAGTTTATTAACGACACCACTAGATTTATTGGATATCAAAATGCTTGATGCTTTTGACTTCATCTGTGCATTCATCTATTACACTATGTAATTCATGTATTGATGTGTTATTTATTGGTGGCTCTTTGACAATTGTAGAGCATGAACATGAAATGTATTTGATATTAAATTTGAAAACAAACTGTTTTATTGAATTTTTAATGATTTTGACTTCATTTGTGTATTCCTCTATTATACAAGAAACCCTTAACAATCTGTAATGCAAGACTAAATGTAATGAGAATATTTGAGCATTTCTATGAATATAACACTTTTTTTTTTTAGGGAAAAAAATATAAAAATTTGGCATATGCATATTGGAATTTGTGAAAGAATTTGCAGATTGCCAATTTTTGGGTGAACATAAATTGTAACCCAGGTCCCACAGACTGGAATCATTCCTAGACTGACAACGCATAAAGCTTTACCACTGGGCTACATCCTGCCTCTCCCAAGTTAATATCATTTTCATTTATAATCATTTAATTTCAGTTTTTGATAACAAACCTTGTCATGCTTAATGTCTTTAAGTTAATGAATCTAAAATGTAATAATGGCTCTTAATTAAGATTACCATAGTCGGCTTTCTATTCCTGAGGTATATTTTATTTATATGTAGTCTATTGTAACTAAATTTTATATTTTATGTTTATTTATTTATTCTACTAGAATGCATATACTGGCAGGACTCCAGCCTGTGTATGATGACAAAACTATGGAAGAAGAATATCTAAACAACATAGAGTATGCAGCCACTAGGTTACAAAAGGTTTGTGTTCAAATGCAGGGCAAAGAGTGTGGCAAGTAAAATAACAAACAAAAGGGAGCAGGATTTAGCTCAGTTGGTTGAGTGCTCGCCTGAGGTGTTTGCGTCACAGTATCAAACCACCTCAGTGGATCCGTTCAACTGATTGGATATTTTCTCGTTCCAGCCAGTGCACCACAACTGGACAAAAGCTGTGGTGTGTGCTTTCTAGTCTGTTGGAAAGTGCATATAAAAGATCCCTTACTGCATTAGGAAAAATGTGGAGTTTCCTCCGATGACTACATGACAAAATTACCAAATGTTTGACATCCAATAGCTGATGATTAATTAATCAATTTGCTCCAGTGGTATCGTTAAACAAAACATTTCATTTCAACTTATTTTCGTGTTTATATCCAATTAAGTTTGAAGCACGTTGTCCTGAGTACACACCTCTGCTATCTGGGCTGTCTGTCCAGGATAGTGGGTTAGTTGTTAGTGGTTACAAACAAAACAAACTTTAACAAACACACACTAGTTACTACCCTTATATACTCAAAGGCAAAAGTTATTGTGACATGGATTGTTTGGAGTAATAAATTTGTGAATGGATTTATGGATGTAAACCAGAGAAAATGTGCATGAAACAGCTCAAAGAAATACAACCAAGCAGTTGTTGCAGCGATTGCATGCTTTGTGCAAGAAACATGGAATATTCGGGAGAAATGCTGTCCAGTGTTTACCATAAAAGGCCACACATTCAGTCACAAATCATTGCCACTCTGTGCAGCCTTCGGAAGTCCAGACATCAGAAAAACACCATTAGTGAACTGTTTGATGCAATGTCTTCATGCCACACCTCGGTGAAAATGACAGATGGCGAGTCTTGGGGATGCTTGAATTTGGGACTCGCAGCGTGACATTGCACATCAATTCAACATCCACAGAAACACCATGTGGCACTTATGGCGACTATATCAACAAAACAACCAGGTCAGGGACCGTCCCCATAGCGGCCAACCACCCATGACAACCCCTCGCCAAGACACATGGATCCGAACCACGCATCTGTGAAACAGGTTCCAGCCAGCAACCCTCACAGCCTGTACGATCCCTTTCTCCAGCATTTAGTTACCTCAATGAGCCGACGGTGCCAGGCCTGTATCAATGCTCAAGGTGGACACACTCGCTACTGACTGTGTGAACTTCGCTCTGGACCCCCTCTAGTATGTGGCTCATTTGCATATGGCAGATGCGCCCTTTTGATGCACTATTGCTTGTTTCCATACATTTGTATCTTCGGACATTTGTCTTTCCATGTTATAACATTTCATACACAGCAGTGAAAACTTATCATCAATTATCTTTGTCTTTTGTGTGTCACAATAACTTTTGCCCTTTAGTATATAAAGAAAAATAAAAACTTTTTTTTTAATGAATGTCATCCGTTTCTGTCCTTTGCAATAGTAATTTTGAACAGGGTGTCTGAATTTTGACCAAATACTGCCTTGGGTCAAGATTTTGAATATGTTAAACGTATTTGGATGTTATTTTACAGAACTATTACTGCATTAAATATTATCATGTTTCAGGAAGGTATCTTAGCACTGATTGAGCCTATTAACTCGAGGGTTTCGTTCCCAAAATACTTCTTATCACAACCAGAAAAAGGTGAGTTGTACAGCCAGTAAATCCAGTGATCATTATTGGCTTACCTCGTATGTCGGGTGTTTTCTAACTCTACATGTTTGAAACATTATAACACAAGAAATACAGTAATTATTAATCAATAATTCAAGAGAATAAATGGCAGTTGTGATCAAAAGACCAGACTGCCTGCTCCTGGTGAGTGAAAAACCTGGCATTTACAGGGACCATTTGGTTCAGTATCACGTCGTGATTCGTTACACAAATTTTTAAGATTGCTACACAATTTTAGAAAATTAAATCTTGGTGAAAATTGATTAGAAATATCTCTAATCAAGATTTTGAAAACAAAATGTTCCCTGATTTAATATAAACAAGGAAGGAAATGGTTTATTTAACGTTGCACTCAACACATTTTATTTATGGTTATATGGCGTCTGACATGGTTGAGGTCTACACAGGTATTGAGGGAGGAAACCCGCTGTCACCACTTCATGGGCTACTCTTTTCGATTAGCAGCAAGAGATCTTTTATATGCACCATCCCACAGACAGGATAACACATACCACGTACCAGTCGTGGTGTACTGGCTGGAGCGAGAAATGGCCCATTGGGCCCAGTGACAGGGATTGATCCCAAACCGACCGAGCATCAAGCGAGCACTTTACCACTGGGCTACGTCTCGCCCCCTAATATAAAAAAAGTGATTCCTATCCAACAGTTGATTTAAAATTCAGACCGAATTAGTTGCATTTTATTTAGGTATCAGACAGGCAATCAAGTTGACTTTTTTGTTTTTGATTTGATTACCCCTAAAGAAGTACACTTTTCAAATATGTATGATTTATTCCTACTTACTTGAAGTTTTTGCATTAAGATCATGCTGAAATATGATTATGATTATGACCCCTAAAGAAGTATACTTTTCAAATATGTATGATTTATTCCTACTTACTTGAAGTTTTTGTATTAAGATCATGTTGAAATATGATTATGTGATTGTAGTTCTTTCGTTGTTTTTGTTTTTTGCAGCTTTGAAATATGTAAAGAAAGTGAATCATCCAAACCTGAAAATGCAGTTTGTAAGTCTTTGCATGCATGTTATAACACATGGCCAGTTTCTTATGGATGGAAATATATACACAAATAGACTGTAACATGAATAACAAAAATTATGATTACTCTGAGATTATTGCATATGAATTTCTCAAATGAGTTTCACAAATTTTGTATGGCATTCCATAATTTATTTATTATTCACAAACTGTGATTTATAACAAACATTAAATATGAGTGTAATCGCTTCACAATTGATGTTGATAACATTCTGCGATGTCAGTTACAATGACATTGAATAATGTCAATTTCAGAAACCGCGACTGCTGCAAGCTTACAGCTTAACTTAATAGTGATGTTAGAAGTGTGCTATAACAGTTTTCAATGTATTATTATGACCCATGCCATAAAGATAGGACGGGAAAATATGGTATTTATGAAACTGTTTATTGTAGGCTAATGGCCCATGTAGGTAATAAATTCACATATCCTGCATCCATTGATCCTTCACAGTTTACCCAGAATTACAATGGCTGACATCACATCTGTTTCCAGTTCTAGATTTAGTTTTTATTGTTTTCACTGTTTATTGACTATTGTCATATTTTTAAGTATTGCAGTTCATATATTTTTTTACATTTTACATTATTTCATTTCAGGACTTTTTTCATGTGCAAATCATGGATGGTAATCTTACAAGTAAATTAAAAGAATATTTACCACACATCGGTAAGTATAATCCCCCAAAACACTCTATGGTCTAAATACTGTCTTCTTTGCTTGGGCCAGTAGCCGATGTATTTTTCTTGCTGGGTTATTGCAGTGTGCAACAAATGTTGAGAAAGTCTCTAGTCTTCACAGAAGCTTTGGTTAGTGTCCTGTACATTATAGTTATACAGTTGATTATTTGCAGTAGCCCAGGTAAACAATTCAGTTGTTAGTGGATTTGTTGAACCCTGGTTATTGTTAAATAATTTTTCAAATTTATTCCTTGGATTTGGTGAGTTGAGTAGTTTCTGGTTCAGATGTCATCTGTGTAACCAGTTTAACTTGTTTGTCCAACAGATATCTTTTAATCATTTAAATTTTTGACCGGCCTCGGTGGCGTCGTGGCAGGCCATCGGTCTACAGGCTGGTAGGTACTGGGTTCGGATCCCAGTCGAGGCATGGGATTTTTAATTCAGATTCCGACTCCAAACCCTGAGTGAGTGCTCCGCAAGGCTCAGTGGGTAGGTGTAAACCACTTGCACTGACCAGTGATCCATAACTGGTTCAACAAAGGCCATGGTTTGTGCTATCCTGCCTGTGGGAAGCGCAAATAAAAGATCCCTTGCTGCCTGTCGTAAAAGAGTAGCCTATGTGGCGACAGCGGGTTTCCTCTCCAAATCTGTGTGGTCCTTAACCATATGTCTGACGCCATATAACCGTAAATAAAATGTGTTGAGTGCGTCGTTAAATAAAACACTTCTTTCTTTCATTTAAAATTTACACACATGAGTGTAATAATTTCTTTATTATCCATATTATTAGTTATTTTTTTATGAATAACTAGGATCGTCTCAAAATGTTTCAACCACAATAGTCTTATTCAACTTACTGTGCTAGCACAACAAATATGCTATTCAACCTGAGTCATACCTACACACTGCAGAATTCTCTCCCTTGCCGGATATGCGCAATGCTATCCTTGCACGGGTTACCTGTAACTACATTCTCAATTCTGCAGTCCACCTGTTAACACCTGTTTAAGCTTTGGCAAAAAGTTTTCTTTTGGTCCTGACGGTACGCGTAGGATCCAGACAGTCATTGCGGCTCAACACGTCGTGTCTGTGCGCAGGGCAGCGGAAAGGGGTCGACCTCTTTTTCCGTCCGACTGCCATCGTTTCACACTTTGGACATGTTTAACACTCCACCCTTTTCTGAGGCATGGGTTTTTTTGTAGTGTTGTCTACCATTTCCTCTCCCTGGGGAGATGTTTTTCCTCCCTTTCATGGGGATGAGTTTTTGTTTTGGGAAGCCCCTTTTTATTCCCAAAAGTTTTGTTTTTGACGCCTTGTTACTGTATGTCGTGGTTCGTCCTATCTCCATGTCATTACTTCAAAGGAGCTTTTTGGGTACGGGTAAGTCCTCTATTTTCTTACCTCTTCCCATTAATGTTGAATTCACGTGCTCTAACGGTGTCATTGCACGTCCGTTATAGCATATTTGTTGTGCTAGCACAGTAAGTTGAATAAGACTATTAGAAAATTTGTTTCTAATTTTCATTATTTTTCATACTTACCTAGTGCTAGGACAACAAACTATACCTCCCACCCACCCCTATGAGGCTTTCCCTTGGTGGGTTTGGGTTGATTTTGAACCGAGAATAAAGTTACAGGTAGCCCGTGCAAGAATAGCATTGCGCATATCCGGCAAGGGAGAGAATTCTGCAGTGTGTAGGTATGACTCAGGTTGAATAGCATATTTGTGGTGCTAGCACTAGGTAAGTATGAATAATAATGAAAATTAAAAACAAATTTTCTAATTATAAAGAGACTATGAGTAAAGACTGGTGAAGCAACATCATGATATGATGCCGCTTGCCAAAATGATTTCATTACACTTGTTATTACACATGTGCTTCATATGATTTTTGACCGGCCTCGGTGGCGTCGTGGCAGGCCATCGGTCTACAGGCTGGTAGGTACTGGGTTCGGATCCCAGTCGAGGCATGGGATTTTTAATCGAGATACCGACTCCAAACCCTGAGTGAGTGCTCCGCAAGGCTCAATGGGTAGGTGTAAACCACTTGCACCGACCAGTGATCCATAACTGGTTCAACAAAGGCCATGGTTTGTGCTATCCTGCCTGTGGGAAGCGCAAATAAAAGATCCCTTGCTGCCTGTCGTAAAAAGAGTAGCCTATGTGGCGACAGCGGGTTTCCTCTAAAAAAAAACAGTGTCAGAATGACCATATGTTTGACGTCCAATAGCCGATGATAAGATAAAAAATCAATGTGCTCTAGTGGCGTCGTTAAATAAAACAAACTTTACTCATATGATTTTTGTTAACTCCGTTATGTTGAACCATGTGGATAATAATGTAGTAAATTTCGCACTTTGACATGCTATTTTTACAACTTTGACATTTCTAGGCAAATCCCTTTGTACTAGTTCCAGTTAGAAAAGAAAACATATTCTGGTTAATTGACATAGTTTTGTTTATTGCAGGACACATTCAGATTTCCCAGGTTCCCGACAGAGGGGAGCCTGATGATGGGGGAGAGATTAACTACCGCTACATCTTCAAATTGCTGGAAGACTTGCACTATGATGGCTACATTGGCCTTGAGTACAAACCTAGAGGTTTGTCGGTTATACAAAAATAGTCATTTTATTATTTTTATTTATTTAAAAAAAGAAGGTTTTTGCTTCTTTATTGTCCTTACTTGGTCGAAACAATAAACCCTCTAATTTAATGAAGTTATTGTATTGCTCTTGGCTATAGTGGCAGAGTCTGGCTAAATGCCATCTATTAAACATGATCTCACCCTTGTCAAGTAAATCTGATGTGAGAGCATATAATTGTAGTAGTTGTAATACAGTCAAATCCACTTAATTGGATGTCGGATTATTGAATATTTCGGATATTTGAATATGTTTGTCCTGCACGGAACCATTTGCCATTATGACAATACAAAATCCAACGGTTAATTGGATGTGTTTTTTAACGTGTTTTCGGATATTTGAATATAAAATTATCCTTGCCGAATGGCAATTGCACGTAAAACATAGGAAAGTTTGTGTTACTTGATGTGTTTTTTTTTAATTTATGATCGTACGTAATACCATACTATCGTACATGCAAAAATTAATACTTTTAATTTTATTTAAAATGACTCGTTATTAATCAATACATTTCAACAAATTGTTTTCTTGTTTCTTAAATTATTTCGGATGACTCGTTATTAATCAATACAATACATCGTAATTAATCCAACTCTGAGATTCATCTCAAATGTGACCCAATGGCCGAGACAATGCAGGACAATCAAGGATCAAAGTCGGTCATTCCCACCTTGTTGGCGGCCATGTGCGTTTCGTAAGCAGGCATCCCTTAATCTCATGTCGGCCACTTTTGAAGCAGTGTATGTTTAATCCATAAATAAACACTTGTCAGATATTTTTCTCTATGAATTGTCGGTGACAGTAACAAACAAAAGCCGTTTGCTACTAGTGTTATTTTTAGCGGGATCTTTTGATCACGTGATTTTTCCTCTGCAGCTCACAATGTGAGGCCCCATTTGGGGTGACCGATTATGGTGATTATTGTTTAAATTGTTAAATGCCGACAAAAGGTAAGTTGTAGGAGATTTTCTTAGCAAGTTGGATTAATCATCTTTTGGCTATAAATATTGACAAGAACTCTTTTTTTTTCACAATGTCAACATGGCAAATAAACGGAAAGGAAACGATTTATCTTTGGCTCAGAAATACGACGAGATATGTGCCCAGTATCTAGCCAATGCTAACCCAGAACGAAAAAGACAGAGAACAGGAAAAGCAGCCAATGTGGAGAAGGCCTTATCAGAATGGTTTTCCGTCGCCAGACAAAAAGACATTCCAATATCGGGCCCAATATTAGCGTTTGTGTTTGTGTTTTTCCTTCTGTTACATTGAATAACGGCCTTTCACTTATTTGACTTTGGCCAGTCTAGTTTACCTGTCAAATCAGTTACAAATGCACACAGATAATAGTCAGATAGACGTCCTGGTAAAATACAGAACATGGAAATGACTACTTATTCAAGATTATATTGGGTGGTTGGGGTGGGGTCTTGTTGCACTTGATTTACAAATGTACAAAGAAGTTAATAATGGCCATTTAATTATCAAGAAGTTAATAACGGCCTTTTAATTATTTGACTGTGGCCAGTCTAATTGAGCTTCCGGTGGTTTTATCTGGTCATTAGATGTTTAGTCACTTCTGCTTCTAGGCGTACAAACGGCATTAACTGTTGTCTCTTGTATTTATCAAGTTTATAGACAAACTTGATAATGGCAACAGAGTCACAATATGGAACTTGGAATCGGTATTTTATTAACACAAAATACTTACCGGTTTTTGACGAAAATTCCACATGTCATGAGGCCCAAATTGGGAGAATCGTAATTAGGGTTTGCATAAATCAACGAGGTCTTAATTGGGTATATCGTATGTCGAAACTGTACCTTCGGTTTATTGAATATGCCGCTTATTTGAATATATTTTTGTTGCACGAGGCACATCCAAATAAGCGGATTTGACTGTATTACCTAATTTTACCAAGTGATCCAGACAGAACCAGCAAAAGGAAGAGTATTTTAGTAGTGAAATGATTCTACTAGCCATACAATTTCTCATTCACCAGTCTGTAAAAAACTGGATTCTTGGGTAAAAAGCCACTGGTTTAATTCATTCAGAGTAGGTAGATTTGTTTCATAATAACGCATTCTTACACTTGATCTTACATTTTTTTCAGGTGACACTGTGGAGGGACTGAAATGGGTAAAAGAGATGGGTTATAGCTTGTAGAAGTGGATTACGGTTTGACTGGAAAACATCCTTGTGGAAAACAAGCAAGTGTTTGTATAGATGAAACAAATTGGTTGTTGATGTTAGATGACAGAAAATTCAGCTTTGGTAATGGAAGATGAATAATTGTGAAAAGGACTCTTCATGCTCATATATGATATATGCCAAATGTGTATTGATTGGAATTGGTTTAAAGGTGTATTGTAAATATGTACCATATAATGGGGAACATGCCTGACATAAATTATGTAATTTTAGTTGTGTATAACTGATCATAAGCAAATCTTGTGCTATGAGTAGTACATTAAACTGTCACCAGTTTATGTAGCTTTTAAATATGTGCCAAATGTGTATTGATTGGAATAATTGATTTAAAAGTGTGTTCTATATATGAAGAGCTCTTTTCCAAAACGCTATAATATCCATTTTCATTGTTTTGAGGAAAATTACAATTTGTGCCCGGAGAGAATAAAGTTAACAAACTTCTTTTTTCTGTTATAATGTTTTACTTTGGAACTAATAAAACTTGTCTAATAATAACATTCAAATGTAACAGATGATTTTGGATTTTTAAAATTGTTATAATATTAAAAAAATTTCAGATCGCTATATATCCAAAAACAATTCTCTTCAAAATGCTATATCTCAGAAAATGCAATCGATTGTAAAGAAACATATTTTAAATGAACACACAACAAGTCTGTCCCACTTCTGAAATGTATAGATCTAAATGTCGGACTCATTCTTCACCACTACTCTCTGTTTTATCCTCATTTATGTGGGACAGTGCGCCATCATAAAATGCATGGACTTCTTCAGATGCACCTATTTCTTTAAGAAGTGCCAGTACATCTCGTTTCTTGGCTGCCGTAACTGTTGACTCCATCGGAAGTGAGGCCGGTTTGAAGTCTGCCCATTTTTTGCCCCTTTTCAGTACGCTGTGATAGCAGTACTCACCACTGTATGATGGTTTGAAACCAACTTTGTCATTGTTTAGTTGGAGCATGCGGGCCTCACTTATTTTGAAAGTTTTTTGCACTTTCAAGCATGCTTGAGTAGCAGAGCGGTAATCAAAAGACTGCCAGTCTTCTCCATAAACATAGACATTCCCAAATGTCTTCAGGATACAGTAATACTGATCTGGTAGTAAGATAGTATCTAATTTGCGAACACTCTGTTCGATTCTCCCAAAGACACGGTCCGCAGGCAAGAAGCTGTGCCCCCTGATGGGGAATGTGAATTCAATGTTTAGACCAGGAAAAGCTATTCGAAGTGCCAAGAGCATGGACACTATATTCATGTTTTTATTTTGTCCAAAACAAGAATCGCTATAAAGGCGAAGTTGCTTCCGTGTATTAAGTGTTTCACGTATTGGACCATTGAGTTGGTGTCGGAAACAGTGGTTCAGGGCAGATGCTATCATATTACTATCCTTTTTATTGTGATGTTCTAACCAAGCATAAAGATGAACATCATCTTTATTCTGTCTACTATCCTTTCCATGGTGCACGACAACTCCGAATAGGTATAGGTAGAGTTGCCTGGAGTAGTAGGCCTGTCCTATTGGTGTTTTGGGCAATACTAGATTTTGCATCATGTCAAAACAAACTGTTACTGTGCCTTCATCAACTCTCCCTAGTAGGTCATAAAATACACGAGCTCGTCGCCGGTGCAAAATGAAAGCAGCCGTCTCATTCTGCTTTTCAATTTCAGTCATGTTGGGATCTGTAATCTTCATCTTGTACTTGGTACATATTGAACAGGCATCCGTGGCTGGATGTCCAAAACCCAGATTGAATTTGGCAGAGAAGATAGAGTAATAAAGTGAATAACTAACTTGGGCATGGTTTTGAGCCTCAAAGAGTTGATGCATTTTATTCACACTTAAGTCACTCGGTAGATATTTCTGCCCAGGGGCTCCCCTGCGTCCATAATGGCTGGCTCTGCATGTAAAAGTTCTTATATGCTGAACTATTAGTTCCCTCCTCCTGTCATTTTCTGCTACATTTCGGGCACCACCTCTTCTCTCGGGACGTGCATCAGCTGTCCTAGCATAGTAACGAGCCACTCGTGAAACTCGGTCCTTGCTGATTCCTGAAATGACAAGAACCATAAAGGGTCAGAATCTTGTTCATTGGTTAAAGCGTCCAGCCAAAGGTGCGTGGGGTTGTAGGATCTGTGCTTTTTAGTGGACCTGCTAGAACTGTTGGGCCTTTTCAGTTCCAACCAGTGGTCCACGACTGGTACACCAAAGGCTGTGGTATGTGCTATCCTGTTTGCATATAAACGATCCCTTACTGCTAATCGAAAAACAGTAGCCTGTATGGCGGACCATGTGTCGAAATAACCAGATGTTTGACATTCAATAGCCGACGATTAATTAATCGATGTGTTTCAGTGGTGTCGTTAAACAAATCAACTTTAATAAAATGTTTACACCTTAATTATAATTCGAGTCAGCCATTACTCGATATTAAAATGACGCAAGAATAGGCGACGTGGGATATTTCTGGATGAAAATGACCTCATATTTCAACAACATCATTTGCGATGCCTATACACTACATGACACTAGTTCTAACGCGTTTATTTTCAGAATGTTGAACAACTTACAATCTAAAATTGCTATTGAAATGTTTTTGTTTTATAACTATGAATGCATCCGTAAATTCTAGAATGTTGCTGATAGAATTAAACGGGCGTGTTTATTTCTTTACCACTACGTTTTGTTGTGTCAATAATCATAGGCTGTTATGTGATAAATTATGATACCATCTAAAGTATTTTATTCAGCATTCTAACAGTGGCGTAACTGAGTTTATTTTTGGGGGGGCCAAAGGGGGGCAAGACCTTCGTCGGGGGGGGGGGGGGGGGGGGGGGGGCTGCTATATGCTACTGCAGTTTTTCCGTCATATTTATTGTGTACAATCAAATGTCAAATGGGGGGCCATGTGTGGGGGGGCCCCCAGGCCCCCCCCCAGTTACGTCACTGCATTCTAACAAACTAATGTTACTTGGGGTCATGAAAAATGTAACGCTGGAAAGTTACGTGTGATAGGAATGTGACCATTAGAGATTAAACGAGGGTCGTGCAAGGGTTGAAGGAAAATAGTTTTGAAATAAAGACAATAATACTCACCTAGTACTTTGATAAAAGTATCTTTACAAACAGGCAGTTTCTCTGGGTGGCTCTCAGTCAGCAGACTATATTTTACTGTGACATTCTGGTCTTTTCTGCGGTCTTCCGCATCGACCGTTTTGCGTCTCCGTTTCGCCTTGGTTATTGTCATCAATTGCACCAACGTCCTGTCCTGATCAGTTTTGTTTGGTGTTTCGTAAAATTTGTTAAAGTTCAACGCAAGATCGCTGTTTGTTAGCTTATTAGCATGGCAAAAGTGAGAGTTCAGTTCAGCAGTGTGTTTACACTCAAAATTAGGGAACGTTCCCCCACCAGAATGTCGCATTTTCTTCTTTTTCTCACGAAAATGTCCATCCTTATTTAACTTACATTTTCTACCTCCTGCAGAAACCATCACAGATTCGTCTGAACCATCAAAATTGTTAATTTTTGGTGAACAATGATTAGCGAAATAACGCTAACACGCTAAATCATGGGCGCGGCCATGTCGAATAAATTACCGGCGCCGATTGGTCAAGATGATATATCGCGTTTTGCTATAAACGTTTTGTGGCGTTTATCGCATTTTACATCCATGCCACATGCATTCATTAAATTCGTGTTCATCTTGGTGCAGTACCCATAGAGCTGAAAGTTGGTATCTGCTGCCGCTCAATGTGCGTGGGTGTTTCTGTTGGATCCACTCCAGACATTGTATGGACGATCGACTGAAGTGGTCCCTCTGTACATATCCAGAACTCGGCACTTGGGCGATCAGGCTTGGAAACTTCTTGTCTTTGAACTCGGCCATCTTTTCGGAACATGTTCAAGTGACTTTCATACGTGAACAGCACCTTTTCCCAATCACGCCACTGCCACCAACGTACAGTTCGTGCCCATTGTAATCTGCGTTGACAGTGTAGAGGGGTCAAGGCCATTCTACGGAAGGGGCGGAAAGCTCTGATACCAGCCCTGCGTAGTCTTCGTAAGACTGTTCGTCTGCTGATGGGGTGTCCCAGTGCCGTTGATATCGCCGTCACGAATCGGTTCCGCAGGTGGATTGTCCAGATGTAGGGGTCTTCAGCTGGCATTGTGACCCTTGGTCTTCCTGATCTTGCACGGTCTTGTGCCTGGCCTGTCTGCTGATAACAGCTCAACAAGTTACTGATGGCGGCTTGACTGCAGTTGAAGGTTCTTGCAATCTATCATTGAGAGGGCCCCATATCGGCCATACCGATAGCTCTGTTGCGTTCTGCTTGGGTAAGTCTCGGCATCTCTCTGATGTTCTTTTTGATACTGCTCTTGCTTTGTCCCACACCGGTATTTATGCAACAATCATGCATGAGCATTTTTAACAAATTCAAATTATGCTGTTTTTCACATTTTTCATGACTGCACGAAATTCACTAAATCCAGAAACAGTGACTTTTCGGAAACACAGTGTTTTGGCGAATGTTTTCTCATTACTTTCAAACTTATTGCAGTATCTTTAATTCAGATAAACTTATTTTAAAAGTTTCTTTTGCCTGTTAGTTTATGTAAGAAATATTTATTATTTTTTGTCAGTTTACAGGTATATAAACTGTTCCATAATAATATAATAAAACAAAATTATAATGGTACAATAATAACTACATGAATAATATTCTTAAGTAAATTTATAGCATATACAAAATATATAGGAATTTACCTCTTTCTCAGGAGAGACATGGCTGGTCTGGGTCCTTGTATTCTTGGCAGAAGTACTACAGGAAGCAGTGCTGGTCTTCCCCTTCCTCTTCTGGGTGTTGTGCACTTCTGGGGGCGACGGCGACCTGCTGTCCTCGGCGGCCTCATCATTGATTTAAGCAGCAGCTGGGCTGTTCTTTCTTCCCCTTGGCATGGTGACCTCTAGCAGAAGGTAGATGTAGCTTCGATGGAATCCCGGCAAGTTATGAAAAACCCTGCCAAAATGCCCACTGACATTGACATTGATCCTTGAATAGAATATTGAGGCAGTCGGGTATGATCGGATAGAATTTGTGTATGTTCGAGTAGAGATTGGGTGCGGTCTACAAATTATCAAGTTGATCGAGTAAATGCTTGATGAGTCCACACTTTTCCTCAATATAGTGCTGCACTAAACCTGTCTAGACCGATCAACCATTTTGTCTGGTTTCTTGTGGCCTTGACTGGATATTCCTCCCTATCCGTTCATTGCACCGTTGCACCTAGTCGGTTGATGTACTATTATTAAATTTTAAATTTTCTACCGTTTTTTTAATAAATTTCAATATATTGAATATAAATTATATTATATTTAAAAAAATAAAATTAATTATTAAAATTTATTTATTTATTTTATTATTATTATTATTATTATTTTTTAAGTCCTAAGGTGATGGGTTGTTGTCTACGTTCATTGCTGGACCAGCACCGCCAAACTGGTTGATGGATCTTTGTTTTTTGGTTGGGGGTTCTATTGACATTGAAGGTTTGTCCGTTTGTGATTTTTTTGCAGGTGGGGTGTCGTCTTTGTCGGGTCTTCTTCGACTGCACATCGTTCTGTGCTGTCTGAGGTGCGAAAGACACCGATATGTGTTGTAAAAAAGGCATGGCAGGCCATTGCCCTTTCCTGAAAAGTTGCCATCCTGGAGACACAGGTGGTCAACTTGTTAATTTCTTCTTCTCTGTCTGTTTTTGTTGTTTTCTGTACTCCAGGGAACAACAAGCTTGTCCAGAAATTACGTGTCCATGTCTTTTTCTTCTCCTGGGTGCTCAGTAGGTGGAATGTCGTTTTGATAGGCCCTCAAAAGATTGCCTAGTTCGTCCATTTCGAGGTCTTTGTACAGATCTTCCTTTTCTTCAGAAGTTTCTGCTTGAATATTTTTGAAATTGCTCATCATAAACTTTCCATCGAAGCAAACCGGTACACGAAGCCACCAGCCTGATGTCATGAAAGTATTTCAAGAGCTCTTGAATTTTGCTTTGATGCACTGCCACATAAATGCTAATAGAGATTAAAAATGAATTTGTCCAGGTCTCCATGTTGGTAATTTTAGTATTGCTTTTTTCTTTTGTGATCAGCTGACACCCTTTCCCGATAACAAAATTCTAAATTCTAAATTTGCATTCCCAAATAAGGTCGCCAAACCTACATACTCTCCTTTAATTATTTTTCTTTTGTTTCTGCGGCCATGTGCAAACCAAGCATAGTTAGGATGCTCTCAATTGGCAAAATAATTTTATCAACGTCATTACCTTCAAATAAGCTTGGCTGTACATCTGTCGGTAAGTCGGCCATTAGTGGAAGCCCAAACTATCCCCCGACCCTAAAAATTATGTTGCATGTTTCCTGTAACATGCCAAAAATAATTAGGTAGGGTAGGTTGCCTATTATTTTTATTTTTAGTTTTTACTATATACTTTCACTCTTTTCACGTACATATTATTAAAAAAAACTATGGTCAGGCTTTTATTTAAGGTATGACCGGGTTACCAGATTTTTTTTTTTAAAAGGCCTTACATACCTTATTTTGTGAAGTCTTTATTCCTGCAAGTTTTAGGGTGTGAAGAGTGCCTGCCAGTCGTACTGTTTAACGAAAGCCGGGCCTCCCTCATTATCAACTAGCTGGGGTCTGTTCACGCCTATCAGGGTTGTAGCTTGTACCACCTTGCTGATGTCGTCAAGAGTGTTGACAAGGGTCCTCCTGAATGTCTGTTTAAATAAGCCAAAACCCCAATCTGGTGCAAATTTTGGATGTCCAGTAATCTAAGGTTATTGACCTGTGAAGTTGATGGAGTACTCTCCAGCAGAGGTACCAAATCATGTACTTACTTTTGTTCTATCCTGAACAATTGTCACAGTGGAGGTCCAAATCAGTCTCTTCAAGACACTGGTTTCAGAGAAAGTGAAATAACAGCATTTGACCCCTTTGATGATGACATCCCCTCATCTATCAGGTAATTAATTTACTGTGGCAAGGCTTCGCAGCAAATTCCAAAAATGGCACATTTCCTTGGGATGAGGAAGTAAATGGGGCCTGGCTGGTAGGGGTCTGATGGGAAGTTTATTATTTATTATTAGTTAATTAATCCTACTATATCACGTACCTTATTTATTGTTAATCCCTTGTTTTTCGGCACTCTACCTTGCCTGTCTAGATAGAACAGCCATTTTGTCTGGCTTTTATGGCCTTATTTTTTTGTAAATACCTTGTTTTTCGGCACTCTACCTTGCCTGTCTAGACAGAACAGCCATTTTGTCTGGCGTTTATGGCCTTATTTATTATTAATCTCTTGTTTTTCGGCACTCTACCTTGCCTGTCTAGACAGAACAGCCATTCTGTCTGGCTTTTATGGCCTTATTTATTGTTAATACCTTGTTTTTCGGTGCTGTACCTTTCTTGTCTAGACAGAACAGCCATTTTGTCTGGCTATAACGGCCTTGACAGGCTGTTCCTTTTAACCCATTTGGTATATCGCCGCGCCTGGCCAGTTGATGTATAATTATTAATTTTAAAAACTTTCTACCAGACTTATTATTGATTATTAAAGTAATGTGTACATACATTATATTTTATATTTTTATTATATATAAAATTAATTAAATATTCTTCTACATAAGATTTTATTTTTTGTATTTTATTTGTGTTGTTTGAATGTGTGTGAATTTATTTAGGGTGGGGGGGAGGAATATTACCTGGCAGTGATACACTCCCCGCTTTCTGGCTTAACCATTTTTATTTAATTTTTAATTTGGTGTTATTGTTTTTAAAATTATCATATTTCTTATTCTGTTTTTACCACATACTTGCTTTAAAAAAACAAAACAAAAAAACATTAATTATGGCGGTATACTATCTTATGCCGATGAGGGAGGCTTGGTTTTTACCTTGTTCCCCCCCCCCCCCCCCCCACCCCCTGCTCGGTTTTTAAACATTATAATGACGTCAGCATCGACTGAATGACATAACGTTTTTGTTCTCTTGGTCAACAGAGAGGCGCCTCTTTTTCTTCAGGATCTACAAAATGCGTTTCACTCCTCACGGCTCACCAGACGCAAAACTTTCCTAAAACCTTTCCTCTTCTCTACAATACCAGCATTGGATTTGCACCACTCTACTAGTGGTGCCAACGTTGGACTCTTTACATAATTTTAAGGAGCGCCATGACTGGAGGGCACAACGGTTGGACTCACTGGGGGGGGGAGTGTTGTTCCACTGGAAAGTTAGGGGTAGGGTGTGTAGGCAGTTTCGGCCATAGGGTGAGCTAGGTTTGTCTGGTTCCCCCGGCTGGTCACACTGACACTCCCAATACGAATGGTGCTCTTCCGACCTCCTAAGGGCTAATATTACATTAAATTTGAATATATTATTTTAGTTTGGGAAGCCTGCTCTAAATTGAGCCAAAATCATCAATGAGTTTTATATTTTTATTTTTTTGTTTATTTTTTTCCTTTTGGCTATAATAATCTAAATTGCCCCCTTAAATTTTCTGTCCCGGGACAGACATGCTTGAAACCGTAGCAAGTTAAACCAATTCAGATCAGATCAGATCCATTCACCAAAAGAATGAATTGGCTTTTTAAACCTAACATGACTACCTTAAAGAGTCAGGCCACCTTGTTATCCTCAACTGACTTACTTATAACTCAAACATAGTACTTCTCATAGTTTGCTTGTGGTTAGCCCTGCTTCCCCGAGTTGTTGCAATTTTAACTCCATTCCACTCCATACAGTGCCTCTCTTGATCTAGTGATCTGTGAAAAACCTTTATTGATGAAAAGGCACCACATGCAAACATCTGTGAGCTGTTGATGAGGTTTTGCCATTAAATGTGTCTTCAAATTGGTCTTTTTGGAGAACATATCAGTAAATCTATCAATACCACATGTTTAACAGGAAGAAACCATAGTTTAGTACTCCTGCAGAACAAATCTATATTTTGTAATAGCAAGAGACAGTTTTTAAATTTTTTAAATATTACATTGGCTGTTGTATAATTTAAGAAATACACAGAATTGTATTTTAAGTAAAACTGCTGATTATAACAAGAAAAGAAGAATTAAAAAAAAAAAAATTGGTCTTTGATCCTTGTTTTATACAAAATGTAGATCATTGATCCCTGTTTTATACAAAAACATAGTTATTGCTTGGCTACTGGGCATCCACTCCCCCAGTGTGATCCACCACATCAGTTTAATATGTGTCTACCGTTTTCTTTGTTGGGACAAACCTTTGTTTGACACCCAATAGCCAATGTATTTTTCATGTAATCAGCATACTGTTCATTCATGAAATGAATGCCTATATAAACCAGCACTGATTGTTAGTGGGTTTTAAAAAAAAATTCTGGTTATGGTTATTGACACATCAGCTTTAAGAACCCTTGCAGCACCTACCTGAAATGGGGTGGGACGTAACCCAGTGGTAAAGCATTCACTTGACAGTTAACAGCCATGATAACGACAACAGAAATAGCAACAGACAGACATTTAATAGGCTTCAGCGTTCTTGTACTTTACATAATTTTCTATAAACTAATAAAACATTAAAAGTTATAAACTGACGATAATCTAATAACATTATTAAAGGCATGGTGTCATGGCATTGGTATGACATCAAACGTAAATAAAGACCAATGCAAGAAATATATATCCATAAAAACAGCTATGTAGAGTTTGGCCTTAACACATATCTGATCATACTAGATCTACTCAGAACATGTGTTTATATTTGTTTTCAGGAAAGTTGAACACAATTCTTGGTTAAGAATCCCAAATTAAATTCTTTCATTGCATAGGTTTTTTTTATATTATATTTTATAGCATTCAGGTTGCACATAAATGAAAATCTAGGACTGAAGAGATATTTTTTTTAAATATGGAAATGTATAATTGAATGTAAATTTACGAGTGTCCTCAATCACAGCTATTGTGAAATCCTTTATTTTTGTGAGATTATATTTTGATAGTTTTGCTAGAAAATACATTTCGTTTGGTACTTAAATTTGTGAATCGAAAAGGTACCGGTAATATCATAAATTTGTATTACACATGTATTGTTTTTGTTCTTAAAATTTGTTGACTGCACTTATTCACGAATTGCACACAAATTAGATCACCACGAAAAAAGTTATTTCACAGTAATGGCATACATCTGATAAATTGGTTGAATATTTGTCTTTCAGAATGAATACAACCACAAATGTGTTAATTTTGAAGAAATATTGCAAAAAACAACAACAACCCACATGATAAATTTGTTTAACTTGTAATTTTTGGGGTTGATTAATTTGTCAAGTAAATCATTATATCTAGAGTATCCCATGATTTTCAGGTTGAAATAACCTTAACTTAATATTCCAGTACTAATCATACTCAATTGGATGATAAACATGTTTATATTCTTTTGTAACATACTTAGCAGGGCTTCTAGATTATGGTAGCCCCACTCCCATGGCTAGTGATATTCAGTGTTGGGCTAGTAAATAATTACTATAACTAGCCCGATGGCTTGTGAAATACCCATTGTCAAATGCTGCATTTACATATTTTGTAAATATGAATATCCTGCTCCCTCTTTCCACCCCAATCTAAGGATTTTTAAGCTCAATCTCCCTCTTTAGGTGACATATCTGATTATTACTACTAGTAAAATTGTATTTTTTTAAAGTAGGGCTAGTGAATTTTTAATCATGGCTAGTACATTTTTAAAATCACTGATCCCATGGCTAGTGGATTTTTATAGAATTCTAGAAGCCCTGCTTAGATTAAAGAGATTTGCTGTAGGCAAATTACTGTTGCAAATGAAAAATTATTCTAGTCACAATAACATGTACTCTATTGTTATATGGAATTTGAATGTAATAATAATTTGTAAAATATACATGTATATTTATTTTTGGAATAAAAAAAATGTACTCCCATTAAATAATGCAACCAATAGGCAGGTGGTCCTGCATATTTTGATATAGACATACAGGGCCTTATGTGCATGGTTTGTGTGCATTTATCACTAAATAAGAAATGACCGTAAATGTTAAATCTTAAAGAAACTATATTCTAGTTCAATCAACCTGTAGAAAGGTGCCAGAAAGCCGTGCTAGAAAGATCATCTAGCGCATGTCCCCTAGATGAAAAGGCTCCCTTTTCATTGGTTAATTGGTTTCTAATCGTTTAGGAGGTAGATGACCATTGCCACCTGTTCATTAAGGTCAGACCAAACCCTAGAGGGCTAAAATGCTTAATAATGAAGATAATAACTTCAAATTTTCAGGATAATGTTATTATTTATAGTATTAAACAAACGTTACATTTAAGCCTCATTTTGAAATTTAGTAATGAAATCCAAGATGGCCGAACACGAAATTATGTGTGTATATAATAAAACTTTAAAACTCCAAAAATAATAGCACAAATTTTATAAAATTTGGCAGAAATGATTAACAGTATGTCTTCTTGCAAATGAACTAAAATCATGGCTTTGCAATGATGTTAAAAAAAAAATTATTTCGAAAATGCTGACGATCAAGAAATATTATGTGTTATCACTGGTATTTGCCACATAACAAAACTAATAATTATTACATCTATTCAGCTGATTGTAGTTCAGTTTTAAGACTTGCATGTCATGATTATGTCCTCCAAATTGTAGCTTGATATCTATAAAACTTTTGGAGTATCAGTATTTTTACATGATAAAACATGGTGAAAATGAGAAAACGTCCTTTAAAGTTTATACCAATGCAAAATGGGCATACCTTACATATAAGTTACGTGTTAATGTCCACCAGGTATATAGTCATCAACAGTGTCAATTTCTTTGTTTTTCCCTTGTGTTTTCTTTCTTTTAAGTATGACATTTTCATTTATGGAGATGTTGGCAGCTGCGATTCGACCAGTGTCACGATCCTTCATAATGCTGAAATAGTACTGTCCTGGCTCTATTCCAAGTTGTCTGAGAAAGGCAGCGCTGGCACATTCCCCATCATTAAACAGTACAGTAGCTGTAAAGCTATCTCCAACCTCCTCCTTCCAACAAAAACTTCTTTTGAGAACAGGTTCCAGATATTCTGTGTACCGCCATGAAGACATTTTAACAATAGTTTGTCACTGCCAAGAAATTCGAAAACTGGCTTAATTTCATTTAACACGTTTTTCTTAGCCGTAGTCCCCTTTAGTTGCAGGACACCCAAGAGTCACAGGTCTTATGACAATCTTTACAGTGGTGCCATATCGCCCACACTGCCTTTTTCATTGCAGCCAAGTTTCCGGAGTTATTCTTTATGGCCGCCCCATAACGTCCCTGCCTTTTTTGTTAGCTTGCCAATTCCCCCTATTCATTTATATGTTTTTTCCGTTATGTGTATAGGTTTTATTCTTGCACTGACTGATTTTGTCCGTCAGGCGTTGACCCATTATTTTTTGGACATGTCCACAACACTAGTTTTTGAATCGTCTTTCCTGGATAGACCAGGGGGTCCGATGCCACTAACCGGAAATAGCTTTTGGAATCACCATGACCCATGTAGCCTGTGTATTGCAAATTATGTGTTACTTCTGATCTTGCATAGATATTCTGCACATATGTAGGTTCCATTGCCCCGGCAGATCCATGGTGATTTTTAGAACATGTATCTTTATGTGTGGCATACCACTGATCAAATTATATATATATATATATATATATATATATATATATATAAGCTGTGAGCAGTGAATTTTATAATAATTATACTAAAATTATAAGTATGATTGAACTAGAAAATATTTTTGGCACTCGTCCTTTTGTAATGTTTTTTCTGACATGAGTCAAGAAAATCAATCCTTGGAGCTCGCTAAAGTTTGCTCCAACGATTGATTTTCTTGAGACGAGTGTCAGAAAAACCATCTACAAAAGGACGAGTGCCAGAAACTATTGCCTTTTTTTTTTTTAATCTGTTCATACCACGATGAACATACTTATTTCTTTCTTTTTAATATAACATGATGTCATCAGATATGTTCCCTGATGACATTTTCATATTTAACAAAATTGTGTTGCTATGACTAGTCCAATGGGATGCTTTTAAATTTCTATTTTTATCACAGGCATTGAATACTTTTACCGTTACAGGTCTGTTTATTTTATCAAGATCTTTTGTTAACTTACAGTGTAATAAACATAAACTCATCTAATGTTGTTGTTTGTTTTAGCTATATTATTATAGTAGCCTAAATGGTGCATCACAACAAATTATATATTTTTCCACTTGTGTGCAGCATGTAATATAAAAGTATCAAATAGAAATGTTTATTTAAAGAATATTAAGTTATTAAACAGGTTAGTTATGACATATAGACAGAAAATATCTATTTAAAGAATATTAAGTGTCAAACAGGTTAGTTATGACATATAGACAGAAAATATCTATTTAAAGAATATTAAGTTATTAAACAGGTTAGTTATGACATATAGACAGAAAATATCTATTTAAAGAATATTAAGTTATTAAACAGGTTAGTTATGACATATAGACAGAAAATATCTATTTAAAGAATATTAAGTGTCAAACAGGTTAGTTATGACATATAGACAGAAAATATCTATTTAAAGAATATTAAGTTATGAAACAGGTTAGTTATGACATATAGACAGAAAATATCTATTTAAAGAATATTAAGTGTCAAACAGGTTAGTTATGACATATAGACAGAAAATATCTATTTAAAGAATATTAAGTGTCAAACAGGTTAGTTATGACATATAGACAGAAAATATCTATTTAAAGAATATTAAGTTATTAAACAGGTTAGTTATGACATATAGACAGAAAATATCTATTTAAAGAATATTAAGTGTCAAACAGGTTAGTTATGACATATAGACAGAAAATATCTATTTAAAGAATATTAAGTTATTAAACAGGTTAGTTATGACATAGACAGAAAATATCTATTTAAAGAATATTAAGTTATTAAACAGGTTAGTTATGACATATAGACAGAAAATATCTATTTAAAGAATATTAAGTTATTAAACAGGTTAGTTATTACATATAGACAGAAAATATCTATTTAAAGAATATTAAGTGTCAAACAGGTTAGTTATGACATATAGACAGAAAATATCTATTTAAAGAATATTAAGTGTCAAACAGGTTAGTTATGACATATAGACAGAAAATATCTATTTAAAGAATATTAAGTTATGAAACAGGTTAGTTATGACATATAGACAGAAAATATCTATTTAAAGAATATTAAGTGTCAAACAGGTTAGTTATGACATATAGACAGAAAATATCTATTTAAAGAATATTAAGTATCAAACAGGTTAGTTATGACATATAGACAGAAAATATCTGCTTTTATTACATAGTCAATACTTTTTGCAGGGCTTCTAGAATTTTTATAAAATCACTTTCATTTAAAAAAAAAAAACGTGAGTGCTAAAAATTGCACTCCTCAAAATGCTTACGAGGGGGGGTGGAAATCGCACCCCTCAAAATAATCAGAATTAGAAGCAAGAGACGAAGGAATTGCACCCATGAACATGATTAAGTTTGAGGAGTAATAGTTTCTAAATTGAATATCTTAAGGGTTAATGTTTTGTGTTTTCAAAATAAATATCTTAATTTAACTAATATATATGATGGTTGTTTTCAAAGATGGAAGGAATGGGTCATTGCAGTCTTACACAAGAAAAAGAAACACCATGTAGTGATTTCCCTTGAAATTTGGCAAGGCATGGTAGACCAAACACTTTTGGGGCATTTTCACCATTTTCGGGGCATTTGTATTTAAATTAAAAATACACAAAAATTAATTGAAATAAACATTAATGTAATTTATGTGCTTGCTTTAATAAATGAATGGCAAAAGATATAAAAGGAATATTTTATTAACTAATAATACCTTTTTGGGTGTTTTATAAAGGCAATTTTAGAATTAATTTCTAAAAAAAGGCTTGTTTAATCTCGTGGCAACATGGTGCTGATTAAGGCAAGATGGTGCTAGACTACTGAGGCATGGTGCTGCACCATGCTAAAACAAGCTAGGGAAAACACTACCATGAACACAACATTTGTCGATTTCTTATGTATTATGTGCATATGTTGCATTAAAATTCTGAATCATGATAATCTGTTGACTATTTATGAATAAGGAATTGAAACTGATTTGTTTGTACTTATTCTGTTTTATTTAAACAAGTACAATAATTTTAGTTTTCATTACAGAATCATATTTCTCCATGGACACAAACCTGTGAACTGAATGTAAAAGTGTAACAACCACATGGCACAGGGTTATCACATATATCATATCATAATATACATGTTATGTACCTGCAAATTCTCTATTTAAAAAAATAATGATGTCATAACAGAGAAAATGTCAACAGCTATTGTTTTCTACCCAAATACATCTTTTATAAATATATATTTTTACAAACAGGATTAACTTTATCGGTGTACTGTACGCGTAGTTAACATGTCATTTATTATACTATTAACATGAATTATAGCAACTTAAGAAAAGAAAAAAACTATTGGACAACACACCTACCATATTATGTTTTCTGTACGTGATCAAAACAACGACAATGTAAAATATATTTTGCGATGTTACCTGCATTGTACGAAATTAAACAACAAAACTGACGAGATCTGATTGGCTCAGTGTAAAGATAACCAACCAATCTTGTTTCAATTTATAAAAGGTATTCTAGGAAGTTCATTGTGAACAGAATGGAAAGGTTTGTGGCATTGTGGATTGGATTCAATAAACAATTAAAATGGCAAATGGAGTTCAAAAATAAATAAAAATACAAGCGTGATTTGTTCAATTTAGGGGCACGTTATTTCACGCCTGTCGGATTGAGTTGACGGGGGTTCACGGGCGTGATAGCGCTTGGGCCTGTCAAAAACGAAAGTCTGTAAAATCCATTAGCCATGGGATCAGTGATTTTTAAAATTCTCTAGCCCTAATTTACTTTAAGTTGATACAATTTTACTAAATAAAAGTAAAAATTGTATGGATGTCACCTGAAGAGAGAGAGAGCTTAAAAACACTAACATTTGGGCAGAGGGCAGGATATTCATATCCACAAAATTTCACTAGCCATCTGGCATAGCAATAATAGTTATTTACAAACCCAACAGTGAATTTCACTAGCCATGGGAGTGAAGCTACCATAATCTACAAAATAACATGTCCTTAAATATACTAGTTGAGGACCATTGATTGTTTTCCACACACTAATAAATTATCTCCTTGTGGACCAGCGACAGAAATGGCCATTTAACCTGCAGATCATTGTTCAGCCAGAGCTACATATAATCCACACGTTGGTATAACGTAAAATACAACACAAATTGCAGACTTCACTCACTGAATCAAAACATATTCAACAAAAAGCTTCACAATATCTCATCTGTAATGCACACATGTTTAAATGAAGGAAAGAAATGAATATTTCTTTATTAACATAAACTCTGGCTATTTGGTGTCTAACATACACTTGGGGGGGGGGGGGGGGGGGAGAGAGAGGGAGATGCCACTTAGGTTAATCCTACCACAAAAGCAGCTAGGGCTATTTTATATGCACTTCCCTATATCGATGTACCAGTTGTGGATCATTGGTTGGGCTGGGGGGGGGGGGGGGGTGAACAGTCCATTGTGAATGATTGATCCTATGATCCATCAAACCTTCAGCAAGTGCTCTGCCAGTGACCTACCGGTATATCCTACTCCATTATAATGAATTGAACATCATATATGTCTTGCCTATAACAGCTAGAAAGTATGATTTCCAAGTTGAATTGTGGGACAGAACGTAATAATGATACTTGGTACAATAAAACATTTGATGATCCATTAAGCTTCATATACTTAATTTAATGATACCACTAGTATCAAACTATACATGTAGATCATGTATTAAAGCCGCACACCCTAGTTCCATCCAGCGAAAATAAAGTATAATTTGGTTAATCTACAAACCTGTAACACACTTAGATCACGTTTTTATCAAATGGAGTGAAAAAGCAGGTTTTATATCGATAAATACCATGGGAATCCCCATGTCCCAGTTGCTTGAAATAATTTTGAAAGTTAGTATTCTGATATCACCGGTAGATGTTGCTCAAGCACAACAATGCCTACGTCACGACAAATTTCACAGAGTTCGCACAGACTTGGGGTGCGTTCTTTTCACCTCTCCTGGACATGTTCCAACTGTTCTGTCCTGGTTGTATCCCCTCTCCAGATATCGTAAGACGTAGCAAAATTATTGGTTTTAAGGGTTTGTAACGTTTTGTATTGAGACACTTACTTGTCTGAACTTTATTGTTACTGAAAATGTTCACGAACTGTGAAGAAAAATCTCACAAATGAACAACAAATCGGATGTTGATTGCGCGAACCGTGCACGAGAAAACAAACCAAACCAAAATGATAATGATCACGTGGTATACCAACGTCTGTGACATTGAAATGGAAATATCCCATCTAAAAATAGATTAGACCTTGTCTGCTCAAAGTTTTTTTCTCAAATGTGCGTCCGTTTTTAAGAAATACGAAAAATGCATTTTGTGGTATTACAAAAACCAGGATTACCAAAAAACACTTCAGGTGAATGGAAATGTATATTCTAAATAATAAACGGTAAATAAAGTGCAATTTTATTTGTGAAAAAATGGGTTTAATAGCGAAAAAAAACGCCGTAATGGTTAACAACTAACCGTAACTAGGGTGTGTCCCTTTAAAAAATTAAAAAAAAAAATTGAAACATGATGTTAAGTGTACTAAACATCAAAAGAAATGCATTTCTTGTTTGGTATACGTTTTTTTTTAATTAAAAGTTTCACAATTACACAACACATATGTAAACAGACTTTTTCAAAGAAGTTTGAGCAGAATACTCTTCAGCAGTTTGGTATAACATCTGTTTTTATGTTATATTTTTGTTCACACAATTAACTGCTGCTCCAGAAATGAAGATGGGGAAAACACTAAAAGAAATTTTCCCTTTATCACTGATTAAAATGTTTCCGTTAATCGCTGTTCCATTTGTAAATGAAGAAACACTTTAGCTGCTACCCACTGCAACTACTTACTACAGCAGACGGCTAGTCGTGTCGTGTTTGTGACGTCCACTCAAACTGTTGACCAACATTACTTTTGTAAGGTACAACTAGTATTTCCTTCAGGAAGAATAATGACCGAGTCACCACCACTTCTAAAGGAAGAACCATCCATCCATCCATTAAAAATGAACTTTTATTCTTACCCTAAAGTAATTTGGTAAAAACTGTTGGCATTTTACTTTATGTAAAGTAGCACAAGCCATTCTGTCCTCTTGACAGTTATTAATGTCTTTGACGACAAACTGAATTATGTTGACCACAATGCTACATGTCATTTAGTGTGCTTACGTTGATTCCATTCATAATGTATTTGTACACATTCCACACCTGAAGTCACTGCTAAACAAACTCTCCACAATTAGCTATGGCGACTTTATTGGTTGGTTCTCCACCCTTACTTCCACAAGTCTGCAAAGAAGTAAATAATAAAAAAAAATTAATATGTAAATTTTAACACGGTGATTATTGTTGCTAGTATAATAAAAATATGGCTCTACCTTTATTTTAATTTCTTACACACCTGTTGGTGAAAACATCACTTGTTATTTTTGATAACACATGGTTGTTAACACATATATATGCAATAACGTCATCAATGTCATACCATCCAATGAAAAAAATAATGATTGAATCGGGTCACTCTGTGACGTACAAGTTGATCTGAAATTGTCTTGTCTGTTATGTACAAGTTAACTATAAGCACAAGGGCCATAAATAGGTTTGCGTTAGAAAAGGCATTTAAATTTATTTTAAAATCGGTTTTTGGGGATATGTAAAAAATAGAATACAACATTTATGTCCGTTAGATACCACTTATCTTACAACTAGTTTAAAAACGTATCCAACTCACTTTTGCTTGTTAGATACGTTTTAAAACAACTCGTATCTAACTGGTATATAACAGCCACTCATGTAGTATTCTCTATATAATCGGGTACTACTGGACAAAAACCGAACAAATGTAAAATTTTACTTCATGCAGTAATGAATATTGCAAAGTAATAAATACATTTTTAATTAAATTGATAATAAAAGTCATTGTTTTATTTATAACATGTCTGTCATAAGTTTACAAAGCGAAAACAGGTACCAACCTCCATTTTCCTCACCACATCCATCCCTTCTGTGACACGGCCAAAAACAACATGCTTGCCATCTAACCTGAAATCGAAGCATTTGGAAATTAAGTGTTGTAATTAAAATTAGCTTGTGCATGGTGTTACTGTCATAAATTTCTCATCTTGCTGGCTAAAATTATATGAATTTGTGTGTTTATATCAACAAAAACACACATAGGGTGTTCTGTAATTGATGTATCAAAAGCCATGGTATGTCCAGCGATTGCAAAACAAGGCGTCGCATGCGACGTTTACTACCCTCATTTCCAACGTCTATTTTCACCACAGTTGCTCAGACTCCAGTTCATATTTTCTTGAACACATACTATCGTACGAAAACAAAAGAAACACCTAAAAGCCACTTTTTTCGATTTGCTGTCACATGCAATATTTTACTGACAAATAGTTGATCACCAGTAATCTTTGACTCATCCACGACATCAATATACCTACCGATGTAACTTTATTCAAGTTATAAAATGTAAACATTGAAAAAAACAAAAGTTCATCGTATCGCTGCCATTTTGTTGTTTTTCTTGCACTGGAATCCAAATAGTTGTTCCTTTGATACTAATATTAATAGAGTGCCAAACGGTAACCAGTATTTTATTAGTTTAAAGGTTGCAAGCCACCATTTACGTTTGCAAAACTTTAAAAGTAGAAATTATTAATTTAATTTATAAAATATCAAATAAATTGCAAAAAAAATAAATAATATATATATATATATATATATAAAATTAAATACACAATATCATGGAATAGATAAATTTAACAAAGTATCTACATTGAAAAATTACTAATTTGATGTGTGGGGTAGAATTGTATGTCTTAACCTATAACACATGTACAGTTTATGCTAATAAAGGTTCTTGTTTCTTTTTGAGTTTTTTATTTATTTATTATTATTATTATTTATTTTTTTGGGGTGGGTGGGGGAGGAATTGCCATTTATAAGTAAATAAATATATATATATATATATATATATATATATATATACACATTTATAAGTGATAAAATATTAATTTGTTTTTAATGCTATTAATTGTTCTAATAGGTAACATGGATAGTTTTTTTAACTTAGGTGGTATTATTGGAAACAAATATTTTTAAATATTAATAAGTAACTTTATTCTAAACTGATGACAATTGTTTGCATGTTTTTCTAAACATACCATAAAATATGCACAATGAGCATGTTGTGTTATGTGTAAATTGACAAATTGATTTAACATAATCTTAGTATGCAAAATGTATATTAAAAAGTTAGTTATTTCAATTTAATGGGGTTTTGTGTTTTATAAACAGTTAAAATTGGGCAAGTGAATTTTTCACCATGACCAGTAAATTTTCAAATCCACTGGTCCTATGGCAAGTGAATTAAAAAAAAAAAAAAAAATCTAGAACACCATGTACATGGAACGCTTGTAACAGTTGGATATCGCTTATTCCTGCACTGACCAATCACATTCAAGGATAGAAATGTGAGTCATACTTGTTCCAATCTTGGGCCAACAATTTCACCAACTATATGCATTACTAGTGGACTACATTGCACACTTGTGGGGTAACCGACTCCGGCCCATAGAGCCCCCTCTCCCCCCCCCCCCCCCCCCCCCCCGTTACTGAGTGTCTGTAGCTCTTGATAGCCCCCCTCCCCCAACTCCTACTCCGACAGTTCCAACGCCTTCTAGTACTTCATTTTGCAACCACTGATGTCCTGTTTAAACAAATATTTTAGTTAAAAGACACCTTTACTGCTTATGCGGCTATAGATTATTTTTACATTTAAGGCCAGGCAAACCAGTATTCGCTTTTGGTTAAGCTCGCTAAGATCACTGGTTGAATGGGGAGACTATCCAAATAGAAATATATCAAAACACTTTAGGGTTAGATTAGATATGAAGTGACAATGTCTCTGGTCAGATTGCAATAACATTGTCAAGATGAAAGTCAACACGGACACACACAATAATTACCAGTTTAATTAAAGGTTACCAACATACCAGTCTGTTTTCTCTGTAGTAAACATGGACACACACAATAATTACCAGTTTAATTAAAGATTACCAACATACCAGTCTGTTTTCTCTGTAGTAAGGAAAAACTGTGATCCATTCGTGTTGGGCCCTGAATTTGCCATGGATAAAGTACCTGAAAAACAACAACATGAAAGACTTAAACTTCTAACAAAAATCCCCAAAAAGGAAAAAAAAGGAAATCACAATGTTCATTTTCTATATCATAATGGATGTAATTCCAAGTCTTTCGTATATGTAAGAACTTTATATTTTAATGCATTTAATGTCGATAAATAATTACATCACCTCAAAGTTTTAAAAATCTAATAATCACTATGACTGAAAGTAGTTTATTGAATTTCTGAGACTAATTAATGCTTTGAAATCATTCTTGATACTTTTCGGCATAAAGTCAATTACACATTTAATGAAGAAAAAAAATAATAATTACCTGGTGATGTATGTTTCAGGACAAAGTTTTCATCTTCAAACTTTTTTCCATATATGGATTTTCCTCCAGTACCATTATGATTTGTAAAATCTCCTCCTTGACACATCTATGCACTGTTAAGGTTTACAAGGAATCAAATAGACATATATTATGAACATTAAACAGTTGTGGTGCTTTGCCAGAACTGTACACTGCAATAAATGTATTGCCTACATCAACAAGGATGAGCATAAACTTATGTACTACACATAAAAGATATAAAAATTAGTTCAATACATTTTCGTGAATAAAATAGTAATATTAAAAAATATTGTCCCTCAAATTTGTGTTAAAAGATTACGATTAGTTAAAACATCCAGAAAGAAACTAGTCACCCTAAGGTATGACTTTAGTTGAAAGAGTTACCATTAAAGAAACTAGTCACCCTAAGGTATGACTTTAGTTGAAAGAGTTACCATTAAAAAAAGTCAAAATTTCATAAATGACTTTTACAAGTATAATGTTACTATCTTCTTTTATATCTTGTATAAGCATATTAAACAATGTTTGGACTGGTAGTAGTAACATGGTACACTAGATTAAAGGATACAAAAGAGGGAATAATTCTGTGGAATGTGCTGCCCTTGTAGCCAAAGCCTTTCTCGTGAGTACACAAACATCGGAAATTTTCTAAGGAAAAAAGAAACATATTTGAAGTATTACATCAGATACTCTTGTAATATATTTGTCAAGATACATATCTTTTGTAAAACACAGACAATTATGAATTATTATATGGACAACCATTGCTTGTGATATCTCTTTACAGTGACCAAATGACGAAAAAGATAAATATTTTTTAAAACCCACTTGAAGGAAAGAATGTTTTATTTAACAACACACACACAACACATTTTAATTACGGTTATATGTCATCAGAACCACATAAATATAAGAAACTGTTCATAATACTATCTACTAAAATTTGCATACATTTAAATAAAGTATATTTAATGGGATCATTATAAAAGCATCGCTGACTTCATAGTCAATTGTTTTTAAGAGGACAAGCAAGACTGATAGATATTTCATCAAAAACTTATTTCTCTAACTAACCAATTTTGTTCTGTGCCCTTATTAGTAATGACACAAAGATAATTATCAATCTGAGTAAAGAAGCACTTATGTAAATTGCTTTAACAATATCAAAAGTACTTCTACAACAATAATTAACAACCAGCTGTAGTACTGAAAACATGCATTATAAATAGAGATAACAAATGTAGTAAAAGAATGCAGCAAACAATATAACAATAATATGATGTTAATTTAAACCTGCAGTTTTCGGTACGACGTCTGCCTTCAGTTCAATGACTATTCTCCCTGTCTGACGACCACCAATCGTAATATCAAAATACACCTGAGGATTTTCACGTGATTTCTTTACTACAGGCTGTGATGACTGAAATAAATAAAACAGACTGATCATAAACAGGCCATCTTTGAGCTAAAGTTCAAATTTCTACATCTTTTGTATGACAAAAACAAGCAAACTCGTAATATTTTAACAAATTTTATAAAATAAAAAGAAACTATTTTCTAAACTGGCATCTCTGAGGATTAAATTTGTAATAACAAATTGGTAGTTAGTAAATAAAAAATAATTAAATATAGTATTGTGTAAACTGACACATTCTTTGGTCCCCACATTTCCAGTTCTTTATGATGCTAAAAGAAAACCATGATATCTATAGAGGCAGTGTATGGATTTATATGTATTTCCATATCTAAAGTCATTGTTTCACTCTTACTATAAATCAAAGTAACAAGAAATGCAGGACTAGCTCTGGCACTTGCCAAATTCGCAAATATTGTAAATTTTAAACACAATTGGCAAATTTTATTTTAATTTGGTGAAAACATTTCATGTAATAATTGATATTTTGTTCAAAATAATGGTGGGTTTGTTCAATTTTTAGCATTTAATAGATAATTAGGCAAATTGTTTTACACACCCAGAGCTAGCCCTGAAATGAGTTTTTTGTACAGAGTCTGATATAAAACCAACATGGAGTGAACCACATTTCACCTCATCTGTTTCTTCAGCTGATCTTTTAGTGCCTTGTTCCCCATCCCCATCTCCTCCTTCTTCTTCTTCTTCTGTGTCCTTGTTGTTGAGTGTTTCACCGGCATGCTTCTGTAACCACGAGTCCTCAGCCCACACTGTTCAATACAGAAAAAATCCCACACTGATCAATACAGAAAAAACCCCACACTGATCAATACAGAATAAAACCACACTGATCAATACAGAAAAAATCCCACACTGATCAATACAGAAAAAAACCCACACTGATCAATACAGAAAAAAACCCACACTGATCAATACAGAATAAAACCACACTGATCAATACAGAAAAAAACCACACTGATCAATACAGAAAAAAACACACTGATCAATACAGAATAAAACCACACTGATCAATACAGAAAAAACCACAATGATCAATACAGAATAAAACCACACTGATCAATACAGAAAAAAACCCACACTGATCAATACAGAATAAAACCACACTGATCAATACAGAATAAAACCAAACTGATCAATACAGAATATAACCACATTGATCAATACAGAAAAAAAAACACTGATCAATACAGAATAAAACCACACTGATCAATACAGAAAACCCCCCACACTGATCAATACAGAAAACCCCCCACACTGATCAATACAGAATAAAACCACACTGATCAATACAGAAAAAACCACACTGATCAATACAGAATAAAACCACACTGATCAATACAGAATAAAACCAAACTGATCAATACAGAATATAACCACACTGATCAATACAGAAAAAAAACACTGATCAATACAGAATAAAACCACACTGATCAATACAGAAAACCCCCCACACTGATCAATACAGAATAAAACCACTCTGATCAACGTAGAATAAAACCACACAGATCAACGTAGAATAAAACCACACTGATCAATCCAGAATAAAACCATATTGTTCAATACAGAATAAAACCACACTGATCAACACAAAATAAAACCACATTGATCAATACAGAATAAAACCACACTGATCAATGTAGAATAAAACCACACTGATCAATACAGAATGAAACCACACTGATCAATACAGAGTAAAACCATACTGTTCAAAACAGAATAAAACCACACTGATCAATACAGAATAAAACCACACTGATCAATACAGAATAAAACCATATTGTTCAGTACAGAATAAAACCACACTGATCAATACAGAATAAAACCACATTGATCAATACAGAATAAAACCACACTGATCAATACAGAATAAAACCACATTGATCAATACAGAATAAAAACACACTGATCAACACATAATAAAACCACATTGATCAATACAGAATAAAACCACACTGATCAACACAGAATAAAACCACACTGATCAACACAGAATAAAACCAAACTGATCAATCCTGAATAAAACCACACTGATCAACGTAGAATAAAACCACACTGATCAACACAGAATAAAACCACATTGATCAATACAGAATAAAACCATATTGATCAATACAGAATAAAACCACACTGATCAATACAGAATAAAACCACACTGATCAATACAGAATAAAACCATATTGATCAATACAGAATAAAACCACACTGTTCAACACAGAATAAAACCAGACTGATCAACACAGAATAAAACCATACTGATCAATACAAAATAAAACTACCACTACAGTACATGACATAACAATTATTTGTTTGTGTTTAACAACACCACTAGAGCACATTGATTAATTAATCATCGGCTATTGGATGTCAAACATTTGGTAATTTTGACAAATAATTAAAGAGGAAACCTGCTACAGTTTCCCATTAGTAGCAAGGGATATTTTACATGCACCATCCCACAGACAGGATAGCACATATCATGGCTGACACAACAATGAAGGAGGAGGAAATGTTTTATTTACTGATGCAATCAACACATTTTATTTACGGTTATATGGGATCGAATATATGGTAAAGGACCACACAGATACTGCGAGAGGAAATCTGCTGTCACTACTTCATGGGCTACTCTTTTCGATTAGCAGCAAGGGATCTTTTATATGCACCATTCCACAGACAGGATAGTACATACCACGGCCTTTGTTACACCAGTTGTAGAGCACTGGCTGGAACGAGAAATAGCCCAATGGGTCCATCTACTGGGATTGATCCTAGACTGACTGTGCATCAAGCAAACGCTTTACAAGTTGCCTATGTCCCACCCTGACACAACAATGAAGTCATCCAACAATCTTTTTCTGAAGCAAAATGTGTGCCGCTCTATGACATATGTAATTACCCTGGCTGAACCCACCAGTACAAGGTTATGGACCCAGCTACTTACGGGCCTAAATAACCGATTCAACAAACTACTCTTAAACTTTACTTTGGTTACCCAGGCGATATGTGAAACATGCTATAAATCTTGTAGCTTGCCATCTATGCCTAGGTGACTATACTGAAGGTTTGCACTCTGTAAATCCACCTTTAAATACAAGACCTTTGAGTTCATTATGACTTTAAACAGAACACAGGGCTCATTTTGCCACTTTAAGTTTAAATAACTTTAAGAAAAAATTTGACAAATGTTATTTTAATTTGGAGGAAAAAAATTATATATTGATTGATATTTTGTTGGAAAATAACTATAGGTTTTAAATTTTTTATACAATTTGGTGAAATATTCTGATCACCCAAAGCTAGCCTTGGAATATATATGGTCCTGTCGTGTAACAATTGTAACATGTCTAATACAAATCTTTTTCAACCTGTAATAATATGCAGGGCTTCTAGAATTTTGTTTAAATCCACTAGCCATGGGATCAGTGATTTTAAAAATTTACTAGCCCTACTCTAAGTTAATACAATTTTACTAAATAATAGTTACTGTAATAATCAGATATGTCACCTAAAGAGGGAGATAGAGCTTAAAAACACTAACATTGGGGGTTTGGGGAGAGGGAAGGATATTCAGATTTACAAAATAGACTTAACTGCAACATTTGACAAATGGTTTTCACTAGCCATCAGGCATAGCAATAGTAGTTATTTACTAGCTCAACATTGAATATCACTAGCCATGGGAGTGGGGCTACCATAATCTAGAAGCTCTGAATATGCATAAATCATTACACAAAAGTCAATATAAGAATGTCCCACATATCACTAAACAAAGCGATCACAAAGTTTTACAAAGGTAACAAGATATTATTGTTAATGCTTATCGAACCTGCTCTTGATGCTCCTTCCTTCATTTTCATGGGTTTAGCTAAATTCACACGAATAGTCCTTCCAAAAAGTTCAGAGTCATTCTGAAATAATTAAAAGGAAAAATGTGAACCAATAAATGAATGAATGTTTAACGACAGATCAGCCAAACAAAGGTAAGTATATCAATATGATTATTTAGGAAAAATGTCTACCTTTGAATAAAAAAGTTTTAAATCTTAGAAAATTATACAGCTGGTTTGTATCTCATAAAAAGAACAATAAATCCAATAAAAATCCAAGGCAGAATGAGCTATCTGAACCTAACTCTGTGTTAGTTATAGGTAACACTATAAAGGTTCCTACCATATTGTCAATAGCTGCAGCTGCATCCTGTAAAAAAACAAAAGAAAGTGTTTGAAAAATATCACATTGAAACAAATTTAAGCAGGATCAGTTACAGGGCTGACACTGGGTCAAATATCGGTTTATCCAATTTTCAGATATGTAGAGTATTTCCTTAAAGGGACATTCCTGAGTTTGCTGCAATTTTAAAGATGTTATTGACTAACGGAGACTTTTTAACGATTATAATTACGTATCAAATATATTTTTCTGCATAAATATTAGTAGCTGTATATTAAACGTGTTTCTGATCGTTCTAATATTAAACGTGTTTCTGATTGTTCTAATATTTGTACTAGGTTAAATTTCATTTTATTTCCTAAAATATTATTTTTTCGTATGTACGAAATTATTTGAAGACAAAATCCAGTTTGGGCTTCTTTCAAATATTAAGACGACCAGAAACATATTGAATATACAGACACTGATATTCTAAACAAGAAAATATATTTAATATGTAAGTTTAATCGTAGAACTATTTTATTAGTCGGAAACATCTTACAATGCAGCAAACTCAGGAATGTCCCTTTAAAAGTTAATAAAATGTGGTTAATTTATGAAGTATTTTAACCAAAGACTGAATATTATAGCTACTTTATATAAAAAATAGCAACTGGCTAATTTGGCAATGGACAGGGTGAGCTAAAAGTTTTTTTTTAACAATTTGTAATGCCAACCTAAATAAAATAATAAAAAGTTTGTACATCTAAAAAAAAAATCCAATACTATAAGTTAGCACAAAAATTTATCTTACCTCAGCCAATTCAAACTCAATAAATGCAAAGCCTCTGTGTTTTTCTGTAAAACATCAGATACAAATATTTCACTATAATCACCATATAATAATTAATTACTCATCATAATTATTAGTAGCTTAATTTTATAACTCAAATAAAATACCCAAAGTAATGAATCCAGTTATGTAAAGTATAGACAAGCTTAGAATGAAACAGGAGCCTAACTACATGATATACATATCTAACACAATTCTTATTCAGTTCATTCCATTACAAAATAGAATAAGGCTCGTTACATGCTTTAGAAGCATCCCGAAGAAACTAGTAACATGCACTATCAATTATATATAGTGCAGTAGAAAGATTACATTTATTGTTACTAGTCTTAATCTCATAGTTTAAACAATTTACTGCACCGTACACTTCACATTTTACAACAGGCATAGCCTATGTGAAGGCTTCTCTGTACAATATATAGTATTTTAAAATAGATTTTATAATATGTTTAAACAAAAAGGAAGATTTTCTGCATCCACCCCTGATTTGCCATCTCTAATACCTGTTTCATAATCCAGTGGAATGTTTATATCAACCAATTCTCCAAATGGGATAAAAGCTTCTTGAATAATCTTGTCATCAACTTCCTCAGCTAGGCCACCTGAAAAAAAAAGTAAATGACATAATAAAATTTATATTTCTTGTTTTAATGGTGTATTACCAAACAGTGTTCATCCTGGATCAAAAATACATGTAGCCAAAACATTAGCCAAATGAGATTTTTATTAGTCATAACAAAAATGTTTTAGCCAACGAGATCGCTATTATGCTAATTGAATATTTTGTATTATTACTATTATGTCTGTGGTGTCGCATAGTAATCTATCCGACACCCGCTTGTTCACATCAGAAGACAGAAAATGGCGTAGCAAAACTTTTAGAAATGACTTCACCGATCCTTTTCCTCATACAAGACTAATCAAAGTTTTATTTTCCTCCAATACGGGCAGATAACAATAACCATGTGTTTTAAAAAACCCCACACAGTCAGACTTTTTTTCTTTAATTCAAAGTGAAGATCGTTTCAAAGTAAGTATTTCTTGGTCTCCATAAGCTCGAAAAATAGATCACAATACACAATTAGGGTGGGAAAACGTGATGGTAGTCGCTATTCTGACCGCAATTCCACTCCGAGCAAAATTGCTCTGAACCGTTCAGAGCTCGCTACAGGCATAATGATAATCGTCCAATGATAATCATAATGCGTTGCAAAGAGTTTGAACAGCACTCCTCTATAACAAAGCTCTAAAGACTAACCCTAACACTAACCTTAACCACTGAAAGGGTCGAACTCATGCCAATGCGTTACTCCAAATAACCTTGGCTTGTGCTTGCACTTGCATTCGAGGTTAATCTTGATGAACTAACAGTAACACTAACGTGACTACGGTCGAGCCCAACTTGAAACTTTACCGTGCCATTTACAGTAGTTAGTCTAATTAATACCTTTATCAACTTACTTCGTCTGATACACAATATATAAAATATTTTTACAACATAAATACACAATAATTAATAAAGAAGTGACCGATAAAACAGCTACAAACCAACGTAAACAACACGTTTGCTCGTTGTTGACGCCATGCTGAATGTTGTTTTGTAATTTCCTCCATTTGGTAGAGCCTCGGCTTTTATTCCCTCGATGTTTTTCCACCTCCACCATCATCAACAGCATTTAAAATTTAACATATTTTATTATGCAGGTACTTATAGATCCCACAGTGGAGGGATGGGTAGTCATGGTATGCCTCACCTGGGACATTTTTGTTTTGAAATGCTATACTTGGAGATGCACTTTCCTGACATTTGGGTTGTAATAAAAATGTATGTTAGAAAAGTAAAAATGTGAAGGGTAATACGATCATAGCGGGATAAGTATGGTAGGTGTGCTTTTAAAAATTATGAAGATAGTGCTAAATCACAATAGCCCTAGCATTACATCAACATAGTTATGTTGTGATGTTGCAGAAAATAATTCACAACAAATATATGTTTTTTTTAATATATTACTACATATCAGTTCTCAGGAGAGAGAGAGACAGAGTTGAGTGTTAGGAGAGAGAGAGAGAGAGAGAGAGAGAGAGAGAGAGAGAGAGAGAGAGAGAGAGAGAGGAGAGAGAGAGAGAGAGGGATGGAGGGAGAGAGAGATGAAAGAGAGACAGACAGATAGATAGAGACAGACATACTGATAGAGACAGACAGACTGATATAGACAGACTGAGAGATAGAGACATACAGACTGATAGAGACAGACAAACAGAGAGATAGAGACAGACAGACTGAGAGACAGAGGGATGCCAGCCTATGTAAAAAGCTCATCCAACATAGTACATGGCAGAATCATTTTTTCACAAGACAAATGTTTTATATAGGCTAAGCATGAACCAACCTCAATCTCTTGATTAATCACTAATTAAAATATGTTCATCGCCTTCCAACAAATTTTCCAACTGTTGACAAAGACAAAATATTTTTATCTGTGAATATTTTGGGAAATCAATGAAGGTTTGCTCATTGATGATAATTGTCTCAGATCCAAGTCAAACATAATAAAGCACAAGAATACAATATAATATGCTATAATTAAACTAACCAAATATTGATGTGCTGCACTGATGCTGTGGACTACACATTACTAAGATTGGTATTATTAAAACCTGTTACCATTTTGTATATGTTTTGACTTCACAAGATTATGGTTTTCACTCTCTCAAAAAAACAACGTCTGACTGGGACAGAAGTGTTGGCTCTAGGAGGGGTGTTAAAGACAGTGATCTGCCCCCATTTGCCCACCTGTTTCAATACAGAAAAGCTAAATTCAAAATATACCACAATGCTCTACTAGTAATATCTATTATTCAAAAGCTTGACATTACTCCATGTATAAACTTGTACATTGCACCATTAATTTTTTCAGGTGGAACATAGCTCAGTTGAGTACTTGCCAGAGGTGCATGAAGTCAAGCCCTCAATGGACTCTGGTTCTTTTCCCCATCCACAAAGACAATGGTATGTACTGTTCTGTCTATGAGAAAGTACATATAAAAGATCTTGTTGCTTTACCCCAAGGAGTAGCCTGTGATGGCAGGAGGTAACCATGTTCTTGATGCTTCACCCCAAGGAGTAGCCTGTCATGGCAGGAGGTAACCATGTTCTTGTTGCTTTACCCCAAGGAGTAGCCTGTGATGGCAGGAGGTAACCATGTTCTTGATGCTTCACCCCAAGGAGTAGCATGTGATGGCAGCAGGTAACCATGTTCTTGTTGCTTTACCCCAAGGAGTAGCCTGTGATGGCAGCAGGTAACCATGTTCTTGTTGCTTTACTCCAAGGAGTAGCCTGTGATGGCAGCAGGTAACCATGTTCTTGTTGCTTTACCCCAAGGAGTAGCCTGTGATGGCAGTAGGTAACCATGTTCTTGTTGCTTTACCCCAAGGAGTAGCCTGTGATGGCAGGAGGTAACCATGTTCTTGTTGCTTTACCCCAGGGAGTAGCCTGTGATGGCAGGAGGTAACCATGTTCTTGTTGCTTTAGCCCAGGGAGTAGCCTGTGATGGCAGCAGGTAACCATGTTCTTGTTGCTTTACCCCAAGGAGTAGCCTGTCATGGCAGGAGGTAACCATGTTCTTGTTGCTTTACCCCAAGGAGTAGCCTGTGATGGCAGGAGGTAACCATGTTCTTGTTGCTTTACCCCAAGGAGTAGCCTGTGATGGCAGCAGGTAACCATGTTCTTGTTGCTTTACCCCAAGGAGTAGCCTGTGATGGCAGCAGGTAACCATGTTCTTGTTGCTTTACCCCAAGGAGTAGCCTGTGATGGCAGCAGGTAACCATGTTCTTGTTGCTTTACCCCAAGGAGTAGCCTGTGATGGCAGCAGGTAACCATGTTCTTGTTGCTTTACCCCAAGGAGTAGCCTGTGATGGCAGTAGGTAACCATGTTCTTGTTGCTTTACCCCAAGGAGTAGCCTGTGATGGCAGCAGGTAACCATGTTCTTGTTGCTTTACCCCAAGGAGTAGCCTGTGATGGCAGCAGGTAACCATGTTCTTGTTGCTTTACCCAAGGAGTAGCCTGTGATGGCAGCAGGTAACCATGTTCTTGTTGCTTTACCCCAAGGAGTAGCCTGTGATGGCAGCAGGTAACCATGTTCTTGTTGCTTTACCCCAAGGAGTAGCCTGTGATGGCAGCAGGTAACCATGTTCTTGCTTTACCCCAAGGAGTAGCTGTGATGGCAGCAGGTAACCATGTTCTTGTTGCTTTAAGGAGTAGCCTGTGATGGCAGCAGGTAACCATGTTCTTGTTGCTTTACCCCAAGGAGTAGCCTGTGATGGCAGCAGGTAACCATGTTCTTGTTGCTTTACCCCAAGGAGTAGCCTGTGATGGCAGCAGGTAACCATGTTCTTGTTGCTTTACCCCAAGGAGTAGCCTGTGATGGCAGCAGGTAACCCTTGTTGCTTTACCCCAAGGAGTAGCCTGTGATGGCAGCAGGTAACCATGTTCTTGATGCTTCACCCCAAGGAGTAGCATGTGATGGCAGCAGGTAACCATGATCTTGTTGCTTTACCCCAAGGAGTAGCCTGTGATGGCAGCAGGTAACCATGATCTTGTTGCTTTACCCCAAGGAGTAGCCTGTGATGGCAGCAGGTAACCATGTTCTTGTTGCTTTACCCCAAGGAGTAGCCTGTGATGGCAGGAGGTAACCATGTTCTTGTTGCTTTACCCCAAGGAGTAGCCTGTGATGGCAGCAGGTAACCATGATCTTGTTGCTTTACCCCAAGGAGTAGCCTGTGATGGCAGCAGGTGACCATGTTCTTGTTGCTTTACCCCAAGGAGTAGCCTATGATGGCAGCAGGTAACCATGTTAGACCCCAAATAGTTATGATTTAAATTGTTCACATGTTGTTAAACAGACATACCTTCCTGGCCATTTTCATTATTATTCATATTAATACTACTCCTGGCATTTCTAAGGCAGGCCTGCTAGATCACCATACATACTTTAATAATGGAGCACTCACTCAGGGTTTGGAGTTGGTATCTGGATTAAAAATCCCATGCCTCGACTGGGATCCGAACCCAGTACCTACCAGCCTGTAGACCGATGGCCTACCACGACGCCGGTTTGACATTGAGAGGAAGGGATCAATAGTGTAACATGTTTATTAACCACTATTTATTTTTCACACGCATCCACAACCTCCACCCCACACAGACACAGACACAGACAGACACACACACACACACACATGAAAATATCACAGTATAAACCAGTGATTAATAAACTGGGAAAAAAATTTGATGCTGGGAAAGGAGAGGGACTCAATAGTGTGTTTGGTTTCAACTGCGATTCTTATTATTAACAGTAATTAAAACCAAAACTTCACTTGAAAATGACACTTTATTTACGTAATGATTGCAGCAATAATAAAGTAAAATATGTCATACATAAAAAAGAACATAAATATATCACATAAGTGAGGTATTGAAAGATATGTGGTATTTTTATTTTGTACAATCTTAGCAGTGTGAACCATATACATCATAATATCGGATTCCTGGAAACCAAGCAGTATGGACATCTAAAACTACAATGCACATATAGGCCTACCTACTTTGATACTGAAATAAATACCAACAATTTGCACAGAATTGTATATTATACCTTTTTATGACTTAAGTTTTATTCAATTAGAAGTATCTATTGCTTTTTCTTTTGAAATCACCATTTTAAAGATCTGTTTATGAAATATTGTTCACTAATAAACCAAATTATCAACTACTTTATAAAGGTCACATCATTCACAATTTTAAGTTGAAGGTAATCACAAATGCTATATATATATATATATATATATATATATATATATATATATATATATATATATATACATGTATATATATCCATATTCAAATATGTTTACAATGGCCACCCTAGGGACCTATAAAAGTGAACTTTATGAGAAGATGGCATTTTAACAATGTAAGTGTTTTTTATAGTAACATTAACTAGTAGTACTAATACATGTTTTACCATGTAATGCCACACAATATTGCAGAGAAGACAAAACCAGTTTTATACAGTTTAGTACATTATGTAGCCTGATCTAAATGACTACATGTACCTTTTATTTAGCAGCTGACTAAAAATCTCATTTAATATTCTCCTAAAGTTTCAAACATATTATTCTTACAAAAAATGACCTTGGAAAAAATCTCAAAAACTTTGCAAGGTTTTGAAAGCAGGAGTACTAAAGTCCAGAATTCCAAAAAACTCAAATGGTCTCTTATCCCTACTGTGTACTGAATAATTTGTTGGAGATTATTTTTTGTCACCCCCTTAGATGGCTATTTAATACCTTTGGGATTCACTTTATGTGGATATTTATATGAAGTTAAAAATACCTTTTCTTTTTGAGTATTTTTTTTGGTGTAAATTTTGTGTAAAAATAAAAAAGGTTTTGACAATTCTATTGAAAATACTAACACAAATAGCATGTGTAATAAGATGAAAAACACACATGCCTTTAAAAAAGAAAACTAAAACAATAATTTACAAAATTTGGTAACTAGCTGTAACACAACATAATTATGCATTAAGAGAGGATGAAACTACAATTCAGGAACTGTTCTGAATAATTAGACACTCTTACAACATAAAATAATCTGATTTGCTTTACCTAGATATTGTTTCACAAAATATTTTTGGAAATTTATACCGGGTACATGTATTTGAATGTATTTATATATTTTCTTTATTAAAATATTATTATCTGCAACTTTAAAACTACATCATAAAATAATAATTATATTAAACAAAATAACTAAAGTCCACTTTATAAAGATATTTTTAGAGCGATGTGCGATTAAAGTACATTTTAATATTAACAGTGAACTGCAAGATATTCATCAAGTAATTAAGTAGGTTGTTCATAACCTACTGTACAATAAAGAATGTCATTAAGTTGGATTTATAATAGTACATAAATTTTAAGTATATATATCTAATATACATGTATATATATGAGAACATATGTTGTAGTACACTGTAGGTTGTTAATTTGTATATAAATAATAATATTGATGCAAAAAGAAACAAATTCTAAAATCGAACAAATTTCATTCATATGACTTCACTGATTAATAAAGAATGCTTCTAAATACAAACTAGTAAACAGAAACTATGAATGGTCAGGTTTTTATTTCATTATGTCTAAGTATCCATGCTTGTGTTATTAATTCAAGTAATACCAAAGATAACTTAACAGTAAATATTTGGAAAATGTCATGTACAAATGGTATGAACATCTATATTGTATTTTGGTTATGCATAAAATATTAAAAATAGTGGTTTTCAATGATGTCCATTGCAAAATGTAATGATGTAACATACTAACATTCTAAAGCAAACTGCAAGAACTGTGAAGTGGATGTAACATGTCGTAACTGTGTACATAAAACTGTTACTGAATGTGTGTTTCATACAATTTTAATTATTCTACATACGATATAGAAAATACTAAATAAGTTCCCTTGAGAGACCAGTTATATTACAAATATGTTTTCAATTAAAAAAGAGTGATGGATACCCAAGTTGTAATATAAATGGTCCTTTACAGGAACGAGTATAGTATTCTATTCATTACAAAGCACATTGAACACAAATCTGATGATTACTTCCAACATAACTGAAAGTGGCATGGGAATGCAGAGATTAGACCAGGGAAGATTACATCTCTTACTGAAATGCTGTCATTTAGCAAAATGACATCATGTTGTGGTCACACGATTTCAGTATTTATCAATGAAGCCACATATTTCTCAATGAATCCACAAATAAAAGTGTTTTTTTTCAGTTTATGAATTGAAAGGACTATGTGCACACTTTTTTAATAAAACCCTAACATAGTAACAAGAGTCATACAGATTGACACCATTAATCAGCTGATTTGAAGTCATAACCTCTCCCTGAAGGTGTACTTAACATTATTGTACAGTGAAACACCCTAAACTGGACACCAAGTAAAATGGAGTATCTGGTTTAGAGAGGTTCTCTTTTGCACTGATATTTGAAAGGGGACTGTGAAAAACATCTGGTGTTGACAAAATTGTGGTTAATTGAGGGTCCAGTTTTGAGAGGTTTCACTGGATATCTCTTTCATCATGGTTTAATAAACTACTGTACTAATCTATGCTGATCAAAATCCATATTTAGGAAATACACTGAAAAGTATTTATAAATTGAAGAACACACTAATCAATGAGTGGGTAGCCTATTAGTAATAACAAGTTTTCGATCTTGCAATATTACTGGTATTTTACTGGTATATTAATTAATTTTTGCCAAGAAAAACTCCAATTTCATATTTCATCACATCACATTTTATAAGGCTGATATCACGTTTCAGATCTCATTTTGTTAGCACAATATCACATTTTATAAGGCTGATATCACGTTTCATTCAGATCTCATTTTGTTAGCACAATATCACATTTTATAAGGCTGATATCACATTTTATCTTGTTTTCATTTCATCAGAATGACATCACATATTCTGGTTGGATGATATGATACTTTGTTACTATAATATATTTTATCATGGTGGTGCTACATTATAATAATATTTCACTTTGTCTCGTTATTGTCTTATGTCAAGATGAGGTAACAGTTTGTGAACATATCATGTTTTTCAGGATTTTATCACATGTTGTCATAATATTATTTGGTCATGTCATATTTTGATATGATTATACGATTTTGTCATAATAGTATACTTTGTCATGGCAATATCAGTTTGTCGTGATTGTCAGTTTTCTATTCATAATAATGTTTTATTAGGATGGTTTTATTTATTTTAATTTATATTAGGTTTATTTCATTTTGGAATGATAATATATCATTTTGTGATATCCTATCATTATATAATTTTATTTTGTCTTGATATTATATTTAATATATTCAGAATGACAGAAAAACTTGGGAGCACAAGATATGATTTTATCATACCCAAATCTCTATAAAAACTGATGCACATCCAAACTTATATTTAAAAAGGTTACCCAAGTGACCTACGAAAATTGACCTTTATGAGTCGGGGAATTTAATAAAAGGGTAAAAATATGTATTATTAACATGAGGTACATAATGTACATTCATATGTATTATAACATAAAAATTAATAATACATAAAATCTTCACATGAGACATGTTTGAATAAAATAAGAGACAAACAAGAAGGCAGTGGCACAGAGAATACACATTATACTGACAGATCACAGAATGAGCTTTGACAAGTAAATGTTTAATTTATATACACCAGATATAAATGTTTAATTTATATACACCATATATAAATGTTTAATTTATATACACCAGATATATACACCATACATACTTAATTATATCTCATTTACTGGACTACACATGCCAGAAAAAAAGCAAGGCTTAGAAATTAATTAGTACATGGTTAGATTCTTTATCTATCTAGACTTTCTGTAAATCATTCCTCCCTTTACACATGGTTAAATGTTTCTTTCATCTAAACTTTCCATGAGTCGCAGTTCCACAAGCAAAGGATTAAATGGTTTTTTATGGCTACACATTTCCCCAAGGCACTGCTCCATATGCACACACTGAATATGCATTTTTCACTATACTTGCTTTTAGAATATTAATTTTTTGTATATACATGATTAAATGCATGTATCCAAAAATACTTTTTCTTAGTCCTCAACTCCATCTGATTATGAATATACTGTTTCTCGAGCATCACTTGTCCCTAGTCAATGCTGAATCTGGGAGTCACAATCCGCTTGACTTTTTCAAGCAAAATATGCATGTTCTGCTTATAGAGCCTCTCGTTGCTGAGATCCACGTAGCTCTGTCGCGTGAGGATTCGCCGGACCTGACTTGGGGCACTCTCAATTGGCACGAATCTCAGCAGCAGAGGGATGATAGGTTTGTTCAGAGCATCTGCCAGTGTCAGGTCCTTGACACAGTTGTCACTTTGGAGGTACTTGGGAGTGATGCAGCACAAGACGACCGCCGATAACTTCATGTGTCGCTGTATCTGGCCTTGAAGAGTTTCGGAACCGTTGTCGAGATTGCTGAACGTTCCGCTGGAACGGGTAGATCGGGAGCTGTGACCGCGGGGAGCTTGACTCATGGAAATATCGGCCCAGCATACCAAGCCGGTGGCTTCTAGGACTAGTCGGATTTCCTCCACTTTGGACTGCATGTCCCACTGATAGCTGATGAATACTTGTGGGTCTTCTTCCGACGTCTCCAGTCCGCCTTAAATAATTAACAAGTCAAAATATAGAAGTTAGAGTTAAATGGTTCACTGTAAAAGTTATGAGAGTATGGTTCACAAATGGATGGATTTAACGAACAACGACTATTAAATGATAATAAAGGTTTTTATATACTCCTAGAGAATGTTTAAAAAAAAAAAAAAATGGCATATTTACTGTCTGGTTAAAGGTCATCTGAACAAATACATTTTGTATTTTTGAATTTTTTTCACCAATGTTAGATTCTACCCATTCCAGACTTGCAACCAAGGTACACTCCACCTCAACCATGACACTATACTAACAGTGGCAAGAGCATGAAGTGCAATGTTTTAGAAGTACGGGTAGCAAGTTTCTTCTTTAATATTCTAAAACAATTACAAAATATTTGACACCTGAAAAATGCCAAGTAAACAATGTTCTGAGGTGCCATCAAAGAATTTCTTTTATTTGCTGCTAATAACACAATGTTCAATGCAAAATAGACTTCAGATAAGCACAAAAGTATTTACCGGTAGCCGTTTTATTTCCCAATAATATACCGTATTTACTATTTCATCTGTGAAACTATGTAACATCAACAAAAACAAATACAAAAGAAATAAAACAAAGTCAATCTTTAAATGTTTTTATAATATAGCAAACTAATTAATATTGTTTAAAAACACTTAGTCATAACTTAATGACTAAAATGCATCTATTTGTGTTTAGTTTTAAACAAAACTATATAATGAAAAGCAAATACATATAAAAATGTAACACTATGGTAGAGCAAAATATATTTTGCTGGCAAATTCCACGCAAGCAACATATATTCTATCTGTTGACAAAGAAAAAGACATTTTAAAAATGAATCAAATGATAACAAAATGTTTAATTTATACAAGAATTCCCTACCCCAACAAACAAAACAAAACAATTTGTTAATAACCATCAACACAATAATGATAAGACGTGTTGGTAAAAAATACATGTATAAGCATTTTCTAACCCACCTGTGTCATCCATGTATGAAAATGTGAGCAGAAACAATTAAATAGTTTTGATAAGAATATGGAATAAATTAAAAAAATTAATAACTATACTTATATCACTGATAATCAAAGTTCCCAGTATTAGACTGCTTTAATAATATACAAGTCTGTATAGAGCACTATTATTTGCATTATAAGAAGGTGAAGTATTTAGCCTTGGCATAGCATCTGGCCCTAAGGTACAAAAACATTTAAATCTGTAACTTTACAACTACTACATTAAAAACCATGGTATGTGCTGTCCAGTCTTGGCACTAATTAAAAAATAATATCTTATGTAGTGTTATGTTTGGACTCTGGACTAAGTGTCACAAAATTTACAGTCAATGACTGAGCAATATGTGTTCAATAAAAGTTCAATTAATTTCTAAGGATTTTTAAATGCCACTTAATGCTACACTGAAATTTAAATGCTTAAAATGTACGTCAAATAGAAGGATTTAAAATAACACAATAATATCTTTATACTGTTGTACAGTACAAAATGTTAAATTAGAAATAAAAATGTAGAAATGTTAAATTAATATGGTGAACATGCTTATTAAGGGTGCACCAGTAAAATGGATGGATATAAAATCATCTTTCTTTTACATCTCATTAATGGAATGTACTGCATGCAAGCTGAAACCAGATTTTCTGCTTGTTTACTGACAGCATACAAACAGTAACATGCAAAGCAGGTATTTCTTATTTGTAAATATTATTATATATTCTAATATAGTGAAACAAAGGTACATGCACATGCATACGGTATTTGACATATACAACTCTTGGTGGCAACATGCATATTTATATTAAGCAGACAGAATTATCTTGGATTAACAACTTACGAGTGCACAAACAGCTCCAGTACATGAAACTTAAAATTGCCTTTTTTTTCCACCATGATTTGTTTTTCAAAGCTAAGATGATCCACTATAATATAAATCTATAAATCACCAAGTTGTGTACTAGAGCTATACTCCAAACCACATATTCCAGTTCTGTGAGACTTAATAACAATATGGGGCAGGGCGTAGCTCAGTGGTAAAGTGCCTGTTTGATGCATGGTTGGTTTGGGATGGATGCCCGTCGATAGGCCCATTAGACTATTTCTCATTCCAGCTAGTGTACAGTACCACGACTGGTATACCAAAGGCTGTGATATGTGCTATCCTGTCTGTGAGATGGTGCATATAAAATATTCCTTGCTACTAATAGAAAAATGTAGCAGGTTTCCTCTCTAAGACTATATGTTAAAATTACCAAATGCTTGACATCCAATAGCCAATGATTAATTAAGCAATGTGCTCCAGTGGTGTCATTAAACAAAACAAACTTTTTTAATAGCAATATGTGCTGGAGATATAATTAAACAAATATTCCTTTCATTTCCACCACCAAAGTTACTTCAGTTCTACCTCTTCACATGAACTGCTCACCAATGACCAGTAGTTAGTATGACATTAGTATGACATGGTCAGTTTAAAAATTACAGGTATGTGGCATAATTTCATTTACATTATTATATTCAAATAACATTAAATACTCTTCTGTTATTCTGTTTCAATGGAACACTCCATCTTAATACATTTGGGATATTAGTATGATTTCTTTCTTCCAGTGAACAAAAAATTAAATCATATATATATTTTTGACAAAGCAGCACTTTTTGACCAGATTAGTAGAGAGAGAGAGTACCCTTTTAACATGCCACTAAAGTTTGGGCATGTCCATCCCGGACCCGACCTCTGGATAGCCAGTGGTCTGGTCCAGGACAAAATAAAGATGGACATTTTTGAATTATTAAACCAAAATTGGAAATGGGACTTCAACACTATAAAAATTATTTTAGAAAGTGCAGGCCAAAAATAATTTTATTTAAATTTTTTTTTAAAATACTAATTTTTAAATATTATTTATTTTTGACGCTAATAATTTCAGTCAGACAATTCAAAAATAAATAAATATAATAATATTTGATAAAAATTTTTTTTTAGCCCTAGGGAGGTAAAGTGGGAGGTTAGTAGAAGCATTGATAATAAAATACTGACACCAAATATACTCACTAACCATTTTATATTATATTAAAAGACATAGTAACTACAACTTTAATAATAACATTCACCATTTCAGTATGAAAAATCCCAGAAACCAATATAGGAAGCAACCTAATTAATACCTAATTAAAAACAAAGTAATTAATTATTTTTAAATTTTATAACTTTTACTATTTTTGCATGCATTAATTTTTTTTCTTGTACTTGTGTATACTTGTATTTATTTACAAATTAATAATAAAACTATATAAATTCATTTATACAGTAATGTATACTATCACAGTGCTGTTATTAGTTTTTGGGTTGATATTTATTAAAATTATATTGAAGAATATGAGTGAATAATGAATAGAATTCCTAGATGACCAAAGTAGATTTTTTTTACAAATAATAAAACTGATTTCATTCCAGTGGTTTTTAATGAAAGGTATGGAGTTCATGAGAAAGGATCCTACAGTTTCTAAGAGGCCTGGATTTCAAAAGGACAACACAAATGGAAGACATCTAATACATTGAAATCACACTAGTTTTATTTAGAATTTCTAACAGTACACAAGCTATATTATTTGGCTATTCCTTCTACAAACATAATTTATCTATTAACATTGTAATGAATGTTATTTTATCAAATGAAGTTGCAACCAATAAATTGAAAGAAAAATGCATTTACCTAGATTACATTACAACAAAATTACAAAAAGCTTTAATATGACAGGAAATTTTAAAATGAGATTTTATTAAACAGAAACTGAAATAAACAAAAATCTTAATAACTTTCATTACCTCCTACCTTTGTGTTTTAATGTCTGAAATAAAGAAATAAACTTAAAATATATGACATTATGTTAGTAATTTTATGGACAAGTTAGAGTGTACATTGTGTGTCTTGTGATAATACCATAAAATTAGTTTCACTCAAATCCACTCAGTTATTAAGCTTCAAAAAAGCATACATTGTCTGATGTGTTAAACATTATATCAGTATAACATTACTTTAAAAGCTACAATTCAGCCACAAAAAGATACTATCTATGCAAAGAAAAAAAAAAAGGTAAGAAGAATTTTATTAAGTCTAAATGTAAACTTAGTAGATCAAAATGAATAACTGTAAAATTTAGGTTAGACACTAAGAAATGTAACAAAACACCTAAATTAAGCTACTTTGATAAAACACCCAATAAATGTAAAGTTTAAATTAAACATAACATAAATTTTAGATTAAAAACTAGGTACATGTAACTTATAAAACTTAATTACTTTTAAACAAAAGTAGTCTAATACAAGAGAACAAAATAAAAACAATGATAATTATGATACTGAAAATATTACTAGTATGTACAATATGTATACTATTAACATTCCTATATTGTATATTATACTGAACTGATGAAATTCAAAACTGAAACTACATCACTTTACTACAGGTTTCTGTAATGTGAATGTACCGTACTATATATTTACATTTTCATGAACCTGTTCCAATACTGTACAGTGTACTAAACTGAAAAAAAATGTATTAAACATTACATATAGATTTTCCTTTCTAGGCTGAATATATAGCTCTAGATTGCTTTAGCAAACAAATAACAATAACAAGCTTGAAATCAATTAATTAATTATTATTACATGTAATCAGGACTATATAACTTTATTAATTACATATTTTATACAACACCACCACCACCATTAGTAAATTTAACTACTGTAATCAACAAGAAAAGCTTGGTCAGCTTGCTGCCCTGTTTGTGGATATTTTAATTCTGATGACTCACAATCAATGATATATTACCAAATATACATTGCTGTAAATATAATGATTAAGTTATATGCAGAGTTACTCCCCCCCCAAAAAAACCCAAACAAAAACAAACCCCCCCCCAAAAAAAAAAAAAAAACCCAACCTGGTGATGAAAAAAAAAGGAATGAGCACCATATTTAGGTTTTTTTCTTTTTCTATAAATCATATTTTTTTGAGTGAAAATGTTTAACAAACAAACAATGTAGTTTAAAACAACAAAATAAATGTCAGTATGTGCAGTAAACATAATTTTTAACACACCAGAAAATCTCATCAAAAGTTTATTAAATTCAGAAATCCAAACTGCAAAAAGTGTTAAAAACTTTGCCTGCCATTATCAGTGCTTGTCTATGGCACAATTTAGTTACTTTTTAAGTATAAGTTTTATTAGTAATTTTAAATATATTTCAGTTAAAAAATATCACTTGCTGAATGTAAGATTAAAACACAATGACCACTGTGTTACGTATATACATACTTCGAGTGGTAGCCAGCAGTTCCAGTGGTTTCAGGCCGTCAGCCATCTTGTTTAAGTAGGCCTGCTCCAGAACGACACCTGGAACACGGCGGAGCGGTTTGATGTGGTGTTCCAGGACATCAAGACTTTCGGTGTACATCTTTGTCTCAAAATCTATGGCTGGACAATCTCCTACAACAGTATCACAACATGTCTCAAAATTTATATCTGGACAATCTCTTACAACAGTATCACAACGTGACAATATCCTACAACAGTATCACAACATGTCTCAAAATCTATATCTGGACAATCTCCTACAACAGTATCACATTGTGACAATCTCCTACAACAGTATCACAACGTCTCAAAATCTATATCTAGACAATCTCCTACAACAGTATCACAACGTCTCAAAATCTATAGCTGGACAATCTCCTACAACAGTATCACAACACGTCTCAAAATCTATAACTGCACAATCTCCTACAACAGTATCACAATGTTTCAAAATCTATAGCTGCATAATCTCCTACAACAGTATCACAACGTCTCAAAATCTTTATCTGGACAATCTCCTACAACAGTATCACAACATTGTGACAATCTCCTACAACAGTATCACAACATGTCTCAAAATCTATATCTGAACAATCTCCTACACCAGTATCACAACACATCTCAAAATCTATAGCTGGACAATCTCCTACAACAGTATCACAACACGTCTCAAAACCTATAACTGCACAATCTCCTATAACAGTATCACAACGTTTCAAAATCTATAGCTGCATAACAGTATCACAACATTGTGACAATCTCCTACAACAGTATCACAACTTCTCAAAATCTATATCTATACAATCTCCTACAACAGTATAACAACACGTCTCAAAATCTATAGATGCATAATCTCCTACAACAGTATAACAACGTCTCAAAATCTATATCTAGACAATTTCCTACAACAGTATCACAACGTTTCAAAATCTATAACTGCACAATCTCCTACAACAGTATCACAACACGTCTCAAAATCTATAGCTGCATAATCTCCTACAACAGTATCACAACACGTCTCAAAATCTATATCTAGACAATCTCCTATAACAGTATCACATTGTGACAATCTCCTACAACAGTATCACAACACATCTGAAAATCTATAGCTGGACAATCTCTAACAACAGTATCACAACACATCTGAAAATCTGTAGCTGGACAATCTCCTACAACAGTATCACAACACATCTGAAAATCTACAGCTGGACAATCTCCTACAACAGTATCACAACACATCTGAAAATCTATAGCTGGACAATCTCCTACAACAGTATCACAACACGTCTCAAAACCTATAACTGCACAATCTCCTATAACAGTATCACAACGTTTCAAAATCTATAGCTGCATAACAGTATCACAACATTGTGACAATCTCCTACAACAGTATCACAACTTCTCAAAATCTATATCTAGACAATCTCCTACAACAGTATAACAACACGTCTCAAAATCTATAGATGCATAATCTCCTACAACAGTATAACAACGTCTCAAAATCTATATCTAGACAATTTCCTACAACAGTATCACAACGTTTCAAAATCTATAACTGCACAATCTCCTACAACAGTATCACAACACGTCTCAAAATCTATAGCTGCATAATCTCCTACAACAGTATCACAACACGTCTCAAAATCTATATCTAGACAATCTCCTATAACAGTATCACATTGTGACAATCTCCTACAACAGTATCACAACACATCTGAAAATCTATAGCTGGACAATCTCTAACAACAGTATCACAACACATCTGAAAATCTACAGCTGGACAATCTCCTACAACAGTATCACAACACATCTGAAAATCTATAGCTGGACAATCTCCTACAACAGTATCACAACACGTCTCAAAATCTATAACTGCACAATCTCCTATAACAGTATCACAACATTTCAAAATCTATAGCTGCATAATCTCCTACAACAGTATCACAACATTGTGACAATCTCCTACAACAGTATCACAACACGTCTCAAAATCTATAGCTGCATAATCTCCTACAACAGTATCACAACGTCTCAAAATCTATATCTAGACAATCTCCTACAACAGTATCACAACACGTCTCAAAATCTATAGCTGCACAATCTCGTACAACAGTATCACAACGTCTCAAAATCTATATCTAGACAATCTCTTACAACAGTATCACAACGTCTCAAAATCTATAACTGCATAATCTCCTACAACAGTATCACAACACGTCTCAGAATCTATAGCTGCATAATCTCCTACAACAGCATCACAACGTCTCAAAATCTATATCTAGACAATCTCTTACAACAGTATCACAACGTCTCAGAATCTATAACTGCATAATCTCCTACAACAGTATCACAACACGTCTCAAAATCTATAGCTGCATAATCTCCTACAACAGTATCACAATATTGTGACAATCTCCTACAACAGTATCACAACACGTCTCAAAATCTATATCTAGACAATCTCCTACAACAGTATCACAACATGTCTCAAAATCTATAGCTGCACAATCTCCTACAACAGTAACACAACATGTCTCAAAATCTATAGCTGCACAATCTCCTACAACAGTATCACAACATGTCTCAAAGTCTATAGCTGCACAATCTCCTACAACAGTATCACAACATCGTGACAATCTCCTACAATAGTATCACAACATGTCTCAAAATCTATAGCTGGACAATCTCCTACAACAGTAACACAACATGTCTCAAAATCTATAGCTGCACAATCTCCTACAACAGTATCACAACATCGTGACAATCTCCTACAATAGTATCACAACATGTCTCAAAATCTATAGCTGGACAATCTCCTACAACAGTAACACAACATGTCTCAAATCTATAGCTGGACAATCTCCTACAACAGTAACACAACATGTCTCAAAATCTATAGCTGCACAATCTCCTACAACAGTATCACAACATGTCTCAACATTATCACAACATGTTTCAAAGTCTATAGCTGCACAATCTCCTACAACAGTATCACAACATGTCTCAAAGTCTATAGCTGCACAATCTCCTACAACAGTATCACAACATGTCTCAAAGTCTATAGCTGCACAATCTCCTACAACAGTATCACAACATCGTGACAATCTCCTACAATAGTATCACAACATGTCTCAAAATCTATAGCTGGACAATCTCCTACAACAGTAACACAACATGTCTCAAATCTATAGCTGGACAATCTCCTACAACAGTAACACAACATGTCTCAAAATCTATAGCTGCACAATCTCCTACAACAGTATCACAACATGTCTCAACATTATCACAACATGTTTCAAAGTCTATAGCTGCACAATCTCCTACAACAGTATCACAACATGTCTCAAAGTCTATAGCTGCACAATCTCCTACAACAGTATCACAACATCGTGACAATCTCCTACAATAGTATCACAACATGTCTCAAGATCTATAGCTGGACAATCTCCTACAACAGTAACACAACATGTCTCAAAATCTATAGCTGCACAATCTCCTACAACAGTATCACAACATGTCTCAACATTATCACAACATGTTTCAAAGTCTATAGCTGCACAATCTCCTACAACAGTATCACAACATGTCTCAAAGTCTATAGCTGCACAATCTCCTACAACAGTATCACAACATCGTGACAATCTCCTACAATAGTATCACAACACGTCTCAAAATCTATAGCTGCATAATCTCCTACAACAGTATCACAACGTCTCAAAATCTATATCTAGACAATCTCCTACAACAGTATCACAACAGTATCACAACACGTCTCAAAATCTATAGCTGCACAATCTCGTACAACAGTATCACAACGTCTCAAAATCTATATCTAGACAATCTCTTACAACAGTATCACAACGTCTCAAAATCTATAACTGCATAATCTCCTACAACAGTATCACAACACGTCTCAGAATCTATAGCTGCATAATCTCCTACAACAGCATCACAACGTCTCAAAATCTATATCTAGACAATCTCTTACAACAGTATCACAACGTCTCAAAATCTATAACTGCATAATCTCCTACAACAGTATCACAACACGTCTCAGAATCTATAGCTGCATAATCTCCTACAACAGCATCACAACGTCTCAAAATCTATATCTAGACAATCTCTTACAACAGTATCACAACGTCTCAGAATCTATAACTGCATAATCTCCTACAACAGTATCACAACACGTCTCAAAATCTATAGCTGCATAATCTCCTACAACAGTATCACAATATTGTGACAATCTCCTACAACAGTATCACAACACGTCTCAAAATCTATATCTAGACAATCTCCTACAACAGTATCACAACATGTCTCAAAATCTATAGCTGCACAATCTCCTACAACAGTAACACAACATGTCTCAAAATCTATAGCTGCACAATCTCCTACAACAGTATCACAACATGTCTCAACATTATCACAACATATTTCAAAGTCTATAGCTGCACAATCTCCTACAACAGTATCACAACATGTCTCAAAGTCTATAGCTGCACAATCTCCTACAACAGTATCACAACATCGTGACAATCTCCTACAATAGTATCACAACATGTCTCAAAATCTATAGCTGGACAATCTCCTACAACAGTAACACAACATGTCTCAAAATCTATAGCTGCACAATCTCCTACAACAGTATCACAACATGTCTCAACATTATCACAACATGTTTCAAAGTCTATAGCTGCACAATCTCCTACAACAGTATCACAACATGTCTCAAAGTCTATAGCTGCACAATCTCCTACAACAGTATCACAACATCGTGACAATCTCCTACAATAGTATCACAACATGTCTCAAAATCTATAGCTGGACAATCTCCTACAACAGTAACACAACATGTCTCAAAATCTATAGCTGCACAATCTCCTACAACAGTATCACAACATGTCTCAACATTATCACAACATGTTTCAAAGTCTATAGCTGCACAATCTCCTACAACAGTATCACAACATGTCTCAAAGTCTATAGCTGCACAATCTCCTACAACAGTATCACAACATCGTGACAATCTCCTACAATAGTATCACAACATGTCTCAAAATCTATAGCTGGACAATCTCCTACACCAGTATCACAACACGTCTCAAAATCTATATCTAGACAATCTCCTACAACAGTAACACAACATCGTGACAATCTCCTACAATAGTATCACAACATGGTTACAGACATAGATTCTAGGGGTTGGTGCTGAGGATACACAACCAAATAATTTCAAAGTATCCCAAAATTCAGTGTTGCCGTCTCAATTTATTTCTTATCAGTGGGAGAAATGTATGATCTTGGTTAGCTGGGTAAGATTGCCATATATAATGCTTGTCAGTGTACTTTAGTATAAAGAAGCTGTTCGTTTTCAAAGTTGCACCTCCTCCATAGAAAAAGTCAGCATTCTAGATCAATTAAATCTTTTACAACTGTACATATTATTTCTGAAATGAATGTCTAAGAAAATAAAATATTAGTATTCACAAATGTGTATAAAGCTTTGGTCCCAGAATTATATTTTGTAAACAAAAGAATTGTTGTTTACTTTGTTTCATTTGATATAAAGCAGTTAAAGAGCTGTCAGTTTTGAAGTATATCTTGACATAATTATATATTTAATATCTACTGACAAAGATTAATGCCAGTTGGTAAAGCTAATAGCCTATCCTGCTTATAAAAACCTATGAGTGTTGGTAAAGATTGATGGTAATTACATACACAACTATGATGTTTCCTTTGTCAAGTTCTAAATCCTGTGTCCACATAGTTCATCAGGAACAAACAAATCCTGATCTAAATTAAGAGCCATAACCAACAGTATTTGAATGCAGAAGAAGAAGAAGAAGAAGAAGAAGAAGAAGAAGAAGAAGAAGAAGAAAGAAAGAAAGAAATGTTTTATTTAACGACGCACTCAACACATTTTATTTACGGTTATATGGCATCAGACATATGGTTAAGGACCACACAGATTTTGAGAGGAAACCCGCTGTCACCACTATATGGGCTACTCTTCCGATTAGCAGCAAGGGATCTTTTATTTGCGCTTTCCACAGGCAGAATAGCACAAACCATGGCCTTTGTTGAACCAGTAATGGATCACTGGTCGGTGCAAGTGGTTTACACCTACCCATTGAGCCTTGCGGAGCACTCACTCAGGGTTTGGAGTCGGTATCTGAATTAAAAATCCCATGCCTCGACTGGGATCCGAACCCAGTACCTACCAGCCTGTAGACCGATGGCCTACCACGACGCCACCGAGGCCGGTCTAAGAAGAAAAAGAAAATCCTCAAATGTGCAATAATTCATGAAATATTAAATTCTAATCAAATATTTAAAGAAAATACTGACTATTTATTTGAGTGAAATAATAAAAAAAATCTTATTTAATGAAAAACTAACGTTTTAAAGCTTAAATGCATCAATTTAACAATTATCAACATAAGTTAATATCAACTTTCTGGCTGTTACTAGCTTGAAAGTAATTCATGTAACCCACCCCTCCATTAACAGTCATTTAAAATCTTATTCTACACCACTGCATTTAATATAAGAACTAAAAACACCATCAAAACTGAGTTTTTATATTAGTTAACACAAAGAACTAAACCTTAACAAGAATATTAAACCAATAATTACCTAAAACAGCTTTCAGTGACACTCTGAGACTAGTCCAAATATTTTTAAACATGGCTGTCACTAGTTTCTTGCCCAGCCAATCGGCGAAGAGGACCTCGTGGAAGACGAAGGGTGATACCGCTGCTGCCTCTGTGAAGATGACGATCACGTGGGTGGCAGACGCAACCTGTGGACCATTGATCTGCAGAAACTCTTCCTTCGACCGACCCAGTTTCTGAGCATCGTGGTGGATAACCTAAATAAAAACATCCAAATAAATATCTACACACCAATATTCTCTGAGCATCATGGTGGATAACCTGAACAAAAACATCACACAATATTCTCTGAGCATCATGGTGGATAACCTGAACGAAAACATCACAATAAATATCTACACACCAATATTCTCTGAGCATCATGGTGGATAACCTGAACGAAAACATCACAATAAATATCTACACACCAATATTCTCTGAGCATCATGGTGGATAACCTGAACGAAAACATCACAATAAATATCTACACACCAATATTCTCTGAGCATCATGGTGGATAACCTGAATGGAAACATCTGCAAATGAGTTGCTGTAGGTCAAATGAACATTATGCTTGTCAGTTGTAGTTTATTTATAGGAAGGAGCAGAAGGAATATGCCCTGAAATTGCCTCTATTTTAGCACAATCACTCAGTGTAGCATGAAATAATACAAAAGTTTGATAAACCAGTCAATACTTGTAAATCTATTTCACACTCTGACTAACTCATCAAAAATATTAACTACATAAGTAGTATACCAGTAACCTACCTGAAACAATATATAGTCAGTGCTTCTTGATTATGGTAGTCCCATCCCATGGCTAGTAATATTCAATGTTGGGCTAGTAAATAACTACTATTGCCATGCCTGACGGCTAGTAAATTATTTTTTTCACGTTGCAGTTAAGTCTATTTTGTAAATATGAATATCCTCCCCAACACCCCCCACCCCACCCCCCAATGTCAGTTTTTTTAAGCTCTATCGCCTTCTTTGGGTAACACATCTAATTATTGCTAAAATTGTATTAACTTAAAAGTAAAATTGGACTAGTGAAGTTTTAATCGTGGCTAGTAAATTTTTTAAATTACTGATCCCATGGCTAGAGGATTTTATAAAATGTTTAGAAGCCCTGATATAGTATAACCTTCCTCAAACAATAACACCCTATATCTTTCCCTGATAGAAGGGGGCCTATTACACTCTTATCTCAATGACCTATGTACTACCCCATAATATATACTGCAACCTATTATTATTTAACATACACAATAGATGTATGCACTTTCTAAGCAAGACTGTTATAATACATGCAAAGTACTGGTATATATGAAAAAGAAAAATATTCAGGCATACGGTATGATTAAAAACATAAAATTCTACAACATTCTGCAAACATTATGGTTGCTAGCATAAACATTTGTTCTTTAATGAAAGTAGCACTATGAACATTAAATCTAAGGTTAAGCATAATACTGGTATGTATGGTTTTCAAGGATTAATATGATGCATGTGATATATTAGTTTAACAGTATTACATTTTTAATGTCACCAATAGAGATTTATTTTTTGTTACACAACCATCAGGTAGAGCCTGTTCACTGTATTGTATAACAAAGATTGTAATGTACAAATGTATGCCATCACTGGATTATATTTACATTGAAAGGTAGGGCAATATGGAAACAGAACACAAAACCCTGGTTAATCTGGAAATTAGGTGCACTGACACTTGTTTGACCCTGATTGTTATTCAGTATAAAGTCTCATGCTATATTGGTATTAAGTACAGTCAAACCTTCTAAAGTGGACACCTGTATCAGACCTTGACATGAAAAAAAAGAAAGAAGAGGAATGTTTTATTGCTTCCCTAACTTTGATTATGAAATGCCATTTGAAATACATGTTATTACCATGCTGAGCACTGATATTTAATCATTTTCTAAAAATAAATTTACATGCTAAAGGGAGCTAAAAATGACTCTCTTTGAAATGGTCTTAGGGGAGTGATGGTGAGCAAGTGCTAGCACACCTCAGGGCATAAAATTATAATTTTTCAGACAACAAATATGTCATTCATGTGGTTTTAGTGTTTACACAAACGATTTTCTTTAGTAGTTCAGAACTTGAGATATAAATGAAAAGGTTAATGGGCAACAATAATTAAACAATGATTTAAGATAAGTGATTTTCATAGCTTTTCTCCATCAAAAATATACCTTTTGTGTGCTAGGACTAACTTGAAAGTTGCCAGGTGAAAATAAAAATTAAGTTTGTTCGTTCTAATCCAACCGACATTGTTTTGTGTTTTTAAAAATATTTCACCAATTTTAATTTAAGCTTAAACTAGTATAATATTGATCTGTAGATGATATCTGTCAAACATTTTAAACCCTCGATATAATTTAACAAAACTTTAATAAATGTCAGTTTTGATTCGTTGGAAATTAGAAATTCAATGCTATTCATAACAATGGAGAAAAAGCTGATTAGAACATTACCATCATGCACATATGACATACATCTAGGTCAGGGATTTCCAACTGTACAGCAGTTTTCCAAAACACTGATGACGGCCAACAGACATCTGTTTGGATTTTCTGACAAGCGATTACAGCTTTTGCACACACAATCTGTCATTTATGCTGATGTTCATTTTGCATAACTGACAGACAAACAACAAAATCATTCGTGCCAAATTTTATGCACTGTCACCTTAAATGACAAGGTCTACAGTATTAACCAGCCAATTGTCTCATGTTAGCCAGTTTGAAGTTGTACCAAATCATCTAATACATGATATATTAACCTGGATTAAGCTGTCACCTACCTATAAAGAGATTACATTTTGATACTTTGAATCCCGATTCTTTAAGTGGCCACTTATTACAGGTTTCACTGTATTATGTAATCATTGGTTTAGTGGGGTTCTACAGCTTCTACACAATTAGACCATACAGATCATTATTTCTTTCAAAAGCATAATGATGGTGATCCTTCTAGGATTTATTTTCATGCTTAATATCAGCTGGGGTTTAAGGATGCTTTCCGATATATGTATTCCAAGGACCACTGCAACATTTTCTAGGGGTGGGTATGCAACTTTATAACAAAAGTATTAAAAAGTAACCACAGTATTCCAAAGTACACTAGCATGCATTATACACAGGCAATCTTACCTGGAAACACCAATCAAGATCTCACCCACTAAAAGGAAATAAATTCATTATATTTATCTGATAAAACACTGGAAATAAATTCATTATATTTATCTGTTAAGTAACAGATTTTTTTATGTTACATCAAAGTTCAGGGAAGGGTACACAAACCCAGCACCCCCTTTAGACATGCAGTTGCATTGAGCTCTTTTATTTTAGCAGCTAAACGTCTGAAGTTATTCATTCTTTATCTCTGTTGGTGGGCCCAATGGGCTATTTCTTGTTCCAGCCAGTGCACCATGACTGGCATATCAAAGGCTGTGGTATGTACTACCATGTTTGTGGGATGGTGCATATAAAAGATCCCTTACTGCTAATCGAAAAGAGTAGCCCATGAAGTGGTGACAGCGGGTTTCCTCTCCCAATATCTGTGTGGTCCATAACCATATGTCTGATGCCATATTATAACAGTAAATAAAATGTGTTGAGTGTGTCGTTAAATAAAACATTTCCTTCCTTCCTTCCTTCTTTATCATAATAACAGCACAAAGATCTTTGTCAATACTGGTGCACTGATTGAAAGACAAAAAATCTCACAATGGATTAACACTGTAACATAAGTGTTTTCAGTATTATAATTTACATTTGTTAGCTGACATAGTCTAAATTACAAGGAGCTTGTGACTTGCTGTATGCTGAATCTACTTTATAGTTTGTCAGCAATATACTAGTATGAGACACTTGGGCACAAGAAGAAGAACATTTTAAAATACTGTAGTACACATTGCAATTGCTAAGTTAACAGAACACATAACTTAATCTTCCTGACACAAATGAGTGAGTAGGTCAGACAACGAATGTAAACTTGTTTCAGTATTGACTGTGTAAAATACTTCTACACTGGAAGTGAGAACATCTTTCTTTTACAGATTGGGCCAGGACAGTATAAACTATGTTGCAACTACATGTACACAAATACAACAAAAAATTATAATTAGACAACTGACATGAAACTGTATAACATTTATGGCATACATTAAATTGACAAAGTTTTGCCAAATTACTTTAATCAAAATGGAACAAAATAAAAAGTAACTAAACATGCATTTAAACTTTAAAAAAAAAGTTATTTGTAATCTGAATGAATAAATAGGCCTATATGAATGAATGTTTAATGACATCCTAGCACAATAAAAATACATCGGCTATTGGGTTTGAAGCTTGTAATCTGAAGTGGAATGACTATAAAGTCCAATACTCTGAAAAACAACTGATTCTCAATATTTAAAATAAGCCATTCTGCAATGGCTTGTACACAACTAAAAAAAACCCAAACAACTACCATGAAATGATGTAACACTTATGCCCAGCATTACACATTGTCGCCAAATTCATACTGTCTTAGTCAAACAAAATTTAAAAAAAGAGAGAGAGAGAGAGAGAGAGAGAGAGAGAGAGAGAGAGAGAGAGAGAGAGAGAGAGAGAGAGAGAGAGAGAGAGACAGAGAGACAGAGAGAGAGAAGAGAATTTGTTAAACATACTAATTCTCACATTAACTTAATAAATAACTAAAAGTATTATGAAATATAGCTATCAGATTTAATTTCAGTGTGCATTTGCAAATCTGACAAAGAACCCTTAGAACAATTTAGCTTGAGAAACCCAACAGATTGCACCAGACTAATACTTTTCAGACTCAGATGGATTACAGATCATTTGTACAAAAATCTATTCAACAAATTTGCTTTGGAAATGAACTTATGTTTACATCATCAAACTTTAATAATCACTGGCAATTAGGTGTCAAATATATGGTAAATTTGACAGGTGGTCTATTTGCTGCAATAATACCGGCAAAGTGTTCTGCTCAGTGCAAAACCATAGTTTTTATGTCTAATACTGTTTATCTCACCTATAAAAGACAACAATGTCATTTATTACCATACAGAAAACTGGCTGGAATAGGAAATCCTACTGATTTGGATATCATTAATATTTCTCATGCTGAAACATACAGAGGATTAATGACGGTTATTATGGTCTCTTTTTGTGGCTCAAACTCAAATACTCTTAGTTATACAATATCTACTTCATACTTGAATGCAGCTGTTAGTTAATGACTGTTGAAAAGCTGTCTACTTTATTCTCAGGAGCATATAATTGATTTGTGCAGCCATGGAATTCTAGAAAATGTTTTATACATGAAGGTCTGCAGACCTTTCAACCCTCGCTCTCCCAGAACCAATCTCTCTTAATGTCTATATCATTCTCTCCAGACTTCCCTTCCCTTTTTCATTTTAAAAATAATGCAAAACAGCAAACTGTATTTCTAAACTGCACTTTAATTGCAATGAACAGTGTTTTACAAACACTTACACAATTTACTCTCTTTTGCAAAATCAATCACAGTTTTTACAGGTTTTTGACATAATGCATGAACTGTTTATGGAAATTATACCAATAATAAATCTAAACTATTTTATAATACATAATGTACATTAGTTATCTTACAACTGTATCACCATAAATCTATGACTTGTTCTTGTCAAATGACACTAAGCATGTTATAAAGCATACCAAAAGTGTATGTCAAATAGTTACACAAGTCAAAAGGTGAAAACTCTTGTGGAAATATGAATTTAATCACTTTGCTCGGTAAACTAAAGTGCCCTACAAAAGCTGTAAGATATGCTTTGCCAATTGTGGGAAATGAATATAAAAGATCAGTTGCTGCTATTCAGTAAGTGTAGTTCATGTGACAGCAGCAGATTTGCAATCTCGGTATTTAAAAAAGTCACAATTTAACAATGTTACACACTATATCCATGGTTTAAAATATTCTATCATTAAAGATTTGGCTTTGTTTTTAATACTTTCCAAAAAGTTAAATACAGTCATACTTGTCCAAAATTAAAACTTCTGTTAAGAAACCACCTGTCTATTATCTCTGCCATTAAGAATTGTTTTAATTAAATCTTGTTAATGTTGTTGTTTTGGGTTTTTGGAGGGTTTTTTTTTTTTGGGGGGGGGGGGTTGTGGGGGTTTTTTTTGGGGGGGGAGGGGGGGGGGGTCATTTATACAAAAATATTCCAGATAGCTTAACTTATAATTAATTTTCTCATTCTGTTTGTAGCAGATAAAAAACATTATTTGAAATACCTACGGCTATTTTACAAATGTCAAACTTCTCACAAGTTTTGACTTCTGTTTCATATATATTTCATATAATATATATTTATTTTATACTTTCTTTATTCCTGAATTTTTTTTCTTAAAATGAGGTTGTTCAGATAACTTCTGATACCCATAAAATGTTTTATTAAGCTAAGACAGTGACTAATTCAACACTGTTTTACATTAAACATTTTCAGGTAAGAAATTTATTTTCAAAATGGGGTGAAGTAAAATTTTATGTTATATTTAGAGGACACTGGAAATACTGGACATCTAGCCATTTTTTTTTTTTTTAAATGGTCCGTTATCCTTGGGGTGTGCAGAGATGACAATTTAGGATATATATTATAATTATTAGGGTCCAAGGGAGGATGTGCATGGTGGTTTCACCCCCATTGCATCTACCAATAAATAACATAAATTAAAGCCACAGTTCTCTCACCAACAACAAAATTACCTACACGTATGGCCCTGAGGTCTGTAGTGCTTAACCAACCTCCATTAAATCTATCTATTTAAAGAGAGCAATAACAGTCATGCATTCTTTCCTGTCCTGGACAGAGAAGCCAGCCGAGGCCAGCACCTGTGCCCAGGACAGGCGTGTGCTACAACAGCTTGCTCTGAATGTGCACATTAAACACTCTGACCTGGCCTGACCTACTCATGCATTACACACAAACTATCAGAGATTTCACTAACAATAACTGCAAAGGGGAAATAAACTTGTAAATAGCCCAGCCTGTTTACTCAGTGACTGCTATGTTGACTACAGTTACTACACGGTTATAACCTGGTTTATGCCAACTTGACAGGAAAGTGTACTTCAGCTCTTATTAATCCTATCATATTATCAGGTAATATGATTATTAAAGCCGTGAAGGTGATCAAAATGTATGGCTCACTTATTTGAGAGGAAGATAACATATGGAATGATTTTTTGGTGACAAATGAAAGGAAAGAAATCTTTAATGACATCTCACCACATCGGTAAACAAGTGGCCGTTGTGTTTTTCACATATGGTAAATAAAATGATATCAAGTATAATATTTGATCTGGAGAATGTAATAAGGAAAGTACTACTTCCACATGGCTACTCTTATTATTTGCAGTAAGAGTCTTTTATCTTTTATAGCCACTTTCCCATCAAGAGAAGAGCAAATATCGCAGCCTTTGATGGAAAGAAAAAAAAGTTCAAGGTGAAGGAATGTTTTATTTAACAATGCACTCTAGAGTTATATGGTTAAGGACCACACAGATAATGAGATCTAGGAAACCTGCTGCTGTCACAACACAATGGGCTACTCTTTCCGATTAGCAGCAAAGGATCTTTTTCTTTACCCATATATGGTTATAAATATCTTTGTTCATAACAAAGTGTTATGTCCCACTAAAACACAAAGTAGGATGTAACACCTCGATGTCATCAGTCAAACGAGTTCAGTGACAAAATTAAAATTAAATATGGGTAATAAATTGATTAGGGTATGAAACTTGCTACCTTTTGTATCATGTTTATGTCCCTAAAGCGTGTGACATCTGAAAATTACAGGATTGGACAATACCACATCCTTTGTTAGCCCAGTAGTGGAGCACTGGCTGAAATGAGAAATAGCCCAATGGGCCCATCAAAGGGTCGACTCTAGACTGACTGCGCATTAGATGAGTGCATTACGACTGGGTTACATCCTGCCCCCTTCACACAAGCTGAATATTCTACCATCTCGCTGGCCCTAGTTGACACCTGTTTAACAGTGACCCCCCCCCAAAAAAAACAAAAAAACAAAAAAAACATGCTCAGATAAAGTGAAATGCCAATCCTCAGATGACCAACACTGGAGACAATATTTTTGTTTATGTACTTTGTTTCTATTAAACTACAATGTATATATTCAAATATCTGAAGTGTGACTAAATAAAGATTAATTGATTCACATTATTGCTTTGTGCGACTATTTTTGGCAAGCTTTGTCTGCATTGAAAATCAGTATGGTCGAATCCTCTTGAGTTTGCTTGAGGTCATATTTTGTTCCTACAACGCCGATCCTTTAGTAAACGACCATGTCTATATTTGGTCTATAACCACAGGAAATGTATTTAGCATCGCTACAATGAGAAATCTATACAGATGGATTTGCTCGAACAAGTTGTAGTAAATATAGATTTTACCTGCTATTGCCATCTTTAGTGTTGGGAATTTAATGAAAGTTTGTAATCGATGACTGGTTTGCACCAAGTGATCAATAATCAGTTAATAATTGATTAAATGCGCATTGTGCTTTTGGGCGTTTGTCACTGTTCACTGCCTCAATGAGCTGTAATGATACTGTGGTGCAGTGGTTAAGCCATCGGACTACAGAGTGGTATGTACAGGGTTCGCAGCCTGGTACCAGCTCCAACCCAGAGTGAGTTCTTATGGGCTCATGTACTAACCAACTAACAACTAACCCACTGTCCTCGACAGACAGCCCAGATAGCTGAAATGTGTACCTAGGACAGTGTGCTTGAACCATAATTGGATATAAGCATGAAAATAAGTTTAAATGAAATTAACGTAAAGGTTTTAAAGGAAAGGAAAGGAATATTTGTGTAATGAAACCTCAGCACATTTAAAGTATGGTGGTGCGGTCAGTCTAGATCGATCCCTGTTGGGGCCTGTTGACCAATGTATGTATATAAGAGAGGGCCTAGAAAGTTGGCAAACTTGTGCCCAATCCTTTTGCTTATGCAATAGTGCACCATGACTGGTATAGCAAAGGCTGTGGTATGAGCTATCCAGTCTGTGGGTTGGTACATATAAAAGAACCCTTGCTACAAATGGAAAAATGTACCGGGTTTCCTCTCTAGACTATATGTAAAAATGATCAAATGTTTGACATCCAACGATTAATATATGAATGTGCTCTAGTGGTGTTGTTAACTGAAACAAGCTAACTTTCTCAAACTATGGCTGTTTAATGTCTAACATGGTTATTTCAACAGTTTGTCGAGAGAAAGAGAAGAAGAAGAATTTTGTTTGTTTAACGATACCACTTAAGCACATTGATTTATGCACGACCGCTCTCGACTTATTTCAATGTCTGGACAGCTGATTGTCCCCAAAATGCAGCCACCTGTTGTCAAGGACAGGACTTAGCCCATGGTAAAGTGCTCACATGACTGGTACATCAAAGGCCCTGGTATATGCTGTCATGTCTGTAGGGTGATGAATATAAAAGATCCCTTGTTACTAATGGAAATATGTAGCGTGTTTCCTCTCTAAGACTATAGTATATGTAAAAAATTACCAATGTTTGACATACAATAGCCGATAAATCAATGTGCTTTAGTGGTGTCGTTAAACAAAACAAACTTTAATTTACTCCTGATGTAATCAAGACATCAAAAATGTGCAAATAACCATACACACTGTGAGTAAGTTAATGCGGTATCTGGCTTGTACCATGTTGAATGACGTGATAAGTGTGGCTATGTGAGAGGTGAAGTTTAAGATGTGATTTACCACACACTTTTGTCAATGAAAAAACAGCCTAAGAATGGTACAAAGAGAACTACTGCAGTGCACACTCTTTGTCAATGGGAAAACAGTCTAAGAATGGTACAAAGAGAACTACTGCATACTCTTCATCAATGGGAAAGCAACCTTAGCTCATATATAACCTTGGTATAAGAAAAAATAACTGAATTAAATTGATTTTGTATGACTAGATGTATTCTGGTACACAATATTCAACCCACAAATTGTATACAGGGGTTAGAGTTATTGGATGTTTTATAGCAACCTTACATGATAACAATAACAACTAAAATTTGGGTGATGTGTTTCCAATAGAGTTAGTATAGTTTACCCAATGATTATCGGATGGCATACATACAAGTAGTACAGGAAGGAAGGAAATATTTTATTTAACGATGCACTCAACACATTTTATTTACGGTTATATGGCATCAGACATACGGTTAAGGACCACACAGATATTGAGAGAGGAAACCCACTATCGCCACTTAATGGGCTACTCTTGTTGATTAGCAGCAAGTGATCTTTTATATGGACAATCCCACAGACAGGATAGCACATACCGCAGCCTTTGATGTTACAAGTAGTACAGAGCCTGCCATAAAGGTGATACCAGGCATTGATGGGTGGTTTAAAGATTTTGTAAAAATCTAAAAAAATTATGTAGTCTAGATATTTTGTGACTCCATCTCATAATCTTAAACTTCTGACCAAAAATCTGGAATTCGCAGTAACATGGAATCCTGATGAATTCTCAGCTTGGATATAACCTGGCATTGATCTTTCTCATATTCAATTATGCACAGAATTGAGTCACACTATCCTGAATTTGTTACATTTGTAACATGTAATTATGTTTGTGACTAACAGATCCTTTTTGAAGACTAAAATAATTTTGTAGGTACAAAACAATATATATATTACAAAGTAAAATGAAAAGTGAATGCTACAGACATTAGAACACACAAGCAAACATCCTGGATATACATTGGTATTCTAAACAAGGAAATGTTTTGAATATGTAATTCTAGTTGCCAAAAAGGCTCTGCTAGATTGAACAATCTTACAATGGCTTCAAACTCAGGACAGTCCCTTTAAGGACCACACAAAAGAACCACACAGATGAGAAGAAACCTGCAACTGCCACTCCATGGGTTACTCTTTGATTAGCAACACAGGATCTTTTATATCCACCACTCCACAGACATGATAGTACATTTTGTGCATTATGTTCCAATTGTGTGAAAGTCCATATAAAAGATCCCATCAAGACAAACAGCAGCAGGTTTCTTCCATAACATTAGTCATTAGTCACAAGTGTCAAGCCTGATTTAACCCTTATTTTCCTTTTCTATACCTTGGACTAGTCAAACTTGTATGAATAAGTCTGTGGAAATCATTTGATTCTGTGGGAGTAAATGGCCATATCTAGGTTTAATCTAGAATATGAAACCAATTTACATGCCATTTCTTTGACTAGAAAAAGATTGTTGTGATAGTTTGTACCTGGCTTCATAAATACCCAATAGAAGGTAGTTTGGTTTATCTCAAACACAAGTCTTCAATGCTACATGGTGCGAGACATAGCCCAGTGGTAAAGTGCTCGCTCGATGTGCGGTCGGTCTGGGATCGATCCGCGCGGTGGGCCCATTGGGCTATTTCTCGTTCCAGCCAGTGCACCACGACTGGTATATCAAAGGCTGTGGTATGTATTACCCTGTCTCTGGGATGGTGCATATAAAAGAACCCTTGTTGCTAATCGAAAAGAGTAGCCCATGAAGTGGCGACAGTGGGTTTCCTCTCTCAATATTTGTGTGGTCTTTAACCATATGTCTGACGCTATATAACCGTAAATAAAATGTGTTGAGTGCGTTGTTAAATAAAACATTTCCTTTCAATGCTACAGGTCAGCTTGAACCAGTTTGTATTAATAGTTTGCATCAGCTAAGATTGTGTTAAACGTGGCCAGTTAAAACATCAGAATGAGCCAAATTTGTAATGCTGAACAAAAGAAAGATTCCAAAGTAATACTTTGAACATAATAAATAAATTGTTAATATGTTTATGAATGCCTTCAACAATAGTGTTGACACTGGGTGTCAGCAAAAACTGGGTACATCCTGTGCTACCAAGATTTAAATTGTTTACCAATGCAATAAAAGCAAAGAAAAAAAAAGGATAATTTTGTTTCACTCTATGATACGTCAGTGATTGTTAGAATTCATTCAGATTTTTTCTTAAATTTTCATTTATTTGTGCTTACCAGTATTTATAAACAATTAAGCTTCAAACCAATTTGCCTCACCCTCCCCCCACCAAAAAAATATATAGCTGGAGACATCCCTAAATTATTCGATCCTCGAAATTTGTGGTGATGCAAAAGCAATTGCATAAAAAATTTGCAACAGCATTTTAATCCCGTCGTAAAATTGAAGAAATAAAATAATGTCTCCACTTGGCACTTGTTGGCCGATTAGAAGTATTTATTTGAATGAAATGTGCACCACTACGGGTATATCAAAGACCGTGGTATATGATATCCTCTCTGTGGGATGGTGCATATATAAGATCACTTGCTACTAATAGAAAAATGTAATGGGTTTCTTCTTTAAGATTATATGTCAAAAATTACCCAATGTTTCACAGCCTATGATTAATAAATCATTGTGCTCTAGAGGTGTCATTAAACAAAACAAACTTTAACTTTTAATTCTTTACAGTATGTACCCATTTTTAATTGCCGTCACAATGCTGTAGTAAATTTAGTTTACTTGACCATTCCCCAGTCATAGTTTTTCCTGCCCCAGTCATAGTTTTTCCTGCCCCATTCTTAGTTTTTCCTGCCCCAGTCATAGTTTTTCCTGCCCCACTAGTTATTTTATGCTAGGCCATACCATTTTCACCAAACCTTAGTTGTTATAAGACTTACTTGAAGACCTTTCTTCTTGAGATCAGCTTTGAGATTCTGAGAGAGCCGGACATCGGCAGGGTCGTAGATCAAGTACACAATGTCCGGCTTTGCCCTGTGGCCGCGAGCTCGGAGGTGCCAGTTGTCCGACTGTTTGTGCTCCTTGTCCAGTGTGTGCAGAATCTGCTGCATGATTTTCTTACGAACCGCACGACTGTCGATTCCCAGATAATTAACCATATCATTGTCTGTTAGTGACATCAGCAGAAAACCATCAACCATATTTTCAGCCAGGCTTTGGCGATAGAATTCTTTAATTCCCAGCTTAAAGAGCCATTCCTGCAAGTCATTGACATTCCACTGACAGATCTTTTTGTTCTTATACTCTCCAGTGAATTCCATGTCTGGAGCATTTGCCATTGTTGGGGGAGCATTCATTGTGGCAAATTTCTCAAGGTCTTCCATGATTTCTCCAATAACTATGGAAGTCTTTTCTGCCAAACTAAGTTTAATCTGACTGGGACCTGTTAAGTTTACAGATTGTTTTATTAACGTGTTAAACTGTTTGGGAATATCGGTCATGTCAATGGTGCTGAAATGAATAGGAAAAAGTTTCACAGAATTGGGATCAGTCTTTTGTCTCTCAATCAGAGCTTTTCCTTCGTATACAGAAACCGGACAACTAAAATAACTTTCCGACAAAAATAAAATTGCTGCTCGGCATCTTTCAACGGCCTCCATACGAAAAGAAAACCAACATGGACTGTCAGTATTTTTTTCATCCTTGTCAAACCAAATATCTTCCGCTAAGTTATTTTCTTTCAATTGTCTTGTTGTTTCAACTACAAACTTCCTTTCAAGAAACCCTGCATCTGGTGAATATGACACAAAAATTCCTTTTTTCATCTTCTTTAACTTGGACAGAGTTTGTGGTAATGGATTTGCATTTAAACTTTTACCTGTAGCCGCATTTACCGTAACTTTTGGTTTAGTTTCTTTGGCAAGTTCCTTGTTGGACCCCGGCTCTAAAGGGTTAACGTTATTCCCTGTTTCTCCTTTGTTTTTGACTTCGCCAGACATGTTCCCGTTTTTCACCTCCTCGTTTTTACTGTTGTTGTTGACAGTCTCGCTGCTGTCCTGCACCACGTCTTGTTTCGATTCCGTGACCACGTCGTCGCCGTCTGTTCCCTTCCCCATGTTGCGAACCACTTCCCCACAAGTGTTATCGTCGTTGGCGTCTGTCCCGTTATTCACTGCGACGTTGTCAGCCGCGATACTGTCGTTCTGGCACCCACCACTGCGTTGTTTGACGACTTCTACATCGCCTGCCTTGTCCTCGCTCATGGTACGGGTTCATTGAAAACATGTCATAGTTCTGTCCCGTCACTTACCGCCACACGCTTAAGCTTCGTTAGCAACCAAACAGTGTAGTTTCCGTCTGATCGATTCCTGATCGGCTGTTCCGTTCAACACCCTCGGTTAACAGACTCGCTTACTAAGGATAAACTTCGACTAATATAGTCATGATTGCTGTATATCTTACCGATTCTTAAGCTACGTTTTATTACATAACAACTCAAAACTTTGTTGGGACCATTTCAGAAATTATCATAGGGCAGGAAGGAATCAAAATTAATAGATGAATGATGCCTGGAGTTACGTTTATGTAGGCCTAACGTACAATACCCTTCCAGGCGGCCACCTCTGTTAAACAGTCATCTGTTTTAAAATTAATTTTATTTATAGGCTAGTTATTTCTATGCTTATATCCAATCCAATTAAGGTTCAAACACGCTGTCGAGGGGCATACACCTCGGCTACCTGGTCTGTCTATATAGGACAGTGTTGTCTTGGTGGTTAGTTATTAGTGATTAGTGGGAGAGAAGTCGGTGTAGGCTACTGGCTTTAGGTGTAAATTCCATTTGTCCGTAATCCATATGCGTATACGTGTACGCAATTAATGATGCATAGATAGGCACACGCGTAGGCCTACGGAGACACATACATGGGATATACTCAACCTATTTGCACTGAAAGTGAATGAAAACGGATTACGCATTGCAGACTACGTACACGCATACGGTTTACGGGCAAATGTAATTTGCGTCCCATTGATATGCCCATAGGAATGATATCTGAAGCTTGAAAGGGGGCACAATCTCTAATGGACGCGGCAAAGTCTCTAGTGGGGTTAAATCCATATTTTAAACCTTATTTATATAGAGTTGGAAAAACACAACCCAAACATTTTCGCCCTCACGTGTGTGTGTGTGGGGAGGGGGGGGGGGGCAATCCCCCTGTTCCTACGGACCTGAGCCGGTACCGGGATGCGAAACCAGATTTTATCAGACTTAAGTCCTCACTATACGACAAAGGCCGATGGACTGTATAAAGTTAATATAGAGCTTTTATCTCCTCCAAAACCATAATACATTTTGACTTAATTTTTTATTTTTGTTTAACATTAGAATAAAGATTTATATAAGATGTTTTGGAAAAAATCTTCAAATTCGGGCAAAAACAAGAGAAATTCAAGGGAAATGAGCTGGTCTGAAAAAATTTCACAATGTATTTTCAATATTCTATCCACAGTATTACTTGTAATCCATGTAAAAATGCATAGTGTTTCGTTAAAGTTTTGTTTTGTTTAACGACTCCACCAGAGCACATTGATTTATTAATTATCGGCTATTGGATGTTAAATATGTAGTAATTTTGACACAGTTTTCCATTAGTAGCAAGGAATCTTTTTTTATGCATCATCCCACAGAAAGGAGACGGATCTGGCTTCTCAAGATCTGTATTTCAGCACAGCACTACACCTTCAACGTCTATCGACTGTCAATATAGGGGTTTTCTTAACGGGATGCAACCCATCTCGTCCCTTTAAGCTGTGCACCCAAACGGCCTTAACAAGGCCACTCGCGTGGACATATCGATCGGACTTTAAACTTTTAGATCTGCGTTCAAAATTTTATGTCGAAATTAGTTCTTTTTTTTTAAATATTATTATATAGTCCGATCCTCTCTTCTTTCTCTTATTTAATTTTGAACTATCCTTCTAAAATGCTCCAAATTATATAAATATTCGGCCGAGCAGTCAATTCTTTTTTATTTTTGGCTTGTAACCTTTTTTATTTTTTTTTATTTAATCTATTAACTTTTTTACTAATTACTATTTTCAAAATTATGCTCATTTTCAGCCCCCCCCCCCCCCCCCCCCCTCATCCCGAGTCAGGCCACCGATCTTATCGGAGGTCGGACTCGGGATGGGCGTGTTCGAAACCCTAGTGGTATATGGGCACGTTAAACTAGTTATCATCATCATCATCACAGAAAGGATAGCACATGCCACGGCCTTTGATATATACCAGTCGTGGTGTAACCCTATATATAGCTGGTTTGGCAGTAATGCTAATATGAATAAACGTGTATAATCCAGATCTTAATTCTTGCAAAAATCAGAGGTGAAAAAAAAAAAAAGTCATAGAAAAAAACACAAAAACAAAAAGACAACCCAGGAAAAAACGGAAACGCATACATGGTATATACTCAACCTATTTGCATTGAAAGTGAATGAAATTTTGTTATATAAAAATTGTTACTTTTTTCCTGTGATTTGTTTTCGTATAATAAATTGTGATTTTTTTTTCTGTTACTTTTTTCCAGTCACCGCAACGCCATATCCTTCTCTTTTTTTTTTTGTAGGAACGCTTGCCGCAAGGGACTATTAAAGGGACATTCCTGACTGCTGCAATTTTAAAGGGACATTCCTGACTTTGCTGCAATTTTAAAGATAATATCGACTAACAAAGACTTTTTAACGATTGTAATTACATATCAAATATATTTTTCAGCATAAAATACTAGTGGCTGTATATTAAACGTGTTTCTGATCGTTCTAATATTTTCACTAGGTTAAATTTCATTTTATTTTGCTAAAAAAAAATAAAAAAATCGTACGTACGAAAAATTTTGAAGACAAAATCCAGTTTGGGCTTCTTACAAATATTAAGAGGACCAGAAACACATTGAATATACAGACACTGATATTCTAAACAAGAAAATATATTTAAAGTTACATTCTCTGGTTACCATATTATAACATCATGTACAAATGTGAAATACAAGCTCAAATGCACTTTTAAAAAAGTCGTGTGTGTTCGCTATGAACGGATATCGTCGCCTGTGCCGCCATAGTTCGGCAAAGCACAAACGACAGCCTGTTGTCAGTTAACACGAGCGTTTGCCGATTTCAAATTGTAGGGTTCGTCTCAAAAAATTAAAAGAGAAATCTTGCGCTGTACAAAGAACGTTCGGTTGAGGATACGGTACTAGTCTTTCGTTAAAACCGGTTTGATCTTGACAAAGTATTATCGACAGTCGTACCTTCCTATTTCAGAATTGCTATTTTATAAAGTGTTAGTAGAACTTTCAAAGTTTAGTTTGTATACTAGTAACACATTAATCATGTATATATTTTTAAAATAAAATATACTAAAGTAGACAATTTACGTTTTCACTTCTTAATTTTACGTGTTAAAATCGACAAATTCAAATAAATATTATTTCGTTTGGAAAGGTTAAAGTTGGGGGGGGGGGGTTGTTTAACGACATCAGCGTTAAAGCATATTGATTTAATAATCATCCGACCCCATACAACCGTAAATAAAATGTGTTGAGTGCGTCGTTAAATAAAACATATCCTATCTTCCATCTGCTGTTGGATGTCTAACATTTGGTAATTTTGACATATAATCTTAGAGAGGAATCGGGTGTATGTGCAGGGGGAGGGTATTGGAGGACGAAACCCTTACTTGACCAAGCTTAAAAAAAACTGAAATGTATTTTCTGGGGGAGCATGGCCCCATATAAATTTCGCTCATCAGTCTATAACCCCAACCCCGCTGAAATCCCTGCACACGCGCCTTGGAAACCCGCTACATTTTTTTTTAGCAAGGGATCGTTTATATGTACCATCCCACAGACAGGATATCACATACCATGGTCTTTTATATACCCGCCGATGGGGATCGATCCTAGACTGACAGCGCATTTCCAAAAACCACCTTTTTAGGTCTAAAGTAATGAATAAAAATAACATATAATCTTGAAAAAGGTTACGTAAATCGAACACAGTACCCTCTTCCTCTACTCCTAGAGCGTTACGTAATTAGTAACACCCCCCTTACATGTAAGGCGTATGCCAACAGCTGGCCACTGTCAAAATTTCATGGCAAATCCCCCACCCACCGACCCCTGGAAAGGCGTTGTACCATACCTCTATGGATATAAATATGTTTTGGAGATATGAGACGACCCCTCAATCAAGACAGTTAAATTTGTTCAAAAATTACGAAATCTCACGTGATCTCTTGTTGGGGAATTCTATACTTGTGATAAGCCAATGAAAACCGAGATCGGTAAGAGCCCGTCAAAAGTGTCCAACTTTCTAAATACTGGCTTTGTTTTTGTCCTGGATAAGCCAGCGTAGTGAAACCAATGCGGAGTGCAGCGTCACAGGTAGATGGACACGAATACCCCTACATGATAGAATATGTCCCCTCTGCAACAGTAACGACATCGGAGACGAGTTCCATTATATACTTAAATGTCCATTTTTTAAAGAACCCAGAATTATTTACTTACCACAATACTGTCAATCAAAACCTAATACATATACATTTTATAATATCTTCAACAGCAAGAAAACCGGTGTCCTTCGTAAATTGTCAATTTTCTGTAAATTTATTATGAATACCTTTAAGTCCCCCAGCTAAAATACCTATTTGGATATGTATTTTATGTATGTATGTATATATAAATATATATATATTTGTTTATTTATTTATTTATTGGAAATACTTATACGTTTGCCATCTTGTCAAAATATATGTATAATTGTATTATGTACCTCATATGCCGTGGTTTACGGCCTGAGAGTAAATAAAGTTCTGTTCTGTTCTGTTCTGTTCTGTCATATATGCACCAAACGTAATTGGATTTTCTGTTCTATATGCTTAAATAATAATAATATTTTGGATACTGCCGCTTTAATGTGTAAGTTTAATCGTAGAAATATTTTATTAGTCGGAAACATCTTACAATGCAGCAAACTCGGGAATGTCCCTTTAACGAAACTCTAGATAAGAAAGTTAAAAGTTTGTCTTTCCCTAATATGTAATGCTGATATTATGGACAAAATCATGAAAATGGTTATAGGAGAAACAAAACACAAACTATAATGTGCTCACTCTAAAACATCTTACAATGCAGCAAACTCAGGAATGTCCCTTTAACTATAAACCAGCCCCAGCCACTATCCACTTTGTCGCTTGGCGATGAACAGTTTCTGTTAGGTTGGCTGTTAACCGAGTTGTACACAAAATATGCTAAACGCAAACCAGGCTAACCAGCATCTAACTGATTTGGTTGGATGGTTTACTCGGTTAACTAAAATGGCTACGAGGTAGCTGCTGCTATTCCGAGACTTTGTTCCATTTCAACCGCTGATGCTGGAAGTCAGAGAAAACCTGTGGTAACAGTTTTATGGTTTGGTTAATGCAAACACACCATGCTTGCTATTACACGGTAACAGTGCTCTAACAAAGCAGTGCCTACACCACAGTACCGGTTAGTGATTTAATACGATAACGTGACCCGCTAGTTATTTGAGGCCCATTTGAGGTTCCTTAAACAATACTTTAAATGGGATGGATCATGCAGTTTAAAATTATATTGTTAATCAGATGTCATTATTTTTATTAACATTACATTTACTAAGAATAACAGTATTGAAAACGTTAATAATGCCAAAGTTAACTCACCTATTAATAGCTTTACCGAATCCAAATGAAATTCTGATAAAACATAAATACATTATTTTTTAAATTTATCTGGCAGAGTAAAACTGAAAAATTTAAACAAAATTTAATAACGCAAGGTTATGAAAGGGGTGGTATTAAAATGATAAACATAAATAATTTTATAACAGCATTGAAATGTACATGGATTCGAAGAATGTTTTTAAATAACTCAAAGTGGATCACTTTGTTTAAGTCAATTACAAACATATCGTTAACAGACATGATTAAACAAGGTGATTATTTCCTAACGTGCAAAATAGAACATATTCGCAATAGGTTTTGGAGAGAAACACTGTCCAGCTGGATAAATATACAAAAAGTTCAAAACCCACAAAGTGTGGATGATATATTAAGTATTAATATCTGGAATAACAGCAAAATATGTATAGGTAACAAACCATTTATATACAAACATAATATCAATAATGGTATCACATTTATTAATGATTTATTAAACGAACAAGGTGATGTTTTAACATACGAACAGTTTATAACAAAATATCATATAAATACAAATTTCTTGGAATATGCGTCAGTAACAAATGCTGTTAAATCATTTATAAACAAATTAGAAAACATAAACGATGACACTTTCACAAGTCTTAAAAATCCTGTTTTCCCGTTCAAGATAAAACATTCATTAAAAGACAAAAGCGGTTGTAAACATATGTATGATATGTTAAATTCACAAACTGTCATTCCAAAAGCACAATTGAAATATGCAAATGAAGGATACATGTATGATACAAAGAAATGGGAAAAGTATTATGATATTCCTTTTCGATGTGTAAAAGACACGACATTATCATGGTTTCAGTATAGAGTAGTATACAGAATCTTATCTACTAATACATTTTTGTATATGATACATTACGTGGATTCTAATGCTTGCGACTTCTGCAAAGCTTCATGTGAAACGTTACAACATCTTTTCTTTGACTGTAACAAGGTTAACCACATTTGGGAATCAATACAAGAATGGATATTGACTGAAACAGGAATTGACATTATTTTTAGTCAAGATATTGTTATGTTTGGTATGATCAATAACGAAAATAGTAACTTTATAAATTGGTTGATTATCAACATTAAATATTATATCTACTGTATGAAAGTACAGAAAAAACTATTAAATATCAGTGGAGTTAAAAACATTTTGCAAAACAAGTTTGAAATAGAAAGATTTATTTTATATAAGAATTGCAATTACGAAATTTTTAATCAACAATGGACACCATGGCTTAATCTCTTTGATTGATACGTATTTCCTAACAATAGCTTGTTTCGAATTCCAGGTCTTTTTCGTTTCGCGCTAATATAGATTTATGCCCCCCCCCCCCATGTATTTCTTTATTTTATTTCTTTATCTATTTATTTGTTTTGTTTTGTTTTGTTTTGTTTGTTTGTTTGTTTGCTTATTTATTTATTTATCAATTTATTATTATGTGTTTTAACCATTATATCTTCTTTCTTCTTCTCCTATATTTCCCAGTCCTTTCCATTATATGCGTCATAGCAATTTGTTTTGTTTTTTACCAATCTTAAATTATACAGAAACATTACAAATGCATTTATGTATCAAATTGTTATATATGACTATATAACATTATTATACAACAAATTAGATATATGTACTTGTATATAAATTATATTACATTGATGTAAGGCCATGAATTCAAGGCTCTCCAACATTGACATGGTCAGAATGGACTGGGGAAAATAAATATAAAAAACCCAACAAACCCCCCCCCCCCAAAAAAAAAACCCCAACAACATTACATTTACTATTTATTTTTAAATCATTAACCATATGTCTGATGCCATATAACCGTGAATGAAATGTGTTGATCGTGTCTTTAAATAAAACATTTCCTTCCTTCCTTGGGGGTGGTGGAATGCATTATCTTCAGTTAATAGATGCCAGTGCCACATACACCCCATCCCTCTCTAATGTATAATATATGGACTTGGTAAATATATCTAGCCAGTGCACCATGGCTGGTATATCAAAGGCCGTGGTATGTGCTATCCTGTCTGTGAAATAGTACATATAAAAGATCCCTTGCTACTAATGGAAAATGTAGGTTTCCTCTCTAAAACTATGTCAAAATGACGAAATGGTTGACATTCAATAGCTGATGATTCATAAATCAATGTGCTCTAATGGTGTTGTGAAAACTTTTTAATAAATATATTATTAAAAGCAAGTGATTTAAGATTATCGAAGTCATATTAAAATATTAAGTTTTAAACAATTACAGCAGGGCTTGTATCTATAAAAATTTAGGATCTAACTCAAATCTTTAATTACATGCATTAATTTGACCATGACTCTAAAAGTTTTATAAGCATGCTGCCTGGTCTTTATATACAAGTTAGTTTGATTTAATTTTAAGGTTGAATAAATATATGGTGTTATCACTTATTTTGGTTAATTTGGTTGTCTGGTTTTACATATACACATGTATATAATTAAATTAGGAGTGAATATATGTCAGTAGTAAATTAATTGCCCAAGGTGTGATGAGTTGCAGGATGTTTGCCCATCAATGTCAAAGAAAGTTCTTGCAAAATGTATTGTGATGCATATTACCAAGTAGGAGTGGTGCTAATAATTTTTTGGGAGAAGGGTTGGATATCATTGACCGGAAGAATGATTTTAATGGTGTGCTTCTTCTTTGAACACCCCAGTAGCTCTACTAAATGCTGCAGGTTCTATATGGGCCGGATAGTTTCTGCTTCAGAGGTTCGTCTTAAGGCCAAACTGCTTTCCTCTTGTCCAGCATCTCCCACTCAGAATTTATGTTGGTTACATGTGGTAATTGAGTTTAGCCATGTCATCATCACCTGGTCTGTTTGGGATCGATCCCTGTCAGTGGGCCCATTGCACTATTTCTCGCTCCAGCCTGGTACATCAAAGGCCATGGTATGTGCTATCCTGTCTATGGGATGGTGCATATAAAAGATCCCTTGCTACTAATCGAAAAGAGTAGCCCATGAAGTGGGGACAGCAGGTTTTCTCTCCAGTATCTGTGTGGTCCTTAATCATATGTCTGACGCCATATAACTGTAAATAAAATGTGTTGAGTACGTCGTTAAATAAAACATTAACATTGGGGCTTGGGTGGGGGCAGGATATTCATATTTACAAAATAGACTTAACCGCAACATTTTACCTCACTAGCCGTCGGGCATGGCAATAATAGTTATTTACTAGCCCAACATTGAATATCACTAGCCATGGGAATGGGGTTACCATAATATAGAAGCCCTGTCAAAAGTCATAGTATGTGCTATCCTGTCTGTAGGTGAGGTACATATAAAATATTTCCTTGGGCACAGATAATTGATATTAAGAGAAGAATATGTGGGAGAAGTGGGTTTTGTTCCTCATTATTACTTACTTTATGTTACTGATTAAAGATTATGCTGGGGAGTCATTAATTTCTTTTTATTTAATTTTTTTTTTTTTTAAATTATATCTTGTGTATTTTCAGGATGCAATGCCATTCCCTACAATTTCTGGTTCACAACCCGAGATGCAGCCTCTGTTCTCAATCGAACAAGCTGAGCTGATTCGACGTCTTCGAAACAGTGGAATCACCAAAGAACAGGTCGTCCAGGCTTTTGAATCGTTCGAGAGAATCGATGAAGACTTGGGGATGTTGTATACCATCCCGAAATCTTTGGCTCAGGTCTGTACCTCTCCCTCCTTGTACACGTGTCAAACTACAACAGCTTCCAGCTCCACAGTGGAGCGAGCATTACACAGTGAACATGGCCGTAAACGTCGCCATAGCAACAGCACAGAAGTGAGTGACTCTGTGACATCTGAAGAAGGAAATGATGTCATAGCAGCAAATTGTGTCAGCAGAAGGAACAGCATTGCTGGGGTTGATGGAGATGTGAATAATGATGCTGAAGACTTTGAGTATATTAGGTAAGAAATGTTAAAGAAGTCATGCCATAGTTGAAATAATATTTGTTCTGGCATTACATTATTAGCTTAAATTAGGTTGTGTGGCAATCAGTCAGAAGGGCCTCTGGAAATTTCTTTTCTAAGAGTAGAAGCTTTTATTACAGTTTGCAGTACTTATTAAAAATTGTGCTGGAGTGTCATTAAATTGTATATCAAAATTCAAGGGAGATAACACAATATTATATAAAATATTTAAACTGTGAAAACAGAAAATTAAATTATTTCCATTTAAATTAAAACTTATCACCACACAAAATTGTAATATTTTTTTTTTGTATTCACAGACAAAACAAGAGATTAAGAGATGAGATGCTGAATGATGCAACGAAATCAGGTTGGTATCCGGTTAAGAGAATAACAGGTTAATGATGTAGGTTATCGGTTTTATCCTGTAAAGGTAAGAATGAGTAACCGAGTAAGACTAGTCAATTAAAAAAAAAAGAAGAAAAAAAGTTGGAGGAAACCTTTTATAACTAATGATGAAAGTGTAACCGGATCCCAACACTATTTTAATTAGATTTGAATATACATGGATTTTCAAATGTAGTTTATGTTACAAAGGTAAGGAATATGATATTATCATACATTCAGTACCCCAGCTTTCATTTCTTTTTTATTGTTTAATCCTGGCTTCTCTGAGCAAAATTTTCTTTAGAAATATGTTTATTATAATACTATTGTTACCACGGTTTCTGATAAAAATTAAAGGGAAAGGCATTAATATAAGCGATTGCCTGTTTGCCAATCCTATTTCAAAACTTGGAAATAAATATAGTTTTTAAAAAAAAAAAGGAATATGGAAAGGACACTGAAGGACATTTGTAATTCTGGCTATTTGGTGTCAGGACATGTTTAAAATACTAGTCTTGCTTTGATAAACAATTTAATCTCATCCTTTCTGTTTCACCAGGCACAACCCTTTTTAACACCTTTCGTGGAAACCACAGCAAGCTGCCAGAGAAACTACAACAGCAGATGTACATTTGGTATTTAAAACAGCAGGGGATGTCGTCCGATTTCTTCCACCTACAGAGCACCGAGTCGAGAAAAGACCAGGATGAGCCAATCGACATGTGTTCTGTACAGCTGAGCGAGAGCCAAAACTGTCGAACAGAATCTCAGTTTTCATACGGCCCAGCCAGCAGTCGCCTGCATCAGCTTGGCTCAGCCAGTCAGGTCACGCACTCCATGCTGTCACCTGGTGTTTCTACGGATACTACTGAACATCCACGAGATGTCGCTGGTAGAGTGGAGTATTTATAGGATATTAAACAAGCTTCCGTTTCGTATCAGGTTTAGTTCCCCAAGTGAAATATTTTTCAGTTGTCAAGAGCTTTAGCGAGTGACATTGAAAATTATTTCACAAGAGCCATAAACATGATATGAAATGGTAGCGAGTTTAACATTGTATTTATTACCCATAATTGATCTTAATTTGTATCACTCAACTCGTTTAGTCGACGTTCCTGTAAGGTTGTAGTGCGTCAGTCGATGACGTCATTATGTGACATCGAAGTGTCAAGTCCCACTTGATGTTCTAGTGGGACATATCATGTACCAAGGTATTATTAACCGTATTGGTAATAGACAGATTTATTATACAGGAGCATAAATACTGATAGGAAGAAATAAGGGATCAAACAAACAGTGGCAGCAATAGTGAATGCAACCAAAACCCTCAATCCAGGGTTGGAAATTTATAAAATTAATTTATTGTTCAGAATAATAGTTTACATTATGGATAATAAATTTCATTATATATCACTTAATAATTTATTTAGGATAAGCACTTGATGTGTAAAATACCTTTAGATACTTTACATGCATGTTATAGAATAATACTATAGGAGTGTAATGGCACATTACTGCACAAGATCATTATAACCCATATTTACAACACTATTATTGTAGACTATGTGGGTCATAAATTATCTAATGTAAAGTTAGTTTGTTTTGTTTAACGACACCACTAGAGCATATTGATTTATTAATCATCGGCTATTGGATGTCAAACATTTGGTAATTCTAACTTGTAGTCATTAGAGGAAACCCGCTAAAATTTTTAATGCAGAAGGGTATATTTTATATGCACCATCCCACAGACAGGATAGCACATACCACACCCTTTGATATACCAGTCATGGTGCACTGGCTGGAACGAGAACTAGCCCAATGGGCCCACTGACAGGGATTGATCCTAAACCAACCGCGCATCGAGCGAACGCTTTACCACTGGGCTACATCCTGTCCCCTGGTGAAAATGTATGACTGAATACTCCTCGTAGGAATCACCACATCTTACACATTTTAATTTAAAAAAAAAACAAAAACCCCAGAAATATTTGTCTTTATTAATACAATCTTTGTAATGTATTTGAACCAGTTTGTAGACATTAAAAACACCTGAACTTTCTAGTTAGCAGCCGTGTCACAAATTTGTACCACAAAAATTCTTTATTAATATTTTTTTAACTGATGTTATTATTGATTCAGCAGATGAGCAGAAACAGGCGTTCATGCGGGAGAACCCAATGTTAATCAAGCCGGATGACTACATCATGGAAATGCAGTATGCACCTCGCAGAGAACGCTTCACTTTCCGTGAAAAACACCTAGAAATTCTTGAAGCCTACTTCAAAATCAACCAGTATCCAATAAATGATGAGCGTGAAATGATTGCAAACAAGTGCAACACTGCTATGACTATATCAAGTAAGTAGTCCTTTTTGTTTTGCATTTCCCCAACAGCATTGTTGTTTTGTTTGTTTTGTGTTATGACATCTCTAGAGCACATTGATTTATTAATCATTGGCTATTGGATGTCAAACATTTGATAATTCTGACACGTAGTCCATCAGAGGAAACCCTCTTCAAGGGATCTTTTATAAGCACTTTCCCACAGACAGGAAACTTCATACCACAGCCTTTGACCAGTTGTGGTGCACTCATTGGAATAAGAGAAAAACAATCAGTTAATGGAACCATGGAGGTGGTTTGATCCTGCGACAGCATTGTAGTCAAATTTGGCAATTAGATCAGTTTCTCACAAACTGTAAGTCCTACGTCAGTGAAATTTGGTTTATCACAGTTTATCAGTTTATCGAAAACGTTTATGGTAGGCGAGACATTTAATTCAGCAGAATTCTTGTTTTGATACTGGAATGCTTTAATAGTTACTTGATAAAAAAACATTTTACTTTCAAAACCTGCATGATTTGATAGAAATCAAGATGGGGAAAAAGAATTTGGAAAATTTGTTTAACAATACCCCAACTCATTTCAAACTACAGCTATCTAGTGTCTAATAACATATTTTGATACTTGGTTGATAAAGAAAACCTACTGCAATCACATAGGTTACACCTACCAATAAGGCAGCAAGGGATCTTTTATATGTATTTTCCCATAGGCAAAACAGTAAATACAAACAGCTTTTGATGTTCATGTTGTTGGGAAGGTGAGAGAAAAAAGTTCTTAGAAAATTATCAATCCCTAACCTAACACACATCAGGCAAGTACTCTATCTGATCTGTGAAAACTGATTACTCAGTTTACTGCCTGAAGATATCTGCATTATAATATGAAGATTAAAAAACCCACTAGAAATTCAGAATGCACACCAGGGCCATAGCGAGGAGTTTTTGTTTGGGGGGTGGGGGGGGGGGGGGGGGGGGGGGGGGTGGGGGCACGCGGCAGGGCAGCGGAGTAGATAATAGTCTTAAATGGTTAAGAAGAGAATTTTCTTTAAGTTTCTATTTCCATTAATTGCAAAGGAATCTTTTATATGCACCATCCCACAGACAGGATAGCACATACAGCATTTGATATACCAGTCATGGTGCACTGGCTGGGCCCACTGATGGGGATCGATCCTAGACTGACTGCACATCAGGCAAGTGCTTTACTACTGGGTTACATCTTGCTCCCCTCCCTATAAAAATAAATCCATTACCAGCTATGTACAATACATTTCATGTCCGACACATATAGAAGTTTCTATTTACTGATTTATATACTTTGATGCATGCACATCTGTTAACCTATAGTACTGGGCTTTTTTTACTCTTATTTTTCACATTGTTGGGTCAGGTCAAAGTTTTGTTTATTTACTTGGCAACTTAAGATGATAAAAATTATCACTTTGTGGAAAATAAAATGTACAATACTTACAGCTGGTCGTGAACTAGATGAAAAGGAAAGAGTGACCAATCAAAATGTACAGAACTGGTTCAATAATCGACGGAAAGAAATCAAGAAACTCGCAAGAGCAGGTAAATTTGTTTTCTGAAAATGGCAGGTGGACTCCACCCCAAAAATATATATTGGTAGGAAAATATAGCCCACAGTACATGAATATGTGTTTCTAATTTTTATTATTATTCATACTTACCTAGTGCTAGCACAATCAAAATGCTATACAACCAGTCATCTCCTCCACTGCAGAATTGTCTTCCCTTGCTGGATGTCTATCCATTTCTGTGTATGGGCAGACCATCACCCTCATCATTCAAAGTCCCCCATTGTCAGGGTTTTATTTCTCAAATTTGACTGGACGCCCATGGCTTTGCTTTTGGGAATTTGAGCATCATTTTACCAAAAATTGTGAATTTTCAGTTTCATTTCAAAAACATCTCATTAAAGCCAAGTCAAATTAATACATCTATTTTGCATCATGAAACGTTATAGGGGTGTTTGTCAAGAATTACAAATCTTTTTCAAAATAGATCTTTATATAATAATAAAAATGACAATTATTTACATTCAGATTGGGAATGTTTTACTCTAAAATGGGAAATATAAAATGACATAGCCTTAGAGGAATGGTTCCAGTTATCGAAGTCTAGAAACTAGCTGATAAAACCCTGATTGTAGAATAAGTCTAAAGGATTTACTTATTGAATAAATACGGACATACAAGCCTGTAGCCCCATTATGTAAAATAGTTTTATTAAAATCAACCATTAATGTTTTATTAACAAACCCACAAGATACAATAATCGAGTTATCACTTATTCATTAGACTAGACTTCTCAGTAAAAACAAGAATTAAATTGTTTCAAAAACATTTTGGAAGTAAAATGAAATGATTTTACTGTCAATCCTTTAAACGTTTTTTTGTTTATTGTTTTGCATATTTTTCAGAAGGGATAAATTGTTCTGAAGTTTCTCTGCCTAGTCGCCTGAAGCCACGATTGGATTTTGCTGAACATTTTAACGCTATTGGTCATCCATGGTCATTTGAGGATAAATTTGAAAAAGAAACAAATTTCTCTTCTTGTGGTGTGACAAACACACAGAACATAAAATCTGAACCTTGTTTATCGCCAAATGACTTAAACAAACCACAAAACAGGACAGTTACATCCCCCGTTTCTTCCAACCAGAAATCTGCCAATAGACAGTCAGATTCTGTTAATTTCAGCCAATCAGAGGCAGGTTCTGTTAGCCAATCACAGACAAATCCTCCTACAGTTAACCATTCACCACAGACTTCAGCAATGCTCAGGGAAACAGAACACAAAATAAAGCAAGAAATATTTGAAAACAAGTAAAATAATGCTGAAACATCCACATGATGTGATTTTAAAAGAAAATGTTTTCAAACGGGACAAAACCTATCGCATTTAACCAGAAATGTTGGTACAGTGATACTTATTAACCATTAGAGACAGTATTGGATTGTACCTAAAACTGGACAGCTGTTGCTTTAAAAGGCAACTGTATTACCATTCTCAGGGCAGAAAAACCTAGCATTAACAATAAATTAAACACAAATTAAAAAAAATATATTAATAGATATGAATGAATTGTTGATTTTTCAGTTGCACTTTATTTTATTTTTTTAAATTCTTTATTATCCCCAGAAAATAGGTCATGTCAGGGTTGTGGGACCCTGAATCATCAAATTTCCCTATTAACAGTTTGAAATCTGTGAAGGTTGAGTTCTCTCTTAATCTTTAATATTAAATAACCTGAAATTAAAAAAGGAACGTTTGTTTACCATAGGCATATTTAAGGGGGTGGAAGAATCAAGGCACACGACTCTCCACTTTTGGTTGGTGGTGAACTGCACACCACTTTGATACAAGATGAGCCACAAATTACATTAGTGATGTCTACTATAAAAGTACAAGACACAATGGTTCCAACCACACACAGACCATAACAGCAGAGATGGCAACTCCTGCAATTAAACAAATATTCACACAAAAAACAGAAGAAGAAAAAAAGAAGAAGAGAAATCCATAGCCAAAAAGTACCGTGGAAAACCAAAACTGCGGAAATATCCATGGCATTGCCAATTGCAGAGGTTGATTGGCAACTACAAACTTTTAAGAGAATACAAGGTGATGATGACACTGTCAACTCAATTACCACATGTAACCAAACTTCTAATTGAGCATGTGATTGTGGCACAGCCCCCATGACTTGGTCATTTCCTGGAGCATTGTCCAGCACCAGATGAACCTGTGAAAGAGAAACTATATGGACCCATGATGAACATGCAGCACAGCATTTGTTCAAGCTACTGGGGTTTTCGAGGAAAAACCACACCATTATCATGGTCTCTGATGTCTGTCACATTAATATAATTTTTTCAGTTAATGTTCATCACCCCTCTCCCCACAAATTCTTTCCTCCACACTTACTTAGTGATACCCATCACAATGAATTTTTGCAAGTCTGTTGTTTGACAAATGATGGTAAAATGGGTGTCCCCTAATACAAATATATTTCAAATAACAATCTTGCCCACTATTTCTACAAACCAATTATGATATGCGTAATACTCTTCTTTTTTCACAACACAAAATATATATACTTAAACAACATTTATTGTTTATATTGTCCATCATTGGGTAACAAAAGTTTTAACAAATAATGTACTGCTGTGTTTGACAAAACATTAAGGCACATGCAACAAATGTAGAACAAATGATACAAGTCTGCAATGCAACAGGGAAGTAATGTGTATGTATTCATTCAATCAATTCATTTTAAACAAATACATTTCTAATGCTACTGTACTACCTCAATTATACATCTTATAAAAAAGTAACATTGTATTCTGTTATATTTATTTAAAAGCATACTGTATTTAGTAAATATGGATCCTACCAGTCCCAAGTTCAGCCAAACAATGTTCACAAACTATTTGATCGGTTCACAAGGTGGCCATTTGGTTTACTGTGAAGTGCATAAATCAGTGTCGCTGATGTTTTTTCTGCTCAGTTTGGCTGAATTCTGCCTTTTTTATTTATTATAGAAAATAAAGCTTAAGATAACATAACACACTTCATTCTATTTAGAAATGGTTAAAATAGTGTTACAACAAAACCATTTGACTTTGTGAGATATAGTTTCAAAAGTGTCTATAAAATATTTATAATCTTAGTTACTTTGATTTTATTTGTAAATGATAGCATTTCATTTCAATTTATTTTCATGCTTATATCCAATTAAGGTTTCAGCATGCTGTCCTAGGCACATGCCTCAGCTATCTGTGCTGTCTGTCCAGGACAGTGGGTTAGTGGTTAGTGAGAGAGAAGAGGGTCTTACATCTACCTATTGAGTTATTAAAACTCGCTCTGGGTGGGAGCCGGTACCGGGTTGTGAACCTTATACCTACTAGTCTTATGTCCGATGGCTTAACCACACCACCACCGAGGCCGGTTAGCAATAAGTGTTGATTAACAACTATGGCTGCATCCATGTAGAACCATACATCAAACATGTTTCAAAAACTGGGTACAAAACTATCAAATGGCAACAGGCTGCGAAAGCCTTTGGAATTAAATAGTCTTAACATGTTTTGATTCACTGGACCATCACATGAAGTGAAGTTTGTATTAGAACAGTATTAACTATTGTTTGATTAGTAAATACGATTGGTATTGGTCAAACAAAATAGTGAGACATGTTCAATTTGCTAACACAAGTTGGTGAAATAAATTTAACATAGAGCTATAAAGTCAAATTAAGACCTGTTTAAAGGTTGGAATTAGTAGGTGAAATTGGCTGTTAGTGTCTTTAAAATAGGGTCGAGAAAAATGGAAAGGAATCAGTGTTGCCGCCATATACTCTTGTTTTGAAAAAATAGAAAGGGATAATTTACATATACTTTTTCAAAAGCAGGACAGTATATACCATGGGCTTTGATGTACAAGTCAAGGGGAAGGTGGAACCCCCACCAATGAGAGGGATTGATCCTCCGATACATCACACCTGAGACAAGCATTCTACTAACAAACAACATCCTGCCCCAGCAATAAATGAAACAAAATTATGAAACCCCTCCCACCTAAAACAAACAGGTTGAATTATAATGGTAAATGGCACCAATTACAAAAAAACAACAAACACAAATCTAGTCATCTAATAATGTTCCTATAAACTTAAAAACTACTCTACACTTCTGAAATGGGCAATATGTATCACAGTACTTTGCTACAAATGGGCAAAACGTTAACTAGAGCAACAATTGACACCTTTTGATTCTAAAACCAGCTATCCTTGGAGAAAATTCACAAACATCTTGCCTTCTTAGACTTAATCCCATGACCTATGTAGGCCTATATTGGTGCACATACAAATTCTCTATTTCTTGTGTTTCGTTGATTATCAATAGATATTTTCACCTTCATGTCCATACTGAAGCATAATGTTAACTCAGCAGCACTTATACTTCGATTCCCTTGGAACCCATTCCACTTCTCTATATGGAAGTTCTGTTTGATTTTAATTCTTGGCATCAATGACAATATGCTGTTCTGTTCAGTTCCAGTTATGACGTCATATTAGTTTGCTTTGATGCTATTTCAGCAGCTAGTGTGTCAACGATTAATGTCATAACATGCACTTCCAGTTCAAAGCACATTATGAAAACCACACTTGGTGCATCATGAGCATTGCTCTAAAATCACTTTAATTGCATCGTTCATCACAAAGAAAATATCTCGTATTTTTGTGAAATTGAAAAAAATTGCACAGGAATGATAGAAAGGTTTGTTGCACGAGACTCAAATCAGTACAACACACAACACACAACACAGCCAAAATGATGTCCGAGTTCTACACACATCATCACCTTCAATGTGAGGATCTTCCATGAGCTATTATAGAAATGATTATGTAATGGGTGGAGGGAATGTGATAGAATGAGAGTCCATTTGTTTTAATACCACCAGGAACCTTTATGCATTCAAACTGTCCTTAGAGTTCATTTCATGAGCCAAAACCTCAAGCATGTTTAGCACTAAACGATGTGTGTCCTCACTTCCTTTCTGAAATTGCAGGTATTGATAGCATGACAATTCAATCAGGCCGGCACGCAAACTCAGTCTTTCTAGCATTTTTTATCACAAGTAATTATGCTATTCTTGATTTGTTTCTTCCTCCTCTCCTTCTGGTCTAAATGGCAGTGTTGCTTGACCTCTATCTGGGTCAGGCATTCGGAAAATTCTGAAGTTTTTACAAATATTCAGCTGACTGAAAGGTAAAAATAACAATTAAAATAAAATTGTATTGTGAACTAGCATGACGTGTGTGTGTGTGTGTGTGTGTGGTGTAAATATGTCTGTGTCTACATGCATCTGCACCTTTTCTTACGTTAATATTGGCTGCTACAAATTCTTCACTGAAACTGCAGCAGTGATTAATACAAAAACTACTTCACAGCTATCAATGCATGATGGTTGATGAGGTCACTGCAAGCTATTCAGACTGATCACTGATATTTTACCTCATGTCTTGTGGTGTTAAGAAGATGAACTGGCGTCCTGTCTGCACTTTAGCCACCTCCATCATCATGTCCATGGAGATTCTTCGGTTCACCATGTCCTGTAACAACAAACACACTGCAAAATCTCTTGTCAGAGAGTGAAGTAACTCGATACATAACACTCATATGCAATATTTTGCTTCTTATTATTCCACTTATTTACTGTACAAAAGAATGTATATTCTTGTGGAATAAAACAATATAAACAAGTTCTATGTTTTAGTGATACTACCACAGATTCCAAACACCTAAGTGTTATAAAGTTACTTATTGCCGACTTTTGTTTATATTATTAGATGCAAAATATCATATTGAATATCTATTATAAACTTTCGCACAAATTTGATAGAATGTATCATGTTAAAAAAAATATCAGTTAAGGAGCAGTAGTAATTTAAGAAAAAGTACCTATCTCACAACTAAACCCAAACACTCTACCAAATGGAATTGATCCTACCTCCTGGACATCAAGCAGACATAAATCACTAAGGCCTAAAAAAACAAAAACCTGTTTGTATCCAGGAACATGCCTCACAAACTTTAGGTAACTGCATTTTTACTCTTTTCACCAACATTAAAAACCCCCACTGAATTTTTAAAATTAAAACAAAAGTTTAGGGTCAGCCTTTTTTTCTAAGTAGTGTCAGGTTCCTAGAACCACATGATTACAAAACAAACAAAAACACTTAAGCACAATTTCACTTGTTACTACTTCATTTTATTGCATTTTTCTGAACTAGCAACACTTACCATAAACACATCAAACTCGTCAAGACATCTGAATGGAGATTCCATTGCGTCCCACAGAGCGAGAATAAAACAAACGGTGGAGAAGGATCGCTCCCCACCAGACAACGACTTCAGATCTTTGGGCCCATCACCCGCAGACTTTGTGGGCTGAACCTAAAAATCAACAAAAGAACCGTCATAAAACACATTTACTTACATTGGCAATAATCAAAGTGGCTATTATTTGTATCAATTACCATATTATTTTATATGTTAGTTAACTTTAGTGATGTTCCAATGATTGATTATAACTGAAAATTTATTGGTTGTGATGATCGCTTATAAATATTCATAATCAATTGTCACAGAAAATACTGGCCTTGGCGCAGTCGTACACAGATTTCTTGCTCACTAACCACTAACCCTCTGTCCTGGACAGACAGCCCAGATAGCCGAGGTGTGTGCCCAGGACAGCATGCTTGAACTTTTGGATTTAAGCACGAAAGTAAATTGAAATGAATGAATGAATGTCGCATAAACTATAACTAATTGTTCCTGCAGTTTAGATGATGAAATATACTGGGCTTCAGGTTTAAAAAAAAAAAAAAAAAAAAAAAAAAAAAAAAAAAAAAAAAAATACTGAATAGCTATTAAAGTTAAATTTAATGATTTGGAGGATTTTATCCAGGGAACATAATAATAAGTACACAGTACTAATAATTCAAATTCTTTTTAAGTTCAGATAATGCTAACTGATTGAATAATCTAAAGTTAATTGGTTGGCACAAATTGATTATAACTGATGATCGATCATGAAATTCCAACGGATTTCCAACACTAGATAATTTTTATCAGCATGCTTAAGAAGCATGTAAAAATATCATCAAGTACTAACCAGTAAGCAGGGTTAAACACACCAAGCAAATTAGTTTTAAAGGATGACCTACAGGGCTTTAGACAGCACCAAAGTCAAGGCGATAAACATTATTCCCTAAATATGTATGGTATGACCAAAATAAGTACAAACACACTGACTTCAAAACCACTGAAACATTAAAGCGACAGACCCTAGTTTCTAAACACTACAAAGTATTTTTTTATTTATTATTAAAGTGTTTGTGATTATTTAACTTAGAAGTACTTAAATTTTATTATTTAAACACATTTTATTTATGGTTATATGGCGCCAGACATATGGTTAAGGACCACACAGATATTGAGAGAGGAAACCCGCTGTCGCCACTTCATCGGCTATTGGATGTCAAACATTTGTTAATTCGGACTTGTTCATTCATTCTTTAGACGAAACCCGCTACATTTTTCTAATGCAGCAAGGGATCTTTTATATGCACCATCCCATAGACAGGATAGCACATACCACAGCCTTTGATGTACCAGTCGTGGTGTACTGGCTGGAGTGAGAAGTAGCGCAAAGGTCACAGACTTTAGCTTCTCACTGCTATAACTGTATCCAAATGTGTGTTGCATGTTTGTAACTAAACTTAGTGTCCATTTTCACAGGCTTAAACTAGGGTCTGCACCGTAAAGCTTTAATTAAGATTAAATTAACTTGAATGCATTTCTGAATATCTACAGCTGTTAATAACATTAGTGCATTAAAAAAAGACTTCAGTGTGCTCAGAACAGGCCAAAAAAACCCAACCCCGGCTGAGTTCAAATTAGTGAAATCTAAAGCCCTGTTCCAACTCGACAAAAATGAAAAATATTAATAACATTAATAAATTACATGTACTTTTTTAAATGCAATGAAATCAAACCAGTTTAGAACATTGTTTATCAACCTCATATCTAAGAAAATAAGAAACCGTAATGTTGGCAAGAAAGAGAAGCAGGCATACATCACAGACACTAGGGAGGCAAGCAAGAGAAGCAAGCATATGCTGTACACGCTATTAAAACAGTCTACATGCTGACCTTCAATGTTAGCACTTTATTCATTTAAAAATAAAATTTCAATTAAAAACCCCAAAACCCAAACTGTTTAATAATTAAAAAAAAGTTTGTTTTGTTTAACTACACCACTAGAGGACATTAATTTATTAATTATAGGGCTATTGGATGTCAAACATTTGGACATTGTGACATATAGTCTTGGAAAGGTAACCTGCTAGATTTTTTCCATTAGTAGCATTTGATCTTTTATATGCACCATCCCAGACAGGATAGCACATACCACTCAGCTATTGGATGTCAAACATTTGGTCATTGTGACATTTAGTCTTGGAAAGGTAAACTGCTAGATTTTTTCCATTAGTAGCATGGGATCTTTTATATGCACCATCCCACAGACAGGATAGCACATACCACAGCCTTTGATACACCAGTCGTGGTGTACTGGCTAGAACGAGAAATAGCCCAATGGGCCCATCGACGGGTATCGATCCTAAACAGACTGCAAATCAAACGAGTGCTTTACCACTGGGCTACATCCCACTCTCAACTGTTTAATAATTCCACCTATTAGTCGTCTATCATTTGGTCCGAGAACGAGACAAGATAGTAGAATACTGCAAAGTTAACAACATTCTCATGGGTTTTCTTGAGAGTGGCTAATACAGCACTTATTCGGTATCTCTTAGAAATTAAAAAAATAAGTCCTATAATAATGGTTTTAAATATGTTTTTTGTTTTGTGCAATATTGGTTTGTTTACCACATGTCCAGCTACTGTTTCTATAATCTAACCATAGCGGTGTGTTTTTTTGTTGTCTTTTTAAAGATTTCATTTTTGATATGTTGTATTGATCTTACGCAGCTATTTACTTTCAAATCGGTTATGGTTTGATTTGATAATTCAGTTCAGTACTGGTTTGTTTACCATAACTCCATATATTGGTCGGACCATAATTTATTTTTGTCTTTTTGAAGATTTAATTTTTGTGTATGTAATGTTAATACACTTCATTGTGTCTTTCAAAAATATGACTCTTTCATTGATGTCTACACTATTTTTATTAGTAATTTTAGAATTTTACACTGATGTTGATCATCATATAACTTAGTTTGACACCCAATAGCCGATGCTTTTTTTTAGTGTGCTGAGATGTCATTAAACATTTGTTCATTCACTCATAATTTTATAACATGATCTTATGAACTACAACAAATTTTGTATTAAGTACAAATGATTTTACTTAAGGGGAAATGATACTATCGCACACAGCGCCACTATATTTGGCAACAGTAGACTTGTTAACTAAAAGAACGACAGTGGCATGACGTCACTAAGGATAGCTTTAGCGCTAAAACATACACAATGACATAACAAAATACCGTCTGTCTTAGGCTATAGCCATAGTCTGCTTTTAGTTTTCAAAACATGTTTTTCATATACAATTTTTGCAGATCATTTTATGACATTAGAATCAGTACACAGATATGTGGGAATAACAACCCCTCCCCCAGAGCCATCATAGTGATTCATACACCTATTCACTTTATTGCCCATGGAACAAAATTTTGTAGTGACCTATGATTTAAAAAAAAAAACATTCCAGTAATATAAGAATATCTTTATATGTGAACATTTCAAGAAGGTTTAATGACATTTACATTTTGACCGAAAAGTATCATTTCTCCTTAACGACATAACTGATTTGAGATTTAAACATTTAAAAACATTAAAATCTCTGCTTAAAAGAATTTAAATATATTATTTGAAACAAACCTGTATGTCCTACATCTACGCAATATGCAACAAGATTAAAATTTGATGATTCTAATGGAATAATTATTACTAATTGACAGAATGAATGAGATATCTGGTGTTCTTTCAACCAAATGGGCCCACCGACGGTGATCGATCCGAGACCAACCACGTTCCAAGCGAGCACTCTACCACTGGCCTAAAATTTATCCCGGAACTCCAACTATGTTTTTTGTTCAAACATTTGTAAACACTCATGAACAGTAATTACAACAGCTGTGTTTCTTGGCAATGAAACTACAATAACAAGGAGATTCGGGCTCAAAATGACACTCATTGTCACTGCTTAAAGGACCTATCCAGAGTTTGCTGCCACTATAACGTGTACAGCATTCACAGGGCTAGCTCTGGCACTTTCCAAATTTGCCAATTGCGAATGTAATAATTATTTCATGTAATAATTGACATATGCTAGAAAATAACTGTTGATTTTTGCATTTTTAAAAATTTAATAGACAATTTGGCATTATATTTTACTCACCCAGAGCTAGCCCTGATTCGGAGCCCTTCCGATGACTACATATTAAAGATATTTTCATGTTTAGAATATCAGTGTCTGAATAAACAAAGGATTTATTGTCGTTCTAATGTTTGTAGTAACTGAAACTGGATTTTATCTTTTAATAAGTTTGTATGTTCAAAACAAAATATATTACAGAGTAAAAGTAAAAATGACTGCTACAAACATTAGCACACAACTGCAAACACACTGGGTATACAGACACTGGTATTCTAAACAAGAAAATGTTTTAAATATGTAATTATTGTTGCAAAAAAAAGCTGTTAGCCAGAAATATCTTACAATAGCTATAAACTTGGGATAGTCCCTTTAACTAAATATAAATACATATCTTTCTTCGACAGACTTTGTAATCTAAATCTTTGCTTATGATGTTTGAATGCACATGGATGTAAACAGCAAATTAAAAAAAAAAAAATCTACATATATTTTACAGAAATATTACTCAGATTATTTTCAGAAATACCTTTAAGCTGGAATTCTTTTCAAAAGAATTTTTAGACTGAATAATTATGTTATAATAAATTAATCAGATAATCTATCAAATTATCTTTGTTAAATTTATTATGATTTTTTTTTTGTCATATTCATTCAAATTTAACCAAACAATAAAACATTTTTTACATTAAGCATTAAGCATAAATAGTTACTCGCCAAATTTGATAATTATATTTCATATCAAATATGCAAAAAAGAAAGAGAAGAGAATACACCTTTTAAAATTTTGTTTAGCTTAATCAATGAGAATTTAATGCACCACATTTATATAGATCACTGATTTGCTTGAAGATGTATTTAATATAGTTATGAAATGCAAATGTACCAATAAGCAGATGACAACGAGTATTCTGGCTAACATAGCTAAGAATGGTTGACATTCCCAAAGTTTTACTTAGATTTCAGAATACAGGGATAGTTTATGCCTCATTTTACCAGGGCACCAAATTTCAGTAACACAATACAATCAGTTGTAAATATAGGGAATATCATTATTCTATTTCTAACATATCCTCAATAACCAGGTTTCAAACAAAGTTAAATGTCTTTTCCAACTAAAACATATTCATGGCACTTGCTCACATGTGTCACAGAGTATTGGGTTCAGATTAACTTGAAAAGCACAAAGCTATCAATTTCGGTTGTGCCCATTTTGTTAAAAGGCATAGATATGGCGACCAGGTCATCACCTAAGAGCAACTATAGTGCATGCCATCATTCTATAAAAATGTTTTTTGTAAATAATTTCAGTTTGGTTTAACGTAAGAAGAACAGTAAAAGTGTTTTGGAAATAACAAAAAAATACTATTTTTGTGTGCAATTTACCAATCAATCGCCTCAGAAATAAATAACGTGTAGTAAATTCCATAGTATGAAAAAAAAAAAAAGCCATTCCTGTGGGACGAACTATAGCAGTGGTTGCAAAACAAGGCATCACGCGTCGCATGCGACGTTTACTACCCTCATTTCCGACGTCTATTTTCGCCACAATTGCTCAGACTCCAGTTCATATTTTCTTGGTTCTTGTCTGAATGTAGCTCAGCTTCTATGAGTTAATTTCTTCAGGAAAACTTTGAGTTTCCCACGAATACAGCGTCCATCACTGCTCATTACCTATGTTTTTAAAATATATTTTGTTTTGATTCATGAGCACACTAGACCCAGTGGTTTCTCCACTTGGAAACAGAATTACGATTTTCCGCAAAGTTAAAAAATTTAATACTATTTTACTATTGCCACACGCTGTAAAACTGACGATTGACCCTTGCGCAGTACTACTGGCAAACGCTAGACTGGATTATGCGCTTCACGGTAAACCAAATGGTCACATTGGGAAACAATCAAATACTACGCGAACGTTAGCGAAACGTTTGCTGGCTGAACTTGGGGCTGGTTTACTGCTTAGTCTGTTGCGCATGCGCAGATGGGACAGGTTTTTTCCCTCAGGAGTAAGTTTAACCAGCGCTTTGTCGCTAACGCTTGTCTTGGAAGAGAGTTTTATGCTACACATTAAACCGAGTGACCATTTCGGGAATCACTAGTCAAAATATGTTTGCAATCGTTTAGCAAAAATCGGTTGGCTGAACGTTGCAATGTTACTTTATTTCCGCTGTGTCATGCGCATATTTCAATATGCAGACGACGTTAGACTGTCAAAGTGATGATAAAATAAATGTTTACATTTTGTGAACCCTAAGCCCCGTTGAATAAGCAGTGCACTTAATTGTTGGACAACCATGCTTTATGTAGTTATTATAATTGTAGCCTTTGCTCCTAATGTGATTTATCACTACTAATATGTAGGCTTACTTTGATTTGATGACAAATAGCGACACCAGTCAATTTTTGGACCCTTTAATTTGTCACAAACTTGTGTTAGTTCAACTGTTAATTACATATTGTAGTCAAACGGAAATGAAACGGAAATGACAAAAACATGAAACAAAATAGCTTCTTTTTTTAAAACGGAAAACCACAGAGTCATACTTCTTCTATTCTTGGGCCAACAATTTCACCAACTATATGCATTACAAGTGGACTACATTGCACACTTCTGTGGTAACAGACTCCGGCCCATAGAGCCCCAATTACTGAGTGTCTGTAGCTCTCGATAACCCCCCCAACTCCTACTCTGTCAGTTCCAAAGCCTACCAGTACTTCGTTTTGCAACCGCTGTATAGTTGTATGTCTTTAAATAGATAATACATGTATGAGGGTTACCATTAATAACAAATGATGTTCTCCTTTGTGGACAATATAAAATACTACTAAAAATATGGAAAACGAGGATGTAAAGATGGATACACAATTTGATGTATTACATTGTATATATACTCTTCAAAAGAAGAAACGCAAAACCACATTGTCGTAACATTTGGAGAATTGATTTAATTATTGAATGGTGAGTCCGATAATTACCAAATGTTGCAGGATTGTTCACAATTCACTCTAGTCCATTGTGAGTAAGTGATAGGACACACCACCAAGGTCAAGGTCATCTGGAGTCAATACCGGGTGTGGCCTCCGCGTGTGTTGACAACTGCCTGGCACCGCCTGCCCATTGAAGCAACCAGAGTACGGATGACGTCCCGGGGGATGGTGGCCCACTCGGCCTGCAAGGCTGCTGCCAGCTCGGGCAGGGTCTGGGGCTGTGGATGTCGCTGTTGGAGGCGTCGGTCCAACTCGTCCCATAGATGCTCAATTGGGTTCAAATCCGGTGATATGCATGGCCAAGGAAGGACATTAATGTTGTTGTTCTGTAGGAAAGCCGTTGTGAGACGTGCTGTGTGAGGCCTGGCGTTGTCATGTTGGAACACTGCGTTGGCGTTGGCCATAACTGGAACGATGTGTTGCCGGAGGATCTGGTCAATGTAGCCCCGTGCATTCAGGTTGCCCTGCACGTGGACCAGGTCAGTTCTGCCAGTGTGTAAGATGGCTGCCCACACCATGACACTACCCCCGCCGAATCTGTTCACTTCCTGCACGCAGTTTGCCGCATAACGTTCACCACGACGCCTATACACGCGACATCTTCCATCATGACGTCGGAGCAGAAATCGGGACTCGTCACTGAACCACACCTGTCACCATCGCAGTTGAGGCCATTGTCGATGAATCTGGCACCACTGCAGTCGGAGTCGACGGTGTTGTGGTGTTAAGATGACACCTCGAACTGGACGTCTGGCACGAATTCCTACCTCACGTAGGCGGTTCCGTACGGTCTGGTCGGATATCCTGCGCAAACCTGGTATTGCTGCGGCTGTGGAGGTGGCAGTAGTCAATCGTTCCCGAAGCTGGCGTACCCGGATGTAGCGGTCCTGCCCGGGGGTAGTGACCCGTGGTCGACCGGATCTAGGGAGGTCACGTGTTGATCCATGTTGCTGGTAACGGTCCCACAGTCTGGAGATGGTGCTTGGGGACACATGGAATGCCCTGGCAACGGCCGTTCTGGATTCGCCTGCGTCTAGTCGGCCGATGGCATTGTTTCTCTGCGGTTCACTGAGACGTGGCATGTCCTGGATTGTCAACTGTCGGCCAGATACAGAGGCCAGGCAAGCGAACACCCTGCACTTTTATACTGTCGGTGTTCATGTTGCACGTGCAGACAACGCACGTGCAGTGGTGACATGGTTTGCACGTGGCTGCGTTTTTGCGAATATTCACATTTTGGAACTTTATTGTACAGTAGCTGCGTTTTATCGAATGTAACCGTGGGAATGTGTTTGGGACATGCAATGACCTTATATTCACAAAGCATGAACCGGTAGGAAACATAAAATCGGAGTTATAACCCATTTGTACCCTTTTGCGTTTCTTTTTTTGAAGAGTATATAAGCAATGACCAAACCAACAAATCAGTCCCATTAGTAGTGTCCAACATTATATTACCAAAAAAAAAACCAACAAGAAGAAAACCCCTAATTACAACCATAAAAAAACAAACAACCCAAAACAATCTATATGGTGCTAAAAATATTGATATGAGAATAATTTACCATGCTCCAACCTATTTCTTACTATCTTACAAAAAAATAACTCATTTCTGCTCTAACAAATGGCTGCCTAAGAAGACATAATTCTACAAATTAACATGACAATTATGGATGTTTTATGATTAGAAATATAAACTTCAAACAAGTTGGTAGTATGAATAGTCCATTAATTTTAGACATTTGCAATATTTTCCTTAAATTCGTCAATATTTATGTAGAAATGTTCAGGTTTCAGAAAGCATGCGGCAGAGAATAGTAAAGCAGCATGTCAGTGTAAATAACACACAACAGTGATGCATGGAGAATACTACAGCAGTGGCTGCTAGATACCAGTTTTCTTACAAGTTGTTGTTAAATGTACCTAATAAGTGAAAGCGAGTTCGATAAGTTTTTAAACATGTTTTAACATAAATAGTACCTAACACATGAATGACCGTATTCTATTTCTTACCATCTCAAAAACCAGGTTTAAAATATATTTGTGTTTTTTCCCCAGCTAAAACTTATTTATAGCTATTGCATTTGCACCAACCTGATTGTCACAAATCAATCAATTTCAGGTTAACTTATATGTTACAAAGCAATTTTGATTGGGCTTTCTTTCATTGGATGATATGGTTGTGGTGACCAGGTACATCACATAGGAGCAGCCAGTCTTATGTCTTTAAACTGTTATAACACATATGTATGTTATTGGTTTGTGTTATCATTAATAATGAATGTTTTCACTAACAGGTGTGTAAGAAAGATATTTTAACCATATACAGGAAGCTGTCCTGGATGTGGAAAGCAAGCAAATGAAACATATGTTTACTCATGCGTTAGTACATTTTAAACTGTCTAGAGTTCTAAAAACAAAAACCTGCTGGCACGTCATTCCTACCTAACACAGCAAAAGATCTGTTATATCATTTTCCGAATGACAGGAGAGCCCATACCCTGGCCTTTAATATATTGAATGGGATGGGATAAAAACCCTATGGGTCATCCGAAGGTGATCGATCCTAATAACCATTGCACCTCAGGTGTACACTCCACCATTTACTATAGCTACATCCCATCTGATTAGAGCAAGGGTACACAATTTTGTTTATTTTATGCTTGACTAAAATGGGTAAGACATTTCATCAAATCCCCAAAAAGATATATTGGCTCAACTTTTTAGATGTTGCCAGTTTAACAATATAAAAATATTAGGACTGTCAACCATTGGCTTCGTATCTGACTTACAGACATCTCAAGGGTCCCTTTGCTATGATTGAAACTCATCTTGCCATTGTAGTTCCTGTTACTAAGAAGCACAATAAAGAAATACTTGGCTCTCAGCCCAATCAACCGTCTAAACTCGTTATATTGATGTTGACGATGGACCATCACTTTTTCCAGATGCTGCAAAATATGAATCAAAATTTTTATGCTGTAAAAAGTAATAATAATGGATTGTCATGAAATAAAACAAGTTAAGGTGGCAAGCATATTGCCAGTGCAGTAGCGCGCAGATTTGTGAAAGCATTTGCCAGACCAACTCCAGCATGAGTTAGAAAGCCAGACAAAATCAGCGATGAAGTTTTTCATCATGATTTTCATTAAAGACAGAGGAACCCAAAAGCAGTGTCTGAATGTGACTTGAGGCTGTTCCAGAAGCTAAAATATGGGTGAGATCTAAAATATATGAAAGACAAAAGTTTTTAATTTGCATGACCAAAAAGTTTTTTTTATCTGCATTACAATTTTACCAATGTTTCTGCTTCATCTAAAAAAATGTTTGTATATTTGTGAATCTGGCAGACACAGATATGGCACTTCAACTTTATTTTTTTAAATGCCCTTTGTATGGAAATCAATACAGCAGATTTTGAATTATCTGTTTTGTAAACAGGCCCTACTCTATAATTGAAAAAGTAGAGAAATGGGGAGAAGTTTACTAAAAATAATGAAGGGAACATTTATTGGTACATTCTATAATGTTTTGTTATATTGTGTTAAATAAGAAAGATTCCAATATATACACTTGGTTCAAGTCATAATATTTCATCATCAAATACTATTACTTTCAGTAATAAAATTTAAGCAAAACAATTGAAGATTTTCATAAAAGACGCGATAGTATTAAATAACTGAAATTAATGTGTCATTTGTATGCTATAATAAAAGTAATAATTAGTCATTTGTGCATTACTGAAATGAATCTGGCAATGCTTTACAGATTAACTGCATATGGCATGTTATGTGATGATGTATAATTCGGGAGTTAATGTAAAACAATGGACTGACAAGGTGTTCAGTGAGCGATGACAATAAACAAGTTGATGTCTTGACGTCTGTTATTTTGTTTTTGAAATTGAATTAGGTCCAAAATATTACTGCATCTTCAGCTTTTCACTACAGCTAATAACTGAGCCACTTCAACTTACATTCAGCAAAAAACCCTGCTATATTAGAGCCTGGTAAAGTCTATTCCCATGTTCTTCTTTTGCCCATTTTTTTTTATATAAATATAATTCAACTGTGTCTATTTCACATTTTGATATTTATGTACCAATTATCGTAGCTGTTTATTAATCATCTAATTAGAAATTTTAATCAAAAATGTCAAAAAGCAAAGAAAGAAAAAACAGAAGACCACAATTAGTCCAATCTGCAATGTACATTAAAAACATTATTCTTAAAACTGGGTCACATAAATTAGAATTGTCTGCAATTGAACAAAAATGTTGAAATGTAATACATGTCCAAATACTTTGCCAATGAACATATTTTAGTTACGGGAACAGCCCTAATGTTATAAGAAAATTGCAGACAATGATGAAATTCCATCACCACTGCCACTGGGAATATCCTGATGTTAACACAAAGTGTGTACAGCACTTTAAAAAGCAGCAACAAGTCAATCCATGCCAAATTGATTTAACAATTTGCTTATTTTAATTATGTCTACAAGTTCCCATTGCTGATAAAAATTTATTTCTTAGTTATCAACCAAACCAAAGAACCAAGGGAGAAAATTTTGTGAGATTTTCTTTTTTTTAAAATCCTTAACAAATGTGACATTTATCTAATTTTGCAAGTGAAATTTACATGTGATTGGTTAAATTGCAAAGTAGAGGGCTACTTAACTGAAGTAGCCTAGGTGACTAAGTTAGTGAGAACATGCCCACAAAAACAATGTAATACATCAGAACATTTTATTGTAAAAAAGAAAAAAAAAGAAAAAAGGAAGCCAATACCCTATTTTAATATACACCAATGGGAAGCAGTCATGACATAATTATTTATTTGCAAGCAAAATTTAAACACTTGGGATGGAATAACAATGCAATATACACTGATGCCATTTTAATCTGAACATGCAAAATGTTTCACCACATTAAAGACTTACTTTCAAAATAATTTCTTGACGATCATGGTCTATTGACATTTTTAAACCAGGAGATTTAGCACTGTGTCTAGCGCTGAAATCAAACTGGCAAAAAGCAGTCTTTGTTCGTAAAGAGTAACTCTTTCGAATAAATTTATAGCCATTCTCTCGAATTTGAAGAGAATTTAGAAGTAGCTGAAAAAACAAATTTGACGTCAACACAATTAAAAAACACCAAGATACCTAAGGTGGCGAGGAATGGAATGTCTGTTTTATGACACTCTACCATGGTTTAATCAGCAACAATCAGGTTAGATATAACAATTGTGGCTCATGGTCTCAAAGCTTTAGATAGCATTAAAGTCAAGGTATTGTGCCCAAAATACGTATATCACGCCAGTGTTTCCCCTAGGGGCTGGAGGACCCCGAGAATTTCTTTACTGGGACCATAAAAATTGTAACCATTAAAAAAAGGGACGAGTTCACTTCTGTAATTAATTCGCCGATATTATAAAAAAATAATAAAATGCAAATGCTAGTAGTCATAAATATACTAGTATTTCACAAATATGTACATTGTTAGAGTCCGGTGGTCAGTGAGGGGAAAACAAATAAACCATCATGATGATGATCGAATGAAGAAAAAAATAATAATAAAAAAATCAACCAACATCGATCATATTAGAGACCGCACCGGAAGACTGATAGTGCCACCGGCATCCGTTACGCCATTGCTGTATGCAATTTTTTAAAAGCACATGTTAGTCAACGTCTATAAAACATTTATGGTTTAATATTGGAAGAATACCAGTACTTGTAACAGGTATAAAATACATTGATAAAACTTTATAACAAATATAGAACTCATGTTACTTGCCACTTTACGTTATATTCAGTGGCAAAGTGAAAAAGTAACGATACCGCATTTAATTATTGAAAAATAGTGTTGTTGTCATTATTGCAAGTATTTATTTTTGTGAGGTAATTATATTTAATTTATTACTCTTGCAGTACATGACAAAATTTAGATGTTTTGATTTAATGTATAATTGTGATCGCCCGTTATCAACATCATTCTGTTTGTGTCTTTACTACAATCCAAGATGGTGGATATTTGTTTACATTTTGAATGATTTGTTATTTAACTTATTATGAATACATTTATTGTGGCCCTGACACATCTGTTGTTAGGGAATCACATAAAAATAACCACTATTAACCACATCTTTATTATTAACGGATGTAGGACAAAATGTCACTGGAAAAAAAGTCAACTATAAAAGTGGAAAGAAGGAAATGTTTTATTTAACAACGCACTCAACACATTTTATTTACGGTCAGACATATGGTTAAGAACCACACATGGGCTACTCTTTTCGATTAGCAGCAAGGGATCTTTTATATGCACCATCCCACAGACAGGATAGTACACACCACAGCCTTTGTTACACCAGTTGTGGAGCACTGGCTGTAATTTATTAAAGTGGTACCCAGGTAAAATGTCAACTTTGACATTATACTTAATATGTAAAAAACCCTCCAAAAAATCCTAATCATGTATTCTATGACTTTTCGTTTCACCAATTAAACCACTGTTTAACTTTGACAGCACTAAATGTGTATATAATTGTCTCAGTAACACAGCAAAGGTGATGTAATTTTGTTTTTTAATACCACTAACTTATTTTTAAAATCAAAGACAGGCTGGCTAATAAGCCATACAACCAACAATGAAGCAGTATCTAATTATTCCAAATTTTGTAATTATGAAGAAACTGAATTTCCCAAAACCTAACACATACATCCATTATCTCTCTTGCTCTGTCCTTCTCCCCCCCCCCCCCTCCCATATCACTATCTCTCTGTCTCACTTCTCTCTCTCTCATATAAAACACACACACAAGTTGACATTTTGACAGAGATACAACATTAATGGTACACATTTTGTCCTCTTACATATTGACATTGACCTGTATACTACTTTTTCCAAGGTCGACTGATGCTCTTTACTCTGTACAATTGAGCATGCTATGATAATGTGGGCAACGATTGAGGAGTTGCTGATTACTACATGTAGCATACGACGATGATGGTAATGTTCATTTGTAATGCACAAATGAAAGAAAGAAAGACGTGTTTTATTTAACGACGCACTCAACACATTTTATTTACGGTTATATGGCGTCAGACATATGGTTAAGGACCACACAGATTTTGAGAGGAAACCTGCCGTCGCCACTACATGGGCTACTCTTCCGATTGGCAGCAAGGGATCTTTTATTTGCGCTTCCTACAGGCAGGATAGCACAAACCATGGCCTTTGTTGAACCAGTTATGGATCACTGGTCGGTGCAAGTGGTTTACACCTACCCATTGAGCCTTGCGGAGCACTCACTCAGGGTTTGGAGTCGGTATCTGGATTAAAAATCCCATGGCTCGACCGGGATCCAAACCCAGTACCTACCAGCCTGTAGACCGATGGCCTGCCACGACGCCACCGAGGCCGGTATGCACAAATGAGTGTTATTACATTCCACATGTTGTATGATATATGATTATGCGACAAAAATGGCCGTTTTGTTATGTTCAACCCTTTTTGGGCGTGAATGGGTTTTATAATGACCAATTACTCGATTATACTGATTATAATAATGGTATTGAAGGTCTTTTATTTGAAAATAATGAATACATTCCTAAAATTACAAATTTTTTTTTTAGGGGTCGGAGCCAATTAAATTAAAAAAAATTTAAAAATTAATTATCCTTTTAAAGGTATTTCTTCAGTATAACAAACAATCAATATCATTCTTGTCATATTTAAAAACGTGTCCACGGTCCTTAATCATATGTAAAAAGGAAAATGGATCTACAAGTCAATACTTTCGATTTTCTTTCACATGCAACAGTTCACTAATGAATATATGGTCACCAGTAATCTATGCCCCATCCCTGAAATGAATATACTTACAGATGTAATTTTATTGAAGTCCAAGTTAACAAAATGTTGCAGTAATTTTGGGGCAATTTTCTTTTAACTACTAAGTGACTGGTACCCAAACAGTTGTTATTCTAACACAGTGCAGGCGTAAAAAAAATAAACGGTGACCAGTCTCGTCAGATCAGGGTGTTTTTTTTAAAGGTTGCACGTAACCATATTGTTTTACAAACTTCCAAAAAAAATTTGTGTTTGGTCTGTTTTTGCTTTTGTGGGTTTTTTTTTTTAATTATATTTAAACATTACATGACGCCCAAATTAAGTACAAACATACTTACCTCAAAAACACCGAATTGTTCAACTTTAATCAGACTTTTATAAAATAACTTGAAATTAATTTCTCAGTATCCACAACTCTTCAGCAGCTGTTAATAACATTATATAAGACCTCACTGTGCTCAAAACAAAAAGAAAAACCTGAAGCACCCATTTTGTTTTTGCATAAGCTGTTATAACAATGTAAATGATGTCATAAATTTAATGCATGACTGAGAAATTGGTGATGCAAAATTAGATTTGGGAAAGCAATGAGCAAACTAAATTGCCATTCTCACAATTTGCAGAGACCTGAACAAGGTCTCTTATTTGTACTTTCCAGAAAGGACATCACATACCACACCCTTTGATATAGTTCTTGTGTTCCACTGGATAGAAATGTCAGAATTCAGTTAGTTTCTCCATTCAGACATAAGCATAGGTGAGGTCTGTACCACTGAGCTACAACCTGCTTCAACTTGATCATACGCTAGAAATAGCACTTCAGCCAAAAAACAAGTGGCTGCTATTAAATGTTTGTATTTATTTGGCATTATTTTATTTATATACTGTTAAAAAACGAAACGCACAGGTGATAGGGAAAGAAGAAAAGTGTTTGATTTTACAAAATATTGTTTTTTGTACAATGTTGCTGAATGATCATGTTTGTTAATGTTCCTGGAATGGGACAGCATGCCCCAATGCACCCTAAAACAAATTTAATGCACGTTGTGCGACAATTGCAGGAAATCGGCGTGAAATGGTCAGATTTTGGTGAATGCACATAAACTCAGGGAAAACATTGGGGTAGTGATGGGTATTTAAAGCTGCAATGCTCGCAATGATGCCTCATTTCCATTTCGAACGTAGATGAGTTACAAGATGCCAAGACTAAGCCTGCCGAATCGAAATATTGCAATAGGCCGCCTCCAGTTAGGTCAATCACAGTCAGCAGTCGAACGCCACATGAACGTCCATCAGAGCACCATTTCACATCTCTGGGACAGGTACCAGCAGTTTCAATCAGCTGAAGACCGGCCCAGAAGTGGAAGACCTCGCATAACAACTGCAGCACAAGATCGCTACATCCGGGTTCTGCACTTGTGACATTGAACTGCCACAACAATGAACACTGCTGGCCGCATACCTGGTTTGAGAAGGGTGTCTGCACAAACCATTTGGAACAGACTTCGAGAAGCTGGTTTACGGGCTAAGAGACCGTATGTTGGCCCCGTCCTGCGACGTCAACATCAACATTTACGTGTTTGCTGGTGCACGGATGTACAGGGGTGGAACTTGGAAAACTGGCGGCGAGTATGGTTCAGCGACGAGTCAAGTTTCTTTCCACAGCGACATGATGGACGACAACACGTTTACAGACGCTGCAATGAACGTTTTGCCAACAACTGTGTCGCCCAAGACGACAGATTCGGTGGAGGGAGTGTCATGATGTGGGGAGACATCTCATACACCGACAGAAGTGAAACTGTGTTCGTATAAGACAACCTGACAGCTGTATACTACAGGGATGAAATTCTTCGCCATCACATACTTCCCATTTTGGATCAGACAGAACTCTTTCAGCAGGACAATGCCAGGCTGCATACGGCATGTGTAACAATGGATTTCCTACAGAACGAGAACATTAATGTGCTGCCATGGCCATCAAGATCGCCAGATCTCAACCCCATTGAACATCAGACACTTCCACAACTGTCACATGCACTGCAGGAAGAATGGGCTAGGATTCCACGTGCCCGGATTCAGAGACTCATTCAGTATATGCCAAGGAGATGTCGCGCAGTGATTGCTGCTGCTGGTGTGGCCACACACAGTACCTATTTTAGTGCCCTCGTGCGATGCTGTTTGGTGACGAAAACGCCTCCACTGCCGTCAGTCCATAGCAAGAACAGTGTCACATATTCATGTCAAATTTGACTGCGATACGATCATAAATAACAAAATTATGCCACTTTGTATTAAAGAGATAATTTCATGAATATTTCGCCTATGCGTTTCTTTTTTGACAGAGTATATGTAGCTACCAATCACAGAAAGTAAAAGTTTATTTTGACATTATTTTTCTTAAAGGAGGGGACAATTAAGGCATTTGGCCTGGTATGCATATTCAACAATATATAACGCACATTATTGCTTAATATCAACAAGTATAATCGTATAGTTAATTAATACAACGGTTAAATGCGACGGCTATTATATATAACGGGCGCAACCATTTTGTACCATCCCAGTGAATACGCCCTCTGGCGAGCTGGTGGTTACGTCAGGAATTGGTCTTCGAACTGATGAAACAAAACATACCCGATTTTTGCGGATGCATCACAATGTTCTGTAATAATAGCCATCCCAGTAAGCCAGCAACAATTATATATCATTTTTCAATACAAAATAAACCACCATTGTTAAAGTGTTGAAATAACTATTATGTTTTACACATAAATTAACCCATGTACTGAAATAATCGGAGTGTTTTCTTGGTTAATTGGTATTTTCTTTCCGTTGCCTGTACCTGTGGTTCCTGATTGGCAGGTGTATATTTAGACGGTCCCCAGATACTGTGTCTAGACACACTAAAAAGACGTGCCTCTTTTATTAAGATCACAGGGTATTGTGCACTGAACCCCTCAAATTGTAATGGACATTATCAGCCATCCTGCTTTATTACTGTAAGTAATTCTGTAAAACCCTTGATTAAGTAGACTTTCCCATCTAATATCACAAAACTGACCAATCACATCGTCCCAAAGAAAAGAAAATTATCACTTAGTGAGTGGTCATTTTTGCTCGAATGTGAATAGACCAATAGACCTAATAATATGCATTTTTTTTTTTTGGATTTTTTCAAAAAGAAAAATACTATAACTCCATTTCATTCTATTGATGCAAACTGAAATATATTTAGTTAAATACTTTATTATACTATCAAGTCATTTATGTTGTTTGACAAGTCAGGTTGATAAAAGCAAAGCGCCTTGTTGTAAATTAGAGCGTTAGTTTACACCGTGCATAGAGGCGATGGATGGAGCCGACGTCACTTCGCCCCAAGCTATACCACCGGATGTCACAAAAATGAAACAAAATGGCTGCCCCCAGTTAGCAGGAATAATCATGGTTTTTTATTAACTCTAAAATTACCTGTTTTTCATTTGTTAAAGTGTCAGTATGTGTTGGTGGTCCGGGTATGCATCTTTCCAACACATACGACTCTTGTTTGAGTTGACCCTACCTTTAAAGAGTCATCATCCTAAGTCAGAGGTATGAAAACCACAAAGCTTAACAGAATCTGCCATGTTGCTACAAATTCTTTTAACTAGACCCATGTTTACCACGAAAATGTTGAGATGGGTTGTGGTTGGCCAACACCGAGCTTTCTTCAAAAAAATATGACTGCCATATAATTAGCCGAGGCTACATATATATATGGCTGCTATGTATATAGCCACTTCTTGATAAGCGAAAAAGAGGGTGGTGACCATAGCCATTTTATTTATGGAATTCACCTTTGTACACAATATCTAGTTGACTGAGAGCAAAGAGATCTTTGTGAAGTGCGGCATTGGTAAGTACAAAGAATGTGATCAGCAGTGCAGATAAGACGATCAGAAGCATCGGACACTGTCACCATGGCCTTGCATATATTGTAAATGATGCCCTCTCTGCTCCCATTCAAGTGCCACCGTTTTAGGATCACTAACTATTTTGGCTGCCTTTCAGGTGTCAGTAACAGAATGTTCTATGAACACTAGCAAGGCTATTTTACAAGTCTAGATGTGCCCCATTCAGCTGCATCTTCATCTTCATAACAGTAACATTTTAATTCATAATTATGTCATCGTCAGTTGTACTTAGAGGTCTTTAATGTTGGGGGTGGGTGGGTTTATCAAGATTAAATTTTGAAATATTTATCTTTATTACTGAATAGATTGTCCTATGTTGTACAAAGAAACAAGATTGTTCATTTATATATCAGGGCTTCTAGATTATGGTAGCCCCACTCCTAGTGAGTGATATTCAGTGTTGGGCTGGTAAATAACTGCTATTACCATGCCCGATGGCTAGTGAAAAAAAAAAGAAGTCAAATGCTGCAGTTAAGTCTATTTTGTAAATATGAATATTCCACTCCCCCCTCCCACCACCACCCCAATGTTGAGTGGGTACAAGTTTATAATTTTTACTAACATATATTCACTTAAATGTTTTATAAATACATGAAATAAAGTTCACATATGAATCGGTAAGTATTATTTTCGTGTCTTTTTTTGTAATTTTTATTATTTTAGATCGGCTAATGGTGATTAAAATTAGGCAAAAAATAGAAAAAGTTGTGTTTACTTACGGGCATTTGTGGCCAGCTGTCCAGTATTTATGTCCATTATTCCTGATAACAGTGTTTTTCTGACCAAATTTTTTTTTAAACCCGAACTACGATTCATATTGCAATATTTGGTAATTTTCGTTGTTGGTAAAACGATCAAATTTATTATCAAATTAGCTGTCACAATCAGCTATCAATCCCTGAAAAAATCAAAACGAAAGCCACCATTTTGAAAAAAAATCTTTTTCTTTAATTATATTTCCGTTTCCGGTGAGTGTCATGTGCAAAACGGCGAGAAATATGAATTGGGGAATGCACTGTATACAGTGTACAGTATATCGACTGACGTGACGTCGGGCGAGATATCTCGCCTGCAGTACTCAGAAGGTTAAGCTCTATCTCCCTTTTTAGGTGACATATCCGATTATTACTATTAATGAGTAAAATTGTATTAACTTAAAGTAAAGTAGGTCCAGTGAATTTTTAAATGTGGCTAGTAAATTGTTAAAATCACTTATCCCATGGCTAGTGGATTTTATAAACGTTCTAGAAGCCCTGGATATATTCTGGCAGCATAGATTATAAATGCTTCCTTGTTATTTATCTAAAACATCTAAGAACTTAGTACTATATTCTATAAACATCTATAAACATGGGGCATGATAAACTTAGTTTCATATTAGGACAAACCTCAAGAAATTTACAAAGATGATTAACTTCGACTCGGATTTTCTTAAACACTTCTTGAGTCTCGTGGTATTTCCGAGTGATTTCTTCAGGATTTCCTCGGCTGAAAGAAAAACAAAGCGCATAAACAAAATATTATTAATTTGAAATTTTAAATACATCTAAATAAACAAAATTAACTTATTGTAATGCCAGCAGACTCATCAAATAAATTTGATACTACTCATTATTTCATTATTTTTGGAATTAAATAACTTTAAAGACTGGGCCACACAATTTGGTAACAACATAGTAATGTACTGGTGAGGTGATTATTATTTTTTTTTTAAAGATGGACGCACACTAATCCAATAAAGGTATAAACAAAAGACAATATATCAAACCTTTTCTCTTCTGCTTTAATCCTCTTATGAATCTGGTTTATCTCACTCTCGAGGTTCTGGGCTGTGCGCCGAGTCTTAATGCGCTCTGCACAGATCTGAGTTGCTTTCAATATATCACTCTGAATATAGAAACAAGAATCATGATTTGTAGACAATTTGTCACAAGTATTTTTTCATACACGTCTATGTTAATCAATATTTGTCAAGGCTTTGATGATTATCTAGAGGAGGTTGATTCTCCATAGTAAAAAACTCAAGCAGCAAATTCTAGTTATCCTATAACACTTCTAAAATAACATGGTAATTCGGTATTTAGTAAAAGTTTGTTTTGTTTAACAACACCACTAGAGCACATTAATTAATTAATCATCATACACTTTCCCACAGATAAGAAAGCACATATCACTGCTTTTGACCAGTTGTGGGTGCACTGGTAGGAACAAGAAAAAAAAAAACCTCAATCAGTTGAATGGATCCACAGAGGTGGTTCAATCTTGCGATGCAAGCACCTCAAACGAGCACTTAACCGACTAAGCTAAATCCCGGGCCTCGATATTTAATTAATCACCTTCATCAGTGATATGATGTCATCACGATTAGCACATATGTAGTTTGACGTCACACACTTCAATTAAATCTTTTCAAAATGTTACACTCAGGTGTACATGTCTTATTAACTTGTAAACAAAGGACCCACTGACAGCAAAAACTGTGTGTGTGTGTATATATATATATATATATATATATATATATATATATATATATATATATATATATATATATATATATACACACACACACACAGTGAAACTTCTCTAAACCAGACCCTCAGTAAACCGGAATTCCCTCAACACCAAACTTTTTTCACGGTCCCACGTTTTACGCAGCTTTAACCACTGAAATAAACCCCTGAAAACTGGAAACCCCTCTACTCTGAATACCGAACGAATTTCCGGGTCCCGTTTTCTTTATTCAATAAAATTTTTACCTCTGAAGACCAAACAATTAAAAACTCTGAAGGAGCGTCGCCTGTCTCGACCATACCAATTAGTTGTCAAAGTCGCGGTGTTACTAACTATACCAGATGGTATGCGCATGCTCGGTGTAGCGTGTCCGGGACATGTTTGAGCGTTTGTCGAACAATGCTCTAATTAGTCTCTGTTACCTAGATTTCGGTTAAGCCTTGTCATTCAATTAACACCTTTAAGTTTGTAACGGGAATAATCATGTGCACTGTGTTTATTGGGAATGAGATTATTACCTCTTCCGAACAAATTTATTGCTGGTTATATCTGATTATTTTACACGAGGACCCGACAAAGCAACCATAAATTTAATTCATTGCATTCTCATTGTCTCTGTTCCAGTTTATTTAGACAAATAAGTCTGCTTCTGTTTCCGATATGCTGCGTAGGTACGTCAATAGCATTTCATTTCCATATCGATTGTCAACATGTCCTAACGTTTGTTCACAAAAGCTCAACAATCTACATAAAGAGTTTCCACTTTAATTTGGTTATTGTTGGTTTATAAATGTAATTTAACACACATTTGTACCTTGGTAATATTAATAGTAAAAATGTAAAAAATGGTTATCAAGGCTGTTTCTTAAAACCTCAGTAAACCGAACACCCCTCTAAACCGAACATTTTATTCGGTCCCAAGGGTGTTCGGTTTAGAGAAGTTTCACTGTATATATATATATATATATAAACCAAGTTGATACATCAAAATGTCAAATGGGTTTATTGCATGGTTATTATGAGTAAGTTATAAGATAAAATATGCTATTAAATGGGATATCCCCAACAGTAATTACTTATAGATATATCTAAATTTGAAAAATATTTTTAAAAAGCCTAGAAATGTGCAAAGACGAGACACTGAATTATTTAAAATGTGACTACTATCCAAGAGGGTATTGGCCTTAAGGCTGGTATATACTGGGTTTGCCCCTCCAGAGCGAGTAAGCCCACTAAACTTCTTCCTTTTCTCACGAACTATTAAGCCCTATTCTAAACAAACAGCTCAAATAGCTGAGGTGTGTTCCAAAGAAAGTGGACATAAGAACGAAAATGAAGTTAAAACGGTAGGTGAGACACGTTGTCTAATATTAGAGAGGAATCCTGCTGCCACTACACAAGCTACTCATTCTAATGGTGAGCAGCAAATTACCATCTTTTTTGTTTGTGCTAAAACACCATATATTTTCAATAAAGTTTTTTAATTAAGAGAAAAAATTCCATAAAGTTTAAATAAAATTTCAAACAAAGGACAAAACAAATATCGATTTTTTCTTTGAACTCCTCCACCTTTTTCTTGAGATCACTAACAAGTTTTTCAATTAAGAGAGAAAAATTTCCATAAAGTTTAAATGAAATTTCAAACAAAGGACAAAACCAACCTCAATTTCTTCTTTGAACTCCTCCACCTTTTTCTTGAGATCATTAACAAGTTTCTGGTGATCTTTGAGCTTGGACTCGTAATGTTTGCGATGACTCTTCGCCAGTTCTATTTCATTACGAGTGTGCCCCTCCTCTTCCTACAAGTTTCAACAAACCAATGTTTAGTTTCAATTCTAGTCATTTGACATGAAAAAGTTTGTTTTTTGTTTAACGACACCATTAGAGCACATTGATTTATTAATTATCGGTTATTGGATGTCAAACATTTGGTAATTTTGACAAATAGTCTCAGAGATGAAATCCACTACATTTTTTCATTAGTAGCAAGGGATCTTTTATATGCACCATCCCAAAGACAGGATAGCACATACCATGACCGTTGATATACCAGTTGTGGTGACTGGAACAAGAAATAGCCCAATAGGCCCATCGACAGGGATTTATCCCAAACAAACAATGCATCAAGCGAGCACATGTTAACATGAAGACAAACAGTGTAGTCTTTTAACTCAACATTAAGTAAACCAGAAATCTCACCAAACAATTCTGAGGTTCTAAGTTCAAGTATATATTTTAATTACTAAATTATTTTTTTTTAGGGTGTGTGTGTTTGTGTGTGGTTTCTCGAACACAAAGACCCATGTCAGAGGCCTGAGTTTTTCACACTTGAGGTACCAAATAATGACTTTCAACCTAATGGCAAGTACAAATACAAATTAAAGTAATAAAAAGTAATCACTATTATTACCACAGCGGTCACTCATAAATATAGCCTAAACGTTAAATTTGCCTCACACTCCGAGTCAAATTTACACAGGGATTTATGACCTGTTTTAACTTATCCCCATGAGGTATTAAGGGCTGTTCCAGAACTGATCACATATGGGGGGGGGGGGGGGGGGGGAGAGGAGGAGGAGAGAGAGAGAGAGAGAGAGAGAGAGAGAGAGAGAGAGAGAGAGAGAGAGAGAGAGAGAGAGAGAGAGAGAGAGAGAGGCAAGAGAAACAGTAATTATCTTTTATGCATGGTGTGCTTGCAGCATCTTTTCCCGAACACAGGAAGGAAGAAATGAATGTTTCATTTAGCTATGCATTCAACACATTTTAATTATGATTATGTGGAGTCAGAGAAATAGACCACACAGATGAGTAAAAACCCACTGTCACCATGCAATGTGCTGCTCTTTTCGATTAGCAGCAAAGGATCTTTTATATGCAGTATTCCACAGACAGGATAATATGGCCTTTTGTTACACAATTTCATGGGCAGTGGGTCTAAAAAACCCAGAGTAATTTGTAGTCCGACCATGTGATCAACACTGGGACAGTGTAAACCTGTATTTGAAAATACAAAAGTAAAATATACTCAGTTCATTTGAGTATATCAAAAGTATATTTTCCCAGCAGTCTTCACAAATGTATAAAGCGCACCTCAAGAGGCTCAGCAATATCAGTTTTAGCTTTAAGCCGTTCTTCCACCTGCTTGAAAGCCACTTCACTCTGGTCTAACTCAGCTTTATATCGCATGTACATCTCCTTGGTCGACCCGGTTCGTTCCTCCAGTGTGGTGATTTGCTCAGTGTAATGTTCTACTTCTTCTTCCTGCAATAATAATTCGTCTTACATACAGAAAGGAATATTCATTTAATGATACATCAGCAAATATTAAACTACAGATATTTCAGCCCTTGTAATTAAAAAAAATTGGCCTCTGCAAAAACAAATGCTGAGAAAACAATAGTTTGCTTCAGTTAAAATTGGAGAAAACTTGGGTGTTTTCTCTTTTATAGATACATTACCTGTCCTCAAACAAGGGCACCTCCCCCCCCCACGCAAGTGGTCTGGTCCGAACATCCCAACAGCCAATGGGATGGCCTAAATTCTTCTACTGCATACTGCTCTCTAGTTCCGGTCACATGACTGTAACTTCCTTCTTTTTCCTTGAGCGCATTGCACAGAGAACAGGAAGCGGGGAGGCCCGGGCGGGATGAAATCTTGAGGACAGGTAATGTATCTATAAAAGAGAAAACACTCCAAGTTTTCTCCATTTCTTTAGACATTACCTGTCCTCAAACAAGGGCAGCATTCAACAGATGGTGGTGGGTGCCGAGATCCGTAGATGCTTGTGATAACTCCCCAAACAGGAAAGAGGCTGACTAGTGGAAGAATGAGGCCAACCCTGGTAAGCCCTCCTCCTAGGGATGCCCGTAACAGACCAATGCAGGTGATGCTAGTAACAACGACCAGAATGGTGGCATCCGTCAGCAGTGGCAGGTACGGCTCCCAGAACAAATGGACCAGGAGGCGGAAGCCACATCACATGCTCGTTCTGACAGGGTGGGAAGACGTAGCCACCAGGGATGCAGGTGTTAGGTAACCCCTCACGTATTGAAGTGTTATTTTGTTTAATAACAAGCGACAACCCAATGAGGTGCATCCGTCAGAATATTGAACTGAACAAGACCCCCGAGTGTTTTCTGTCTAGTACACCAAAGAACTGTTAGTTCAATAATGACAACAAATAACCACTGGTGCAGGGCTCTGACAGGGCACAACGCCAAGTCCTCAGCGTCCGCTGGACCAACGATAGAGGAGACGGCCTGCACAACATACGAACGAGGCGCTTGGTCTGGTAACTGATTCTTTGCAACAAAGTTCATGAGTAACCCCAAGTTGACCGCACGATGATCTCGGTGAAAACGTACCAAATCCACATCAAGAGCATGGAGTTCTCAGACATGGGCAGCTGTGGCAAAACCTAGTAAAAACACCGTCTTCCGCGTCAAGTCTTGCAGGGAAGAGGATTCGATCGGCTCATAAGGTGCGGTCGATAACGCTCGTAACACCAGATTCAGGTCCAATCTTGGTGGCCGAAACCGGTGTACTTGATTCTCAAGGCGAAACCCTTTGATCATCTTATGGATCTCAGGAATACCCGATAACTTCGTTCCAGTAGCGACACCACGAACAGTAGTGATGACCGAAACGTACCCAGCGATGGTAGACCCCTTCAATTGTAAAGCGGTCCGCAGATACAGCAAAAAAACCAGTGAGACGAGGTATCTGGATCGTCTGAGGTTTGAGTTTTTTTGTGGGTTTTTTCCGGACACCATCGGTGAAAGCAAAGCCATCTGACGTTGTAAGCCGCAGTAGTAGATGATCTGTGTGCTTTAAAAATGGCCGCCGTGGACTGCGAAGAAAAGCCTTTCTTCCTCAAACTCTTGGAGATAAAGTCCACGCGTGCAGTTGGAACAACTGCGGATGAGGATAGTATAGTCTTGATGTGGGATGCAACAACAGATGATCCCAGTCTGGCAGTGGTAAAGGATGCGGATCGGCAAGATGTATTAGATCTGGATACCACATCCTGGATGGCCACATCGGAGCAATGAGCAACAGGCGACAATGGTACAGCTGAAACCTCTGAAGCACCCTTGGAAGGAGGATTGGTGGAGGAAAAGCGTACGCGTCCATCTGTTCTCAGCTGATGGCTAAGGCGTCGAGATCCAGAGTTTCAGGATCTGGCACCGGAGACACGTAAACCCTCAGCTGATGGTTGAATCGTGTGGCGAAGAGATCGATGTTTGGTGTCCAAAGTCTGACGCACACCCATCGAAACGCTTCGGGATGGAGCATCCATTCTGTCGGCTGTCGAGACGACGGGCGAGGCAGCGTGTCGGCTAGCACATTGGAAACCCCTAATATGGTGAGACCAAAGTTGCAGCGGAATCTCGTCGACCAGCTTGTATAGACGATAAGTCAACTGCAGCAGACTGCTGGAGTGTGTTCCGCCCTGGCGATAAATGTAAGCCGCTGCAGTGATACTGTCTGTGGCTACCATGAGAGAGGCGCCTGACAGCATCTCTCGCCAATGAAGGATGACGTTGTAAACTGCCAACATCTCCAACAGGTTGATGTGTAGATTGGCTTCATCTGGAAACCACAGCCACCAACAGGGACTGGACTGCAGGGCGACTGGTAACCGGATCAGCAAATCTGCGTTATTGTACTGAATGCATGGATTCAGAAACAAACTGGATACCGCGACCTCTAAGTGTCAAATGTTGCACCAACGTCAAAATTACTCTTGCAATGATACTTCATGAAACAGTAATAGAGTGATTCAGGAATCAAGACATTGGAAACAGCGACCCCATGATACAGGCAAGAGCCAAGACAGCATAGCAACTCGCTACGCTATATGCCCGATATACGTGGAAGTGAAGCAACCGGCTAAAATCCACGGCCGTCACACCACCCGGTGCGAAACAGTAGCAGAGACAATCTAGACAGCATCGGTCACGAACTCTGGCGGTAACAACAGTGAACGTCAGTGAGTTGATAAGCCGCAATGAACCATAGGAAAACGGTGACGGTAAAAAAAACCGTACCACGTGATAGCAACTGGATGACTTCTGGATCCAGCAGAAGTAGCGACTATCTTGCATCGCCACCGGATATAGAGAACGATCCGCCAAATATGGCTGAACCTTCCTCGAACAAGAGAATATCGGTGCACGGGATCTCAACACAAGTGACCGGACCAGTAGACTGTCTTCGTCACCAACTCGGAACGCTTGTAACGTCGAACCCCTTCACGGCAAACAGCCGTATGTAGACCACAGGTCTGCCAAGATTACCGGCTTGTGCTGAAAGTCAAGAATGGATCGCTTCAGGCAAGTCGGTTGACGATAGTGTGCAATCGTAGTGCACATCGACGTCACGGAAGATATAAGGTAGACCAACATCAAAGTCAACAGCTGGAACAAGGCATATCCTCTGGCATCCTGCCTTACACGAGGAGTTATGGTCGCCAGGAAAACATCAAATAGGACAGCATGTACAAACATCTACGCTGAACTGAAGCCATCGACAGGACGTGCCAATCTGTAATTTCTAGGAAGGCCGGCGCCACACCGTTGAAGGATAGGTTGAAGACGCGATACGTTCGTTGTGACGAATGGGTAACGGCACAAACGAAGTCGACTCAAGTAAATCTCGACATCGGATCAGTCCTCAAACGGAAACCTTCTAGAATGGTGCCAGTGGACTGTGCAGTGACGAAAGCATATCATACACCGCAGCGAGACAATCTATCACAGCCATGTGGGTCACTGCGTCCGGATCTTCTATAACGGAAGGTGCCGACGCATCATCTGGAAAATCGCTCAGTAACCTGGCACAGGCAATTTGATCCAATGTACTGGCTGCAATCTGAAACACGGACCGTGGACGGTCCCGTCAGGAGCCGGTGTAAACCCTGAACGCCGGATCAGCTGCCGACTGGTGTGGACGGTACGATGTACACGGACCGGCAGGAGCCAGTGGAACCCTGGACGCTGTACCACTTCGATCGATCACAGGACGACGATACCGAACAGTGAGCCAATGACGCAATCTTCCAGTTCGTTACAGGGCTCCGTCTGCTTGCTGGAAGGAACGATCCGCACGGAATGCCGACATCTGCCGGTGGAACCTCCGTGGCGATCATCGAAACCAGACCCTTCTTGGCTGAAACCGGTGGATGGGCCAGCGGCGGTAGCATATCAGATATGACAGCCAGACGGTCCCTCAGTGACAGGTGGTCCGCTGCATCCAGATCTTCCAGCACTGCAAGAACCGATACATCATCAGAAAAGTCATGTAGCACCCGTGAACAGGCCAGTCGCTCTGGTCATGGCCCGATGGAGATACCGGAGAACCGGACCGTGGGCGGTCCCGTGTGGATACCAAGGAACGGATGACCACATCCTCCGGAGGGACATAAGTCGCTATCATCGGTGTCGGTCCCTTCTTGGATGGCGTCGGTAGATGTGGCAAGGACGGCAACATATCGCAGACGGCTGCCAAGCAATCCCTCATAGTCATATGGTCCGTAGAGTCGGGCTCTTCAATGATAGATGCCGCAGGCGCTTCATCACCAGTCTCGTAGAACTCGAGCACAGGCCAATCGATCTACCGTAATGGAAGCCGCCGGTTAAACACTCAGATGCCACATCAACTGAAGGTCGGCGCTGACGATCTGTGGAACCCGTACAGGTCGTGTGGAGCGGCTACGGTCCCGGCTCCGATGTGCTGAAGAGGACTTCCCCGCCGAAGATCAGTGAGCCTTGGAATCCGTGGACCGTCTATCTGAATGAGCCGGCTTCTTAGAGGGCTGCGTAAAGACCGCAGGCCTGTCATCCGAAGTCTTAGGTATCGGTGCAGCTGAAGAAGCTGCACCCCCTGAAGAAGGGACTGGAACCGGACCTGACCCCGAACCGCTGGTTTGGGTACGGTCGCCATCGACGTCATTGTTTCTTGAAGCATGGACGGCAAAATGGAGCGTAACACTTCCGCCACGGAGTCTGCTATGAAAGGCGAAGATTCCACCTTCTTGGCCCTCGCTGACACCTTCAGGTAAGCCGCGAACTCGACATCTGATAACCCCGAACAAGGTCGCATCTTGAAGTACAAGTCGCTGAACATTAACATCAAACATCAGACATGATAACAATTTTTCAATCTGTGAAAGAGAAAGAAAAAACCAACCATGACACAAACACAAAGCCGGTCAACAAAGACGCCATTTTGCAAATGGCGACCGACACGACAACATAAACAACATTTCATGTAAATAAACGCTTGGAAAATCAAGCGAAATACGCGAAAAGACATACGAAAGCTAACGAAAATGAAGGTGAAAAACATTTCACCCAAACACGAATACAAGACCAAAGGTATTATAAAAAAGTTGACTCCAAAACAGAATCAAGCAAAAGGACGTCCAGACCCTTTAGCGAAGAGAAAAAGAAGGAAGTTACAGTCATGTGACAGGAACTAGAGAGCAGTATGCAGTAGAAGAATTTAGGCCATCCCATTGGCTGTTGTTATGTTCGGACCAGACCACTTGCGTGGGGGGGCAGGTGCCCTTGTTTGAGGACAGGTAATGTGAAAAGAAAACACTTTGCAGTGGCAATTTGTTAAGTAAGCTACTATTAAACATGTACGCCAAGTTTTACTGTGGATTATTTGACCATATTCACTGAAGCTGCGTCAGCAAAAAAAAGGGTGAAATGAATCAATTGTATTTCAGGTTTTACTTCAGCTGAATTTTTAATATTATTTTCCCATGTATATGACAACATACCACAGCCTTTGTTGTACCCGTTGAGGCATTGGTTGAGAAGGGGTTAAAAATTGAGTCTATCTATTGTGATCAATCCTTGACTTGTCACACCCGAGGTGAACAGTCTACCACTGAGACACAAAATGACCAGTAAAAATAGCTGTACAGTTAAAGAAAACTGAAACATTACATACCAAAGTTGTCACATCTATTGGAGCGGGATCTTCCACACTTTTCAAGTCAGATATTTCCTGTGGGAAAAAAACAATCAAAAATCAAAATCAGATGTTGCAAGAAAATTTTAATACTGTTTGTTTTTATTTTTCAAACTTCCACCCTTTCCATGCCTGTTTGTTTGCTAATCTGTTGTTGGATTTATGTACCATAAACAAAAAACCCACCCAAAGTAATGAAATCAATATAGAATTTCTTTAAAAAAACTCGTTAACTTGTAGAAAGGCTTATATATGTCTAAATATTTAATAACATCTCAACATTTACAAAAGTATCAAAGAAAGATAAAGTTAGTTTTTGTTTAACAACACAACTAGTGCACATTGATTTATTCATCACTGGCTTTTGGATGAAGGTAATTTAGAGGAGAGGAAACCTGCTACATTTTTCCATCAGTAGTCAGGGATATTTTATATACACCATCCCACAGACACGCTAACACATACCACAGCCTTTGATATACCAGTCGTGGTGCACTGGCTGGAATGAAAAATAGCTCAATGGGTTCAATGAAAGAGATCGATTCTAGACTGATTGCACATCAGACAAGCACTTTACCACTGGGCTACATGTCACCCCAAATATCAAAGAATGCATTAGTAATTAATCCTTACACATCCGAGTTTCATCATAGCATCTCCTATTTTCATGATTTGAGTTTCACAACGCTTCTCTTCGAGAGAATTTTTGCGAATTTCCTCATTCAACTTGTGGCTAGACTGCTGAAGGGCTTCGTATTCTTTTTCCATGTTTCGAAGATCGTTTTGCAAGTTAACAATTTCATCTTCTACGTTTGCCATCAGCAGATTGGCCTTATCGCTATTTGATGAGTAGTATCGGAATGTAGGACTGCTGAACAGTTGATCTCCTGCTTTTGTAAACGCCTGAAACAGAAAATAAACAAGCATTCTGAGAGTAATGTTAAAGCAATACATGTTCTGTAACAAATGGGTAAATTGCCATGAAGTAAAGTTTGTTTTATTTAACGACGCCGCTAGAGCACATTGATTTTTAATATTATCATCGGCTATTGGACGTCAAACATATGGTCATTCTGACACTGTTTTTAGAGGAAACCCGCTGTCGCCACATAGGCTACTCTTTTTTACGACAGGCAGCAAGGGATCTTTTATTTGCGCTTCCCACAGGCAGGATAGCACAAACCATGGCCTTTGTTGAACCAGTTATGGATCACTGGTCGGTGCAAGTGGTTTACACCTACCCATTGAGCCTTGCGGAGCACTCACTCAGGGTTTGGAGTCGGTATCTCGATTAAAAATCCCATGCCTCGACTGGGATCCGAACCCAGTACCTACCAGCCTGTAGACAGATGGCCTGCCACGACGCCACCGAGGCCGGTAAATTGCCATTAAAGTCAAACTTGATCTGTAACAGAACATCATAAAGTTATACACCGAATTTTAGCTCAATATCTCATGGCATTGTGAAATTTTTTTTATCCAAAAAACTATATATGGGACAGAGGGATGGATGGATGAATAGATTGGTTTTTATGTTACCTACAAAAAGTACAGGATGTTGATTATGCTTCACGGTAGGCTTCTTGTCCAGATCAAGTGGTTCTGTTCAATGAGCAGAGATTTTCAACAAGTTGCAGTGGAAACCTTTATAGGTTCGGGGATAGGGGTGGGGCCCTGGGGGGAATTCATTAAACTTAAGCATGATGTGGGCTGTGACGGCAGGACATTTCTTTATTACTAAAATACTTATGTATAATTTTCAGGATGCTAATGTATTGTAATGTCTGGCCTCTCTCCTGCTGTGTAAATCAATGACTTGCAAGGTAATATCATCACACATGCTAAGAAAAGTTAGTGGATAAAATTTTAGTTTTCTTTTTCCTTTACATTTCATGAGGTAAAAACATTTTCTTTTAAAGTCACTGTAACTTCAGCAAATTTACCAAGAAAATATAGTGGATAAAATTTCATTTTCGATGGGTTTTTTTCCCCTTTACTTTTTATAAGGTGAAAAAATATTTTCTTTTCAAGTTACACACTTACCACAGTATTTTTTTCCATCAGAATTTATGGACATCTAAAAACACCATAGACATAAACTCAACTAAATTAATACGTTCACACTGTAAGTAGGACAAAATCTACTTCACTCACCTCCCTACAGTTCTGGGGTGGACTGTGCTGCATCAGCTTCCGTGCTTCTTTGTTGTCACCAATCAGGATGACACTTTCAATACCTCTCTGAAAATTAAAGTTTCTTTTATTTAATGACACCTCTAGAACATACTGATTAATCAATGATGAGTTAAACATTTTAATTTTAACACCAGATTATGATGAACCATATGACTGAAAGCCCTGCCCAATCTCAAAATAGCCCAGCTTATTGATATCAAAATTCCTCTGCCACAGATGGACAGAAATTTGTTTTAAGTTTAATTTATTTGAACTAGTCTTTTTCCTTAAAAATGCAATGGGCTATTCTTTCCCAATTAGCATCAAGATATCTTTTATATGCACTATCCCAGACAGAATAGTACATATCACAGCCTTTGTTACACCAGTTATGGAGCACTGGCTGGAAACGAGAAATAGCCTAATAGGATTAATCCTAGATCAGGTGAACTGAAGATCATAGATAGTACAATGTCAAGAACACACCTGATCTATGAGGATATTCGCCACCACTGGATCATCTACATCAATCATGTCCAACACTGTGGGATGTTTACTTCTGGCTTTCTGTAACATAGTCAAATGAAAAAACATTTGAAAAACATTCACATTAGCATTAAATCTTTAAAATGTTTATTTCTTACAATGGCCATTAAACCACAGGGTCTTTTTTTTTTAGACACTACTGTGTACTTTTTACTATTAAAAACATTTTTGACTGAAATCAGACATTACTTAGATTTTAAAGTTCAGATAATCCATTTCCGTACATCAAAAGTGTTTTTGGTCATCTTGGTGTTTCTGCCAAAAAGAAATTTTAGAATTTTGGGTATGGGGGCCTCCCCAAGAAAGAAAATGGGTTAAGTTTAGGGTTAGGGTTAAGAAAATCATACAGTAAACAATTTGGGTATGGCGCCATACCAATTTTACCCTCTGGCAGAAACACTGCATGATATGAAGTTTTTATATTTTTTCAAACAAATGTGCATCCGAGAAATAATGGTTGTGGAGACGAGCTCTAGTCTACTTTGTAAAGGTATTTCAACGTCACATATGCTTGATTCACTCTATTGTAACTTTATCCAAGGATGTTACAGATTTGTAGATTAGCCAAACTTACTGTCCATTTTTACGGGTTGAAACTAAGGTCTGCGACTTTAAACAGAATTACTGGTTATCAACAATAACAAATTACTGCTCTGTATCTAAGCATTTCAGATTTACTGTATATTAAACTTGTTACCAGTTCATTGAACTTATGTTCTGAGTGGAATCATTTTCATATAAAAGCTAAAACTAGAGAAACATGAAAATTATTTCAAGAGGGTTGTAAAATTGACACAAACTGGCATCACATTTAATACAAGTTCAAGTTTGTTTTGTTTAATGACACCACTAGAGCACACTGACTTATTAATCATCGGCCAAGTTTAATACAAACAAAAATGTTGAACTGTATTGGTAATTAATTTATTGACTAATTAAATAATAAACACGAAAATCTGCTGTTTCAAGTAATTTGTGCTAAAATGCTATATTGGAACAATAATTTATTGGAACAATGATTGAAAATATATGTAAAGTTTAAAAAAAAAAAAAAAAAAAAAAAAGATTTTGTAAACTGTACAAATAGTGAACAAACAAGACTGACAAATTGTGACAGGAATCATTTCAAATCTCATTTTGTTTAACTTATTTTTTTGTTTACTAATTAAATTAAGGACATCATTACACAATGAATCAAACAAAAAGGAAATGGGTGACCTGAATATGTTTTTGTGTAACCAATAAATGGCTTGTGCACATTTTCACTTCTCAGAGGCCTGGACAAATCAAAGAAATGTTCAATGTACTATTCAGAGGCAACATTTAATATTAAGGGTTGTTCCACAACTGATCACGGGGGAAGGGGCAGGAGCCAATCTTTTTTTTGTTGTATACTTGCCACTCCCAAAATAAAATTATCTTTAAAAGTTTAGACCCACCAAGCACAAAATAAGAAGTATACTGCCTCCTGCCATTTGATCAAATCTGAACCGTAAGAAAATTATCATTGAAACACTTATACAAAATACAACAAAGATTAAGTAGAAAAAGAATACTTACAAATCTTGAGACATCATGAATACGGTCCTGAAAAAGTGAAACATTATTTCTTAAATTTGAGGTTTTACAAGTAACAGTTTACAAGATCTTAAGTGTTTTTTTTTTAACAACCAATTCTGATCACCTATTTCATTCATCTTCTTATGCAGTAGAATGCTCACATCATTACTAGTCATAACAATGTGTAGAATGCAACAGTAATGGACTGCGAGAATGTGAGTTATATCAATTTTTGACACATTTTATATAGACTGGTTTCTCACTGCTGTATGAGCAACACGTTTATGGAGAAAGCATATAAAAAGATCTCTTGCTGCTATCAGTTACAGAAGGGGCGGGACGGAGCCCAGTGGTAAAGCACTTGTCTAATGTGCAGTTGGTCTTAGATCAATCCCCGACAGTTTTAACCAATGCTCCACAACTAGTGTAACAAAGGCTGCACAGTATGTACTAACCTGTCTGTAGGATGATGTACATAAAATATCCCTTGCTTCTAATAAAAAAGAAGCAGCACATTGATAGGCAGCAGTCAGGGTTTTTACTAATTATTTCTGTGGTCCTTCTCCACATCCATCAATAATTAAAATGTGTCGAGTGCATCATTAATTAAAACATTTCTTTCTTTCTTTTAGGAGTAGCTCATGTGATTCAAATGTGGAGTTTTTTCTCAAACAAATAATCCTGGACATACTGCCCAAGCATCTGAGTTGGGTGTAAAAGAATGGAAAATCTGTTCAATGACACCTCAGCACATTTTAAACTACAGCTACTTGGTGTTGACTTTATTCTTGAACTTTACCTGGATTATAAACATGAAAACTGATCATCATACACTCACATGGAACTTTGAGACAATAATAGCGGGACGGGGACCATCCTTGTTAGTTTTCTCAAAAATTTCCTGCAGCACCTTCTCGTCATGGTAGTCTGTGCAGCAGAATGAATACAGCAGAGAACGCAGGCACGTCTCCACAGCCAGGGCAAACTGTGGGTTTTTCAGCTGAAAACACGCTCCTGAATAGGTGAACAAAAATTGTTAGAAAAATTGGAATGCTTAGAAAATGCACTTTAGTTATAGAAGATATTTTTAAAATAAATAAAGTACCAAAAAAAAAAAGTATATGTATATATATTATATTTTTTATGGATGTTATTTATTGTATGTGTTTGGAGGTTTTCAAGAAATGTTTTTTATAAACACATTTAAAAAAAAAAAATCCAAAGAAATGTGAACAATATAACAACATTCATTAATTGATAGACTTTTATTTATTTAACCAGAGTAAAGAAATAGATGCAGATGAAGTGGGAAAAAATAAATTCTTAAAATGTACATTGTTAGTGAAAAAGGTAACTAATCAAAGGAAACTTCAAGTGTTTCCTCTTTTCATTAATCCATAACCCGAACACACTCTCACAACATTGAAAACCACCCCTACCCCATCCAACAAATGAATACAATAATTTGGTACATATTTTGAAACCAAAGTTCTCCTCCTCCCTGTATTGCATTACATACCTATGGGTCCTTTTGGTTTCTTGTGGAAAAGGCCTTTTTGTGTGAATTCATCAATTTTTTTCAGAACGTTAGGAATGTAAGCTCCAAATCTCTTCAAACGGTTTCCCTTGGCAGCATTCAAAGTCTGGAGTTGAGTTTTTATCTGATTTATGTTCTGCTGCATTCCCTGTTCATCTCGACTGTAAAACACAAAATGATATCCACATCTTATTCTGAAAAATCATTTGGCAAAGTCAGTTGATTATAAAATAGCATGAACTATTAAAATATGTTCAAACACGTTTTAATCATCTATAAACATACCAGACCAGCAAGTACTATATATCAGATAATAGCTGTAGTTTGTGTACCAAGGTGTTATTAAACATTTATTTCCTTTCCTTTTCACAAACACATTAATGTAACCAGAGCAAAAGATGTGCAGTAATACTGTAAGCAAAAATCTGAAACATTTTTGTATTATTATTTTTTATGTATCACAAAAGTTAAAATCCTATTACTGCTTTTATCATTTAAACTTTTAGGCTACTAATAATAAATACTATTAATTTTTTTTATCATTTTAGATTCTGAATTTACCCTTTCAGACTATGGAACAGGAAATCCCATTAAAAAAATCACTGTACAGATTACAGAACGGGAAATTTTGTTATGTGTTTTAAGTTTGTATTTACTGCCAAATTTATCACAGGTTGACATGCGCAATAGAGGCAGTGCTAACAACATCCTGTAGAAGTTTTACATGATTTGCTGTGAGAATGTGCTCATTTGTTCGGAACTTTTCAGCTTATTTGGTATAACTGTTAACTGCAATGGCAACATCCATTTTCACTAAAAATGACTGCGATAGTGATGTTTTATCGGAATGTGAGAGTGATAATTCCCATGGAATTCCACTAAGTGATATACTATAACGAATTCAAGATGACATACCACTTTCGAAATTTGCACATGGTCGGAGAGCGAGTGATGACGAGATTGTTGACGATATAGCAGTTTATTGATTTACATAGAAATCTGTTGTTTTTATAACCAGTGATTTTTTTTAATATACCTGTATATATATGTATAATAATGAGCTATTTCTCATAGAAAATTGATTTATGTTTACAAATATGCTTGAAACAGTCTTCTACTATAAATAATAAATGTTATCATCAAATAACCATCTGTAAATTTATCCTTTGTTGAACTATCAAATATATCAATTCCTGGGGCACTTTGAAGACAATAGGTTAAAGAGTCTGAAAGGGTTAATATAGACCATAACAAGCATTCTGAGAGTACTGTTAAAGAAACACATGTCACTTACTAGGCTCAACACATTTTTTGTACCTCATTATTTCAAGGGCATGTCAAAAATGTGTAAATAGCCATGAAAGTTAAACTTGATCTGTAACAATACATGTTAAAGCTATACACAATATCTCAGCTCAATATCTCAAGGCATTGTGAAGAAGAAAAAAAAAACACCCGGAAAACTATATGTGGAACAGACGGACAGACAGAAAGACAGAAGGATGGAGATGAAAACTATAGTTCCCTCTTGTTGGACCGGTTGGGGACTAATAAGTGATGTGTAATGGGATCAAAGAATTATTAAATAATGACATCAGTATAATTACATACCGTAGATTATACAAATCTGTTTTGTATTTGCTCACAGCACTATGGAACTGTTCCTGCTGGTGCTGGGTGACTTTCTGTTGAGCATCCAAAGACTGCAGTCTCTCTTCCAGGGCTGAAATCTTTTCTTCCCTCTCCAAACGGTCTTTCTCGTAATCATGCTGAGCACTGAAAACAAGAACAAAAAAATCAAAACAATAAAAAATATAGTGTACATGTCTATTCTGACTCCACATTAGTTAAAAATTAGATCTCTAGCAAAAAGAATAAATGGAAGACTGCAACTATATTTTAAGAGTGGGAGGAAGGATTTCCTTTCTGTAATGCTCTGACAGCATTTTACTATCTTCTAGGGAATACAATCCAGACAGGGAAGTTATATAAAATAGCCAATAGCTGCTGATCCGAGGCGTTCTTCAACGTCATTTGTCTTCCGATATGCCTATGTAAATCAAGCCTTTAAAAAAAAGAAGATGCAATATGTTTGTATCAAACGTGATTGCCCACATGTACTCAACACCAGTTAAGAGATTTCAGAACACCATTTCCAAAATAAACTGCTCACCTTTGTTTTAGCTCCTTGATTCTTTCCAATACTTGATTTCTGTCCCGAGTTGCAGTACGTACTTCTTTCTCTGCTTTTCGGACATCCATCTGTAATTACAAAATATTTAAAAACTAAAAATTGGTTCATGGGTCTCAGATGTTCTAAATTTTAAGTTTGTTTTGTTTAAAGACACCACTAGACCACATTTATTTATTAACCATCGGCTAAAGGATGTCAAACATTTGGTAATTTTATCATATTGACATAGTGAGGAAATCTGCTAAATATTTTTCATTAGTAGAAAGGTATCTTTTATACGCAGCATCCCATAGACAGGATAGCCTTTGATATACCAGGCCTTTGAAGTAGCCCAATGGGCTCACAAACTTGTATCAAAATCTTGTTCTAAATCTTGTGCAGTCCAATAAACAAACCTAATGATATTTATATCATTTCAACTAATAGCCAATTACAACTGATAAAATAAAGTGATGTAAGATTACGGTTAATACAAACCTCTGCTTTCTTTGTTTTCTCTTTATTCTTTTTGACTTCTTGTTTAGCTTCAGAAATCAATGGCTCTAATGCTTTCAGTTCTTCTGTTACCACCCGGATCTGCTCTTCTATATGCTTGTGCTTTTCAGTTGTTTCCTCCACCTTTTTCTAATACAAACAATTAGAATTCATCAATATATTGGTGTGAACATTTCGGCAACTCTTAAAACTTTTTCAATAATGTTGATATATGTAAACAAGGGCTTGAACTAATGCATTAATAATAATCTTGAAAAAGTTAGTTTTCAAACAATTAAATTACCTGTATTTAAAAAATGGTGTTTCACTTTTGGACAAAAAGCCCACATAGATGAGATGTGGACCCTGGACAGCATGCATGACCTTAATTTGATGAACAACCCATATCCTGTTTTTAAAACATCTTTTTCAATATGTATCCATACCTTAGCTTCCTCAGCTTTTGAAACAAACTTAGGCATCCGATTATCTTCTTGCTGTAGCTTTTTCACTAAAGGATCCAGGCCCTAAAAAAACAAATATCGGAAATGAAAGCATATCCAGAAATTTAAATGGAATATAATTTTTTTGCCAAAATTATATATTAACAGAAAAGCTATATTTATAAATTTATTTGATATTCAAATTTTAATAGGTGTTATAAATTAATTCATCAAATCTGAAATAAAAAATTAAATGCAAAAATTAATCATCCTAAAGAATGAAAAATAAACAAACCCTTTCAGTTACTCATAACAGATCAAAGCAAAACCTACACACCTTTTCTTTTTCACAGACAAAAGCCCAGGCCATCTCATGTTTGAGTTTTTTAACTTTATCTCGCAGCTCTTCCAAAGCATCAAGGGCTTTAAATTTCTGCTCCCATTCCAACACCTCCCGTTCCAGTGACGGTAATGTCTAGAACAAACATATTATATCAGTTTTTGATACCGGTTAACTTTACTATCCCATCTTTCAGGAATCTCAACAGCTTTTATACAAATACAAAAATACATATTTATCCAAAAATAAACATGGTACTGGTAACTAAAAGCATCACTTAAAGATATAAAAATAAATAAATGCTTTATCAAATGGTGCTTATCTAGCACCCAACACATCATACTCTAATAAGAAGAATTAAAGACAAATTTATACATGTTCAGACTGCGATTTACCATTGAATTATAACGTAAGCTTCAGCTCAACAAATTTAAAATCTGCCTAACATGAAACAGGGTTATGCAAAAAAAAAAAAAAAAAAAAAAAAAAAAAAGAAAAAAAAAAAAAAAAAAAAAAAAGAGAGGAATTCTGCATAATCTTTTCGACAAAAAATATGAAAATGAGGATCACACTTTTACGCCAATATCAAATTTATGCATATATTTATAAATAGATGAACATGGGGGTTATAGAATTCACATTTAATTAAGTTTATTACAAAAATACATTTGAAAAATTCAACAAATTCTGCTTACTTTTTCTTTCTGACTAATAATCTCCATGGTGATTGCCTTCTGCTCATTTGCTGCTGAATAATCAATTCTCATCTGCTCCAGTTGAGTAGCTTTCAGAAAAAACTAGAAAATAAAGTACAATAAATATAGAAGATAATGCAACTATCATGTACATATGGCCAAATCTATGAAATTTAAAAAATCTGGTTTTCTAATGACAATTTAAAATTACTAAATATCCCTGGACACATTTGTGAAATTGGCACTGGAGTTAAGTAATGAAGTCATTTCAAATTGAAATTCACTAGTTGTAGCTAAAATTATTGTTTATCCAACGCTTAAGTTATATTTAGTGAACTCCTTTTATTCATGCCCTTTAGGTTAAAATATAGTTCATTTATACAACCTGACCATTATATATACAATCCCAGATGATAGTTTGCAACTGTGGAAAAAATAATGTTCTAAAGTTGTCTTTTTAATGACACTAAAAGAAACCCATCCCTACCAAAATATAATTTAACACTTTCTATCAAACATCATTTATGAGCAAAAAACTGGATATTTTGCATCCAACACTACCAAACAAGTCCACACACTTTACAATGTGTAAAAAAAGATAGAAGAAAGTAGATTGTGAAGAACAAGTTACCATATATTTGTCTTTAGGACTTTTGGAATTGAGGAAGTTACGACTCGTCTCCTGGTTGAGAATGGCGACTGGGTTGTCAACTTGGATGTTAAACTGATCCAAGATGTGGTTAAGCTCATCACGTTTGTCAGATACCAAATTTCCTGTAAAATGCATATCCAGATTATTACCACATTCCAAACAAACAATGGTGGTGATGGTGGTGGTGGTGTGTGTATGTGTTAGTGTATGTGTGTGTGTGCGTGCATGCGCACCATGATTTGAAAAGGTTTTTAAAAGGATTAGAAGAGTTTCTTGATACAATATAATTTACATGTAAGTTGTAAAGTTATCATAGACATACAGAATATTGTATCTTTAATATCTTTAATAAAATGAAAGACATTTAATGATGCATCAATACACAGCTGGCTAACTCAACATTTCATAAAATACACAAAACTACACAAGCTTATAGGATTTTCTGCGTAACTCATTAAGAAAATAAGATTACAAAATGTTTTAGGCAAAAGTTAGTAGCTATGAATTAGGCAGAGATAATGAAGGCCTACTCTTGACAAAAATTACCTTTTTTAGATCTCAAAACATATTTGCTGACTCCATCTCTGGTGAACTTGCGTTGGACGATAATGGTATCACCATACATATGTGGTTTATATGCATCTAAACCTCGATTACGAAGGCGGACTTCAACTTCTCCAGTCCTTGATTATAAAACAAGAAACTTTAAAAATGAAAAACAGGAATAACCTCCATATTGACTCCAATAAAACATAAATCTATAAATCGATTTTTTTCTCTCCACAATTTAAAAATTTAATGTAAATAATATGGTCCTAACTTACATAATTAGGAATATCCTTTAAGGCAACACACCACCATCTGTCATGTCATTACTTGTTGTAGCAGCTTAATATGGTCGGGCATAGGGGCCAAATTTCTGATATGCTTTTTGGAATCTTTATTTGATGATTATACATAGGTTGACCTCTGTAGTATTTAAATAACCCATTGGTTTGAAGTAACTTGTTATATGTGTAGTACTAACCGATAACAACTGTTGCCAGTGGTATAGTGCCATTGTATTGATTTAGTTTTATGGTCGACCCATGTTGATTTTTTTTTACACGGTATATGTCGGTTGAGAGCACTCCCTAAAATTAGTAGTCACATGACCCTCTCAACACTGTTGTATTTTTCACAGAATATATTCTGATATAGAAATTGTACTGAACTGCATGGAGTAATTAATGGTAGTGTGTAACCTTAATGACAAAACTGAGTAGATGTATTCTCCAATAAGAACATTTACAACATCATGTCTCCTTCTACAGACTCTAATCTTACCGACGAAAGTCGCCATAATATTTTGGACCTAATCCGATTTCAAAAACAAATCACACAACAGACGTGTTTAATGTCTTAGCTCACTTGGCACCTTGTCTCTGTATGTTGGTGTAGTTCATCATTCAGTGTTTTGCATTTACCATAGTTTGACACCCAATAGCCGATGTATTTTTCGTGCTGGGGTGTCGTTAAACATTCATTCATTCATTCTGTATGTCGGACCGTGTTTTACTTTGGCACCAGACTGTACATCGACGTATGTCGAGCTGTTTGCTGTGACCAGTCAAGCATTATTAATCCTTGGCCACATTCAATTCAGTAATACCAGAAAATACTAATTAATACTTTCATTTAACGTAACAGCATATTAATCAAATACTCAATAATATCACATTTTTAATTAAATATACAATTGTTTTGTTTAAATTTTATTACCAGAAGTAGTATTTTATATATTGAAAAATAACTGTATAATTTGGAATTATTTTCGATTAAACGCGGAATATGGCGAAATGTTATGAAATGTACGAATAAATATTGACTTCGCCTGTTTATCAAACTTCTCCCCTTTCTTGTTGGAAGGGAGAAGTCACTTGAGTCACTTTTATTCAAACAATTAAACCATGATTAAATTATACCTGAAAAAATAAATTATTAACGCAATAAATCAAACATTCAATATATGCAAATATGCTGAATGGAAAAATATATTTAAACATCATAAATCAATGATCACAGAAGTTATTTTAAAACATTTAATAGATACTGTTAATTGTGTCCTGTATTTGCCACTCTCATGAAAATAAATAATTACAAGAATAATGTCACCACTGCACCAGAGAGGAACAGCAATCGTAGGGTTCTGATAAAAAGAGACACATATAAATATTTGAGAAAATTAAACAATTTCACTCACTGTTTCCCAGTTTTAATAAATCCCTTGATGGTGCTTCCTCGACTTGTTACTGATGCCTTTCCTCCAAGACCAACAACCAATGCCGTAACCACAGCACTTTTTCCACCTAGAAACAATATATATATATTTTTTTTTTTTTTTTTTTTTAAATTCATAATCATACAGTTAATACAACTTTACATAACAGATCCAATGTTTTTAAATAAATATATGAATGTGAAATGTATACACAAAATACTAATAACAATATCAATAATAGTCCTGTCCTTAAACAGTCCTAAAAACAGTATTCAAAATACAGAAGAAAAAAAGTCCACCCCCACAACATATGGACATTATAAATTAAAAAGATCTATACAGTTGGATCTCGTTATCTCGATCTATGTAAACTCATTATCCCAGGCTAGTTTCATCTCAGTCCACAGTTACCTCAAATCTTGGACCATTTTGTTCGTTCCCTTCAACATCGAGATAACAACATTTGACTGCATATATATAATTAATCCTTGAATAAATTGTGACATATAGACCAGAATTTTACAAACTTATTGTGGCAGATGATGTTTTAATATTGTGTAAATATGTAATTTGTTATTTTAATATTTCGCAGGTATTTGTCAGATATTGTCAGTTCTAGGAGTCCTACGACTAAGTATAACAAACTACTAAATGTTTTAAATTATTTCTAAAAAGGAATCATATAAATATATTATATCAATAACACTTAATTCTTCAGCGTAAAGATATGTTTGTATTTTAAACATCAACTTATTTTAATATTTCCACTATCATAATTGTACGAAGATATGCGTGTATGATTTATGAGTGTATGCTGTGCCAATGTTTTATTTTGTTGCAGGTTCGTAAGCATCTGTAGTTTATGATGCTTAATAGTTTATAATTTATTCCCCAGGTTTACACACGCTTGTTGATCACCGGCATTGTTTACGCTCGTGTACCACATACAGGGTATGACATAGTTAGTTAGTAATCAAGCAGTTATTTCAATTAATTATTAATCTTAAACTTCATTATAACATAATTGTAATATTTAATATAGTAAGTATTTTTTTATTCTGACAACATTCCACAGTAATTTATTTTAAGTCAATTAGGTTAATGTATTCACTAAATCGCAACCATTTGTTATTCTTGTAATTACCTCCCCTTGGAATTGATTATCCCGATATCTATCATATACATGTAGGTGTGGACCAAAATGTTATTCAGGTTTAGTTTAATCAAACAGATTGTTTGATTAGGAAGATATTATAGTTTTAGTAGATGTTACTTATAACCGTGACATTAATGGGATACGAATTGAAATGTTAATATATATTTTTTTAATATTGATGACCTGTGATGGACATATTTTTATGATGTTGTGATTGACATGTATGATCGAACTATTTTTATGACGATGATTTTTATGACGCATACATGTAATTATTTATAATGAACGCCTGTTATATATTGTATAGTTTTTATTCTTGCAGGGCGTTGTTTGCAATGAATAATGAACTTTATGAAGTAAATCATTTCCAAACGTCGTGACGTGTTGTTTTCGTCCTTTGAACCCTGTTACAAATTGGAGCCGACGTAGGGACATCAATTCGTTTGGACCTGAACATCGTTGGAATGCCACAAGTGTTGTGAAAACTGTTGATAGTGATACAGACTGTGATTGAATGGTATTTAGCTAGCTAAATGTAATCTTTGTCAATTCCATCATGTATACTTTGGCGCCTTGAATATTTTTGTTGTGTGTGTGTAAATTTATATTTTTGGGGGTTTATTTTTTTTATGTGAGCTCACAATAATTATTGCCATTGCAATTGATGTACATGCATTGTGTATACATTTTTTTTACACTTTAATATTTTTTTTTACTGACATTTATTGATTAGATTTGGATTGTGATTTTTCAGATACAATTTTGTCAGTTTTTTGTTAGTCCATCTTGTACTTAGCTGGTCTACACATTCCCATTTTTTGCCTTAAACAAAAATATTATTCTGTAGTTTCCCATTTTTTTTTGCTTTAAACTAAAAAATTATTTCTGTAGTTTTTTCCGGTCTTTGTACCCATATATTCCATTTATTGTACTTGACTTGCCTGCTAGGTTTCCCATTACCCATTTACCTTTCAGTAGTAAACAACTTTGTTTTTGAGTTAAGTATTCATGTGTTTAGAGATTGTGTGTTTACCTTTCAGTAGTAAATACTTTGTTTTGAGTTATCTCCCCTTCATCTTATATATTTTTTATTTTTTATTATTATTTTTTTACGCTGTTTAAGTATTCAGTGTGTTTCCCCTCAGGTATGTATCGGTAAGGCTGATAATGCTTGAAAGTGTGAGTTGCCCTTAAAAATTAAAGACAACACTTACTAATTATTAAATTATAATAATTAATTAATTATAAATTTCACTTAGGTAGAATTAACTACTAGTTATTAAATATTAGTATAGTTACACATTTTGAAAAATAATTAATAATTTACACATGCATTTAAGTATATTGACTGTTTGACCATGGACTGAAGATAACTACAGTACATTTGCACAGCACTTAACATTTTTTTTTTCCTGCACATTTGTACTTTGTAGTAGTTTATTCCTATAATTATTATTTGTACTGGTGTTGTTTGACACAAGTGCATTTGTTCTTTTCCTGAGTAGTTTATTCCTATAATCATTATTTGTACTTGTGTTTAACACAATTGCAATTGGAAAGACCAATTGTATGTGAAATGAAAGTGTTCTGTAAGACTACTGCCCAACTGTGTTGAGTTTGACAGTTTACACTAACTTCAGTACTAGCTATACTGAAGTTATTTGATAAATACACAATTGCTATTTCGCCATTTAACTGATAACACTTTAACAGTTTGGTTTCATTCTGTTTATAAATTTTTGATTTGTTTTCCAGATTTTGTCGGTGATAACCAAAGTGTAGTTTTGCCTCATCGAACCACACTTTAGAATTGTTTATCCATTTTTTTTTAATTTGTGACATTTCTTCGGGAAATTTATATTGCGACTTGTTGTTGCTTGCATTGTCGTGTACCATATTCCAATAATATTTATTGGTGTCTGCTGTCTGTAAGTCTGTCAAAGCTGGTGATAGATCGATTATTTTCCTGAGTTGAATTTTATTTGACAAATAGCTGAATTTCATTCAGCATACCCATTTTGGACTTGTGGCTTGTCTTAGTTTTGTGATATTTTTAATATCCATTTGAGACAGGTTTTATATTTTTGGACTTGTGGTTTGTCTTGGTTTTGTGATATTTTCAATATCCATTTAAGACAGAGGTTTTATATTTGAGTTGAAATTCTAAGAATTTCAGAACACTGATGAATGTTTTCATATTTATGAAGACATATACTGTTTATTCTCTTTAAAATAAACTGGTTTTCTTGTATATTTGGTGATCTTGGATTGGAGTTGACTGTGTTCATAGTACCATCTATTTGGGAATTGTTTATATTCAGTTTTATTGTTTTATCAAGTTGATTTGATCTTCAGCCATGGAACTTGATGAACAACAGATTGGAGAACTGGTCAATGTGTTTCATAAGATGGGGTTGGAACCCAAATTGGATACATCTGACAGTTTAAAGACATGGATTCATGGTATGTCGCAACAGCAAGGATCGCTTTTAAAGACTGAGGATCCTTTGCCACAACCACCACCACCCAAGGAATCTGCTGTTTTCCCACGTTTTCCAAAATTATCCTTCTTTAGTGGTGATAGGCAGGGAAAAGATACTACTTTTGATTTGTGGACATACGAAGTTAATTGTTTAATTCAGGACAAGGCTTACGGTTCAGAGGTCATCAGTCAGGCCATCAGACAATCACTTAGAGGGGAAGCTGCTCGGGTTGCCATGAGATTGGGTCCTAAAGCTTCAACTAAGGATATTTTGGCAAAACTTGGAAATTGCAACAAGAGAATGCCACGCTTTTTGTTACATTATAATATAGACTCAGCTCCTTTTGTATCCATGTAAAATCTGGGATGAGACACTTTAAATGACTTTTAAATATTAACTGTTTAGTTATTAATATAATAGCATTAATAGGATCATTGTTACTCATCTTAAATCCCAAAATTATATTTTCTTTTGTAAAGTTCATTATTATACCAGTTTTTTGTTGCATCCAAAGCTTTAATTGTTCCCAAATATGCCAAACGCCATTACATTCCCAAAATAGGTGTATTAGTGTTGATATTTCATGTTTACAGAAGGAGCAAAGAGGTGAATCAATAGATCTATGTTATGTAAAAACTTATTTGTAGGCAATATCCTATGAATAATCTTGTATTGAAACCATCTTAATTCTGTAATATCTGTGCAGCAAAAGGTATTGTATTTACTGTTTTCCAGTCATCATCATCATATTTAAAATTTAATTATTTTTAAATAATCCACTGTCAACAACCTTTCCTCCAAGACCAACAACCAATGCCGTAACCACAGCACTTTTTCCACCTAGAAACAATATATTTATGTTAATTACAATTATTAGTAATAATATATATTTTTTTTAAATCTATTTATTTATTATTATTATTTTAGAGAATTTAAATTTGTTTTACTTGTTTGATTTTTGGAGGCCAAAATAAGAATATGGGACATGATTTAGGATCCTCATTTATGAACTTAATAACATTGATAAAATTCATCTTTCTCATCTCTAATTTAGTTTTTATGACCTCTACAAATCACACTATTAGAGAAAAGGTGTCAGGCAACTTACTTCCATTTCTTCCTACGATAAAATTGACATGTGGACCAAAGTTCACTTCCAAGCGACTGTGACACATGAAGTTTTTTAAGGATACTTTCTCGATAATTCCAACATCTGCTTCCTATACAAATAAACAAACAATATTAAATCACGATTTAATAAATATTGCATTAATTTAATGCAGATGAAAGTAATATTAGGATAATTAAATGTACAAATACCAACTGATTTACATAGTAAAGAAAATAGCATTTAATTTTTTTTAAACAATATGAAATAAGCACAAAAAGGCTTGAGGGTCTAAAAATTTGCAGTCAATCAAAACAATGAAAATGTGCTGACACGTAAGTGAAGTTGAAGGATGCAATAACTTGGAAATTGAGCTCAGTGAAAAGTGGTGTTACAGCTTTTGGATGTACCATTTGATGATGATTTTGAAATAGAGAAAAAATGTTCCATTAGTAGTAAGGAATCTTTTATATGCACCATCCCTCAGACAGGATAGCACATACCACAGCCTTTGATATACCAGTCATGATGCACTGGCTGGAATGAGAAATAGCCCAATGGACCCATGGACAGGGATCGATCCCAGAAAAAACACAAGTGCAGTGGTAATTTTCAAAAAAATTACTTGCCACAGGGCAAGTGCCAATCAGATATTCACTTGCCCCATATATTTTTCCACTTGCCCATACTTCTTAAGGTAACCAACTGTGTTACTCCTATTTAATTTAATACAGTGCTTAATAGTGTAATAATCTTGAAACTAACTGGTTTAACTGCACAAATAAAGAATTTTGCCAATAGATTACAACACTTACCTAGGAAGTACTAAATATATATGTCTGTCCAGTAGTATCAACTGTCTTCTCTATTTGTTTATTTAAACTTTATTTTTAAATAGTGTCCATTTGTTGATTTAAACTTTGTTATTTGTTTGGTAGTGTCCACTTGTTCATCTAAATATAATTACTGTGTCGATGTATGCCTTAGTGACCACTTGTATGGCCGTGGATGTTGTGAGATCCCTTTCCACTCGTGAGCCATTCTGTTATGGCTGGCATTGGTTCAAAGATGTTTAGGGATTTTGGCCCATGTGTCATTATTGTATGTATATTATTTAACATTCTTTGCCCCAAAACACTTCTCTGGAGTGTTTTTACCCTGTTAATAGCTGAGAAAAGTCTGTCGCAAACAGTCGTGGCTGGGCTCAAAGTAAACATGAGCTCCGTTACTTTGCAAATGTTTTTAAAGGGACATTCCCGAGTTTGCTGCATTGTAAGATGTTTCAGACTAATAAAATATTTCTACGATTAAACTTACACATTAAATATATTTTCTTGTTTAGATTATCAGTGTCTGTATATTCAATGTGTTTCTGGTCCTCTTAATATATGTAACAAGCCCAGACAGGATTTTGTCTTCAAATAATTTCATACGTACGAAAAAATCCTTTTCAGGAAATAAAATGAAATTTAACCTAGTACAAATATTAGAACGATCATAAACACTTTTAATATACAGGCACTAATATTTTATGTAGAAAAATATATTTGATATGTAATTATTATTACAATCGTCAAAAAGTCTCTGTTAGTCTATAACATCTTAAACCACAGCAAACTCAGGAATGTCCCTTTAAATAATGCAAGCTTGGTAAACAACAGCCGGGGAAGGGGGTGGGGGGTGGGGGGTGTACATCGATTGCAGCCTTGTATTTTTAACTTATTGAGCATAATTTATTTGTTAAAAATTATTAATAAAAAAAAAAGAAAAAAAAAGAGAATATATTCATGTATGCCTTAGTGACAATTATGGCGTAGGGCTAATGAAATATAACTTCACCTTACCCGTTCATTTTACACGAACGTAGATTTACATTTGTAAAGTACTGAAAATAACATTAAGTATGTTCTTCTACAAGGTTTATTTATCTAAACTAAAATGTCTTGTAACTTTTATAAGAATACAGTTCATAATATGTATGCTCTATTCAAGTGAACTCTGAAATAATAAACTTGCTTTACGCCCCCATTCATTTGCAAAGAGCAGATTCTGGAACCATGTTAATGTCTAATTTAATTTGAATATGACAATTTTAAACTGTATCCCACCTCATGTACCTTGTTTGCAATGATTAAACATTATGATTGCACACACAAGGCATGTATACTTTATTTTTATATAAGCTGTAAAGCGTATTGGATGTTATTTCTAAGCTTGAAGATCATCGAACCGATTACTTGTATGAATTCAGTCGAACGTTCAGTGGCGGAAATTACCGATCTTAGTAGATAGTAAAAGGGGAATAACTCTAAAGTTGTTATCGAACTTTTCAACAAATTGTTTTCCATTTTGGTGTCAACACATTGGCAAGAGTTCCGATCGTTCCAGCATTTAGGGTTAGAGTTAGTTCTCCTTAGAGCTATGTAAATGCTCGCACGATGGGAACTTTTTCCAAAGGTTTTACCGAGATTTGTAATAAAAATTTTTAAAAGGTTTTAGGTGTTAGAGTCACTTGTCATCGGGCATATGCAGTTAACATAAATACTTGCCCGGCATGAAAATTCCACTTGGCACGGGCGTCGGGCGATGGGATTTTTGAACCCCTGTAATTACCTATCGGTTCCTACATATATCCAATAAAATCAGATGAAGATCTTCTAGCCAAACTGACTTTGTTGTTGATCTGCACTCTTTATATCAGGGCCCAATTTCACAAATATAGTTAGAAGAACACATTTTCATTTTCTTTTGTCTTTAAAATACTCCAGCTTCCATATTAATGTAATTTTCTGTGTGAAATTGATGCAAACACACAACCTGTATAACTGCTAGTAGCAGACGTAAACTTACGATGTTTAGTGAAATGGACCCCTGGCTGTTAGCTGACCAGAAATAAACTTTTCCACAACCAAACTAAATAAGGGCTTACCAGGTTAACTCTTAAATTAACTACTTGGAATATATTGTGAAATAAATACATTACACAGTAAATAAAAACTTTACTAAAACCAGTCTTTTAGTGAAATTGGTCTTACTTGATTGAGAGAGAAATCGGGTCTCTGTGATTGATTAATGTCATCGTCAGACTCATCCTGATCTCTGTGTCGTTCTTTTAGTCTTTTTTTCACCACACCAGAACCCTGGCCACCTGGATGATGCCGTTTTGACATGGCGATTATCTGTTTGAAAACATTAAAAATAAAAACTATATCTATATACAGCGCTTCTAGAATATGGTAGACAGTCTTTTTCAGTCAGGCTAGTAAAATGTTTATCCCACCATACCCGACTGGCGAATAAGAAAAAAAATAAGAGCAAAAAACAAAACATCTCCAATCCAAAGCAGAAATGCCACCATTTTGGTTCACAAAGATCATATGCATTTAATCTAATTATGATCACTTGGCATTTGAGACACTTATATGTGTTTATCAGGCATCCCCAGATCTGCAAAATGTAAGTTTGTATTTTTCTGGTTTTAACATCATTTAACCTCTTGTGCATAGTATTTGTATACAAAACAAATTTTGTATTATTAATAGTGGCCATATATGTGGGGGTTTTTATTTTCTAGTATTATAGGCACAAATTTACAGTACATTGATCCCATAGCTAATGAAAGTTTAGAAAATTATAGAAGCACTGCTATATGCAATGCAACATATACTTAACCCTTATCCTGCCGCATTCCTTTTGCTAAATTTAAAGAATTTTCACCTGTTCTACATTTCTAGTAATTTTTATTCAAATCCATGAACATTTTAACATAAAATTACACCCATATATAACATAATGATCCACCTACATAATTATAGCATTTTGTAGATGGTTATTTTATTTGTTACCATGGCAACAGCTGCAAATTTCAATATACAATTTTTTCATTAATAATTTTAAAAACATGAATAAAACACTACTATTTTTCTTTTAATTTAAGTGTATGCTGTGATTTATTAAGCATAGTGATTGATTTAAAGAAAAAAATTAAGTAGACTGCCATTTTTTTCTTCAGAATAATAGGGTGCAATGCACATACTGGTACTGTCATCAACGCTTTTTTGTAAATTATGAAGATAATGTCCAACATTAACTATTATACATTTTTAGTAATATTATTAAAATCAGTTGACATTTCAGCATGAAATTACACGCATATATACTAATAATATCCACCTACGTAACGCTAACATTTTATAGTCAGTTATATTATTTATGTTACCATGGGAACAATTGCAAATCTCAATATACCATATTTTCATTAATAATTATGAAAACTTTAATTAAAAACTTTTCTTCATTTTTTTTAAATTTAAGTCTATGCTGTGATTTATTAACCAGTATGGTTGATGTAAAGAAAAAATTAAGTCGACAACCGCGTTTTTTTCTGAAAAAATAGGGTCAGGTGCGCATTCGGCTATCAACGCATTTTTGTAAATTATGAACATAATTTCCAGCATTAACTATTATACATTTCTGGTAATATTATTAAAATCAGTTGACATTTCAGCATGAAATTATACACATATATACTAAGAATATCCACCTACATAACGCTAACATTTTATAGTCAGTTATATTAATGTTACCATGGCAACAGCTGCAACTTTCAATATACCATTTTTTATTAATAATTATTAAAACTAATTTAAAACTAATATTTTTCTTTTAATTTAAGTCTATGGTGTGATCTATTAACCATACTACTCGATTTAGAAAAAGAATTAAGTAGACAGCCAATTTTGTTTTTGAATAATAGGGTCAAATGCACATACATGTACTACCATCAACACATTTTTGTAACTTGTGTCCAACATTACCTAGACACTAAAAATATGTATACTATCTCTATTACTTTATATATCTTTGTCAAATGACACAAGATTTAAAAAAAGGTATATGCCCTTTCACTTCCTGTCATTTTCAAATGAACGTTATTAATTATGTTACCATGGTAACCAATGCAAAAAGAGGAACCATTTCCCATATGAAATGTTTTAAATGAATTTATTTGAATACAAATCACTGTATAATGATGTAATAAGCTCCCAGCTGTTTACAAGAGAAGGGTGATAATTGTGAATTCTGTTACCACGGTAACCAATGCAAAACAGAAACAAATTTAAAAAAATGTATCATTTTCAAGGACTGAGAAAAAACAACAATGTATAGTGACATAATTGTAGTATACCTGTAGAAAAGATATATGAAGCTTATTAATTCTGTTACCATGGTACCCAGATCGAAACTGTTACCATGGTAACCAATGCAAACTATTGGTTACCATGGTAAGGTATGTAAAACTGGAAACTATTTGCTGGGTGCATGTAACTTTTGGGTCATAAGGTCAAAAGTAAAGGACACCAGTAATCAATAATTTGAGGGTACTTGAAAACTCCAGATCATAACTGCCGCTACTAGGTGGTTATGGGGTTTGGAATCTTTTTAAATTGGACACTGCATTTCATGTACAAACTTTAAGCAGCAGCTATCTTACTATAATCGTTCTAAAAATTATTAAAACATATCCATTAATTCCCAAGATTTTAGGGTACATAATTTTACCCTTCATACCCTCTGGCAATAACCCTGGACACTGATATTAGAATAATAGAAATAGTAAAAAGGATTTTATGCATTTCAGTAATTTACTGTGACACAAGATACTTGCAATAGTGCTTCATACGGTCACAATTGTAAAAAAAAAAGAGAAAAATGTCCATTCATCTAAAAAAAAAAAAAAACCCAAAGAAACAAATATCAACATGTGAGCCCTAATTAAATATGTACCATATACATAATGTGTATCCAGTGTTGAACACTTATGCATGATACAAAATAGATCTAAACGGTCACCTGAGTAAACTGCTGACCACAACTACCAAACACATGGAGTGCGGAGCACCCATTTTCCTAGGGAGATTAAAATGACCAAATTCATGGTTTGGGGTTTTCCATGGGTGAGAGCAACTTCCAAATAAATATGGTTGGAAATGGTCTAGTATTTCTGAAAACATAATAGTTTAAATGCATTTGTCTGTATAATAGATGGTTTAATGAATTTGTCCACCTACCTGAGGGGAGGGGGGGGGGGGGGGGGGGGCAGGGGACACGACATTAACGAAATTTGCAAAATTGATATTTGTATGGTATTCCTGGACATGACAATTGGCTTAATTTTCCACTATTTGTGCCCCACCCTTAGGAGAGGGGTAGAATGACCAAATTCACAAGGAAATGGATCACGGATATGCAATTTCTATAGCATAAAATATTGTTTGTTTCCGGTTACCCGACCGACCCTAATTTGAACCTGCCGACCCTAAAACTTGTTTTGTATATCCAAATTTTTTTTTTTTAAATATAACAACGATTTCCACAAAAACGTTCCAAAACTATCACAAGCACTAATTTTGTGTCATTTAGGGGATAACCCTACTGTGTTTTTCGATTTGCGGATGTATATCGGTGGTTTTACTGTCGCAAATTTAGTTTTATTGGCGACCCGTTAGCCACGAAATGTTTTCTTCTAACAATTTATTGATGGAGTTACTTCCCTTCAAATTGAAGTTCGGTAACTTTTGTGAGATATCGGAAAAAAAAATTCACAAATATATGCGATCTTTTCCGATTTACTCTACATCTAGCGTAGCGAGGTGTTCCAATTAATAATAATAATAATAATAACTATATTTAATTATTTACTCCAGCGACAAACTGGCCGTATAGAAATTTAGTGACCTTCTCATAAACTAGCGGAGGGAATGTTTACAAATACTGATGGAGTTTACTGCCAAATCAAATGATTAAATATGTCAGTAAGATCTTGATGCGTTTCGTTATTTTTTGTAAGTGGTCACTGGGAACTTGCGGGTTTCCGCTAAAAACAGTGTCAGAATGTCCATGTGTTTGATGATCCGAATATTTATTTAATGTGGAGCATTTTAGAAGGACAGTCCAAAATTAAATAAGAGAAAGAAGAGAGGATCGGACTATTTAATAATATTAAAAAAAAGAGGAGTAATTTCGACATAAAATTTTGAACGCAGATCTTAAAGTTTAAAGTCCGATCGATATGTCCACGCGAGTGGCCTCGTTAAGGCCGTTTGGGTGCATAGCTTAAAGGGACGAGATGGGTTGCATCCCGTCAGGTAAACCCCTAGATTCACAGTCGATAGACGTTGAAGGTGTAGTGCTGTGCTGAAATACAGATCTTGAGAAGCCGGATCCGTCTGAACGAGAGAGAGTATCAGACTATTTCTTCTTAGTGTGGGGCGGTCAATCTTCCAGTGCTGCTAGGACAGGCTTGGACATGTAGAGACTAAACACGAACAACCGTGGCGTTCTGCAGAATGGCCGTCATACGAGTCACAAAAAAAAACAAGTCGACAGTCAGATGGAGAAATGACGTGGAGGCAAGGAATCTCGCTAAAAAAGAATCCAATCTGGTGGTGCAGGCTGTCGAAATGAGAAGCATTCCAGCGTTCAATCAGTTCCAATGGCCGCATACATCCCAGTAGAAAACTTCATTTCGCTGACAAAAACAACAAAATGAAGGACCCCCAAGTCGAGCACACGAAAGCACGTGCAGTGTGCACAAGCGAAACAAACAAGTCTTACCGCGTGGAGCTTCAGACTGGGAATGAGTGTCAGAATGAACATGTGTTTGATGTCCAATAGCCGATGATATTAAAGATAAAAATCAATGTGCTTTAGTGGCGTCGTTAAATAAAACAAACTTTACTTTTCAACATTTGTTTGAGCATCCTGAGCATCTGTACTGCATTTCTATTCATTGGACCAATTGATTACTTCAAACCAAGTGTGTACTTTAATACTGGATGCATACAGAATAAAACTAACATTGCAAATTATAAAATTGGTACGTCTAGCATTTCTTAGATACTCTAGGAAAAATAATATTCATAACATTTTTTTTGATGTTATTGTTGGACAGATAAATATAGAACCCTTCTATAGAACTATTGTGAACTCCATCGCCACCTAGGGGACATTCACAAGTTATATACACTGGTCATCTATTTGCCTTTATATATTATTTGAATACTATCCAGGTATAGCATTTCGGGCAAATGAGCTGGCCTAAAACCTTTTCACCATGTATTTCCATCATTTTACACAATATTAGTTGTAATCCATGTAAAAATATGTAGTGATTCATTTGCAACCCTATATAGCTGTAACTAGGAATCGTAGGATTAAAACAATGAACCAATGAGCATGGAAGGTGCAAGACACCATTTTTCGGTTATTTCAGGGAGGTTACATACTTAAAACATCAGTATCAATAAACTATTTTTCAATTATTTTACCTCCCCCCCCCCCCCCCCCCCAATGCATTCCTCCCACACCAGGGGCGGGATGCAGTCCAGTGGTAAAGCGCAGTTGGTTTGGGATTGATTCCCATCGGCGGGCTCACTGGGCTATTTCTCGTTCCAGCCAGTGTTCCATGACTGGTATATCAAAGGCTGTGTTATGTACTTTCCTGTCTTTGGGATGGTGTATATAAAAGATGCCTTGCTATTAATGGAAAAATGTAGGGTGTTTTCTCTCTAAGACTACTAGTATGTCAAAATTACCAAATGTTTGACATCCAATAGCCGATGATTAATATATCAGTGTGCTCTAGTGGTGTCGTTAAATAAAAAAATAAAGCACACTCACACACACACCACTGCCTCTACTGCTGTTTGGCAGTAAAGCTAATATGAATAATTGTTGTTATCCAGATTCAGGGAAAATTTCTGTCATAATGTTTATTATTTTGATAATGTCAAATCGTTGATGAAAAGTAATTTGGAAAAAAAAGAATAAGTATGGAATAACTTGAATATTTGTTTTCTTTAATGACACCATTAGAGCACATTGGCTATTGGATGTCAAACATTTGGTAATTTTGACATATAGTCTTAGATCTAGGAAACCTGCTACATTTTTCACTTAGTATACACTGCCATATTATACAGGAGTGGAAATTGGTGAACTGTAAAAAAGAGGAAATCTAAAGGTGTCTGGGAAATTCTTGAAATCCTAGGTTAAAATTTGTGCCATCTTACACATTTTTGAGGCAAATGTAATTAAAATGTGAGGAAACACAATGTTCTATGAGAGGAAAACCTTAAGGTGCTTTTTATTTCACTACGCCAATTTTGTTTAGGTATCGTAAATTTTTGATAAACCGAGTTAATTCCCCTTCATTGAACATTTTCATTTTAATTTTTAGTGGATTATGGAAAAAATTTCAACAAATAGTTCTTTAAAAGTTATTTCATCAGTTTAGCAAAACATCGCTATCATTCTCATCATATTTAAAGTGTCCGCGGTCCCTAATGTGAGGTAGCTTCCTGCAGTCACAGTGGGGAGAGAACTCGAGTTTGAATCAGTCAGACTGCCACTGTGACTATCTTCATAATCTTGTAAACATGTTTCAGTGTTTTAGCAGCTAAAAAAATCTATATTCACGTAATAAATTTGATATTACCTATTTAATTTACAAAATGTCACAAGTAAATCACTAAATGTCATTTGACGATGAACAGAAACATCAAACATCATGGCGGGAACGTTGAATTTCACTTTCAGTAAACTGACGCGGATCAGCATTTGGAAACCAGTCTGATGTCGTTTATCAAAATGATTCATCTATCCATACACAACCAACTAACTTTGGGTCAGACAATAACTAAAGTGCTCTCGGAAATAGAACAAAAATGATTTTCGTCGATCATTTCTTACATATTAAACAGACAAGTAAATATTTTGTAAATATCTATTTAATTATAGTTTACCTAATTTGGCTCTCATTGATGTACAAGGTGGTGTTTACTCTTGAAATTAAAAGAAATATGTCAGTAAACAGGTGATTTGTGCACTTTATTGGAACAGACTATAACACATTTTTCAGAATAAAGTAAAAGTTTGTTTTGTTTAACGACACAACTAGAACACATTGATTTATTAATCATCGGCTATTGGATATCAGACATTTGGTAATACTGACATATAGTCTTAGAAAGGAAACCTGCTATATTTTTCCATTAGTAGTAAGGGATCTTTTATATCCACCATATTCAGACAGGATAGCACATACCACGGCCTTTGATATACCAGTCGTGATGTATTGACTGGAACGAGAAATAGCCCAATGGGCCCACCGACGGGGATCGACCCCATACCGATCGCACATCAGGCGAGCGCTTTACCACTGGGCTACGTCCCGCCCCTTTATATTCCGAGTACTCTGACTGTAAGAGCGCTAGACGGACATTTGAACGGTTGTTACAGAGTACTCAAGCTAGCCCCTTTCCAAAGTAGGTCTTAGTTCGAATCCCAGTTTCCACTAAATGTGTTGGGTTTTTTGTTTGTTTCTTTGTTTGTTTGTTTCTTTGTGTGTACTTTTTCGTGGGGGTTTTTCTTTTGTTGTTAGCTTTTGTTTTTGTTTATAATTTCATTTTGGTTCACGTACTTTTAAGAAAAGGAAAATTGTTTTCAAAATAACAAAAATGTTAAATGTGTAATTTGTAAAAGCATTGGTCAATTTAAGAGGCGGGACGTAGCACAATGGTAGACCGTTCGCCTGATGTGCGGTCTGACTGGGATCGATCTCCGTCGATGGGCCCATTGGGCTATTTATCGTTACAGCCAGTGCGCAACGTATAACAAAGTTTGTTTTGTTTAATGACACCACTAGAGCACATTGATTAATTAATCACCGGCTATTGGATATCAAACATTTGATAATTCCTATTCGTAGTCAACAGAGGAAACCCGCTACGTTTTTCTTAATGCAGAAAGGGATCTTTTATATGCACTTTCCCCAAGACAGGAAAGCACATACCACCATATGTCAAAATTACCAAATGTTTGACATCCAACAGCCGATGATTAATAACTCAATAAATGAATGTGCTCTAATGGTGTCGTTAAACAAAACAAACTTTAACTTTTTGGTCAAATTAAAAATAGTAAAACTTGCTCATTGTACAGAATGTCTGCACCATGGAGGATGAAATTAAATTATCACGACTGATTTATCCTGCCAAACTTCATATTTGATTATTGTTTCGTTAATTGTCTCTAATAGATGAATATTGATTTTGTAGGTTGTATGCAAGTATGCAAGTAATACTTTCTCCTCTCACGACTTCTACGACTGTCCAGTTGCTAGCCTGAGTGCTCTTACAACTCGATTCTCGTCGCATAACCCATTAGTTGTTAATCTGAGCGCATTCGTCGTTAGACATCGGCCTCGGTGGTGTCGTGGTTAGGCCATCAGTCTACAGGCTGGTAGGTACTGGGTTCGGATCCCAGTCGAGGCATGGGATTTGTAATCCAGATACCGACTCCAAACCCTGAGTGAGTGCTCCGCAAGACTCAG